>NW_026695067.1:5995000-6523738 GCF_021218885.2 Marmota monax
TCTATTTTGTCCTGAACTCTATACTTCCAAGGACACCAAAGTTCGTCAGAGAATGAAGGCCATAAGTCAAAGGAACTATAAACATCTCATATTTTTTTTAAAAAAAGTTGTCACAACTAGAAATATTTAATCTTCAGAAAAAAGACATTGGGAACGTATACTGCACTGTAATTATTTATGTTCTATATGTCCTGAAGACTGTCAATTTCCTAAGGGAAGATTCCATGCTCTGTTTTTAACTTTGTATTTCCAATACCTAAAACATGGTAAGTCCTCAAATATATGAGGGGCTCAAGGAGAAATAAACTAAACTTTAATAACAGAAATCAGAAAGTAGTTATTCTGCAATGGAGAAGGAAGGAAAAACTGATTTAAAAAAAAAAAAAAAACTGAGCCCCATAGCATTATTAAAGGTTTTAGCATTACATACCAAATGTGTCCCTTTCCCCCACCTCCTGCAGCAAAAAAACTTAGTATCTCATTAACCTGAATTAAGCCTAGGCAACTCTTGGCTGGTATACAAGTATCTTCTGTGTCTGGAGTCAATCAAACCATAGGATTTGACTTCAGAGGAAAAATGAATACTGAAAAGTCAATGACAATAAATGCTAACCCCACTTAACTGGCCAAATTACCCTGGTGACTAAAGGAAGTGACACATATCACAATAAGATGATTCTCATATCCAGAAATGGTATAAAGAATATTAGCCTATCCCTGGCACTGGAATAAAAAAAGAATATTAGCAATTACATTCAGTCTTGGCAGAACTACATCTGAATTTCACAAATAATCTAAATTACAGATATATAACTCTTCCAATGAAAGTGGTATTCCTGAAAAACTCTCTCAAAATACATTTCTGAAAGGCAATCATATTTTCCAACAACTTCCATTATAATTCCAAAGAGTGACAGAAATGGCTCTGGTTCGCTAGTGCCTGCCACAGACCCCTCCTGTCCTCTGCCTTAATAAGCCAATTGAAAAGAAACAACAAAAAAAAAATATATATATATAAAACAATGATAGAAATGACCCAAATAAACTAAACAGTTTATTGACAAAATTAACTTTTATACTGTTAGCACATGCTACAAAAGGATAGATAGTCTGGCAGCTATAATTTATGTATTCAGATAAGAACTACAGACAAGATCTAAGCAAGTCATACCCCTTCCACTCTGCCTTGGTTTTCTCACTTAGAATTAATTAACTGAAAAATAGTAGATACATAGATGAACGAATGAGTGCCTTTTCCATAGACAAGTTCAGGTGTTTCTCTAATGCCTGATAAATAGCAGGGCAACCAATCTATCAGACATGGGTAAACAAACATCAATGTCAACTAACAACTGATGTAAACTCTCCTAAAACGTTAAAACTTAACAAATGAAGTAATTCTGTTCCTCTAATAAAATATATATCATCTCTCTCTCAGATTATTAAATGTAGCTCTTTTCAATGTAGGCCTTCATCTAGTTAGGCTTTCCAGACTTAATTTTTTTTCAGTACAGATGCAATTTTTAGAAATTTTTTTCTCTTTCCACATTTTTAGAATATTTTAAAACATCTTTATTGGTGAATTATAATAGGATTCATTTTTGAAATATATGTACCTACATATACCATAATTTGGTCCAGATTCAATTTTTATAAAATCCCACACTTACTTAACATATCCATAAGATTATTTGAAGCCAGATTTGTTTTTTTATTAGCCAATTAATTTAGTTTTTTGCTATAATATTTTTCTTTTCCATATTTTTATTGGTGCATTGTAATTATTCATAATTGTGGGATTTGTTGTTACATATTCATGTACATGATATAATAATATGATTTGGTCAGTATCATTCCCTAGTATTTCCCCTTTTCCTCTCTACCTCCCTCCTCCTTGTCTTTTTCCTCTACTTTAGTATGTACTATACAACTTAACAGAGTGTTGTTTGCACAAGTAGAAAATGAGCACACTCTTACATAATAATCAAACTCCATTTAAATACATTCACAGATCAACAATACCTAGTGAACTCATAAAATAAAAGGTATATATGGCAGAACATTTGCACTATTACTGATGTTTCCTAACACTAATATTTTAAAAGGTTCTAATGCATATAGAATATAAAAAAGAGGGCTAGGGCTGTAGCTCAGTAGTAGCACACTTGCCTGGCATGTGTGAGGCACTGGGTTCAATTCTCAGCACCACATATAAATAAATAAATAAAATAAAGGTCTATCAACAACTTAAAAAAAATTTTAAAAAGAATATAAAAAAGAACCAATAAGACAGAGTAATCTGTGCAAATATACACATATAATGAAATTTAATACAGACCTTTTTTCTGCCTGGGTTTTTGAGATTCAGCAGATGCAGAATATTGAATTTTCTGAAATGAAAGAAGTTATCTATGTTAAAGCACTTAGGATATATTCAAATAACAAGAATAATCAGAAGCTCATCAATCATACAAATAATTCATTAAGTATCAAGTTATACATTTTCTATCCAAACTATAATGCATAATGCCTATTTATAAAATATATTTATAATATACAAAAATATGGTATATAATATATGCATCAATATTTTTAATGTATTAAGTTCTAAAAAACTTCATATTAGTATTCTCCTTCTGATATACTTCTCAGTAATCAAACCAGAAAGGTAATCTCTATTTGATAAAAGGAAGCATATAAGGTCATCTGCACAGAAATTGCCTAGAACTCAATTCTCAGAGGGAGATATAATACTTACACCATAACTTTGTAGAAAATATTCAAATGGATTTTTCTTATACCAATTTTGTTTTATACATGAAATGCCATGTTATAAGCAAAAAAAAAAAAAAGAAAGAAAGAAAGTTTCCTATATATAATAAGAGACTTTAATTCTTAAGTTCTAGATATGCAACAAATCCTGACTAAGTAAAATGAAAAAGAAATCCACACTTGGGTATATTACAAGAAACTGCACCAGAGACAATAAGAAATTCTTAGGGTTGGGGATGTTGCTCAGTGATAGAGCACTTGCCTAGCATGAGGCCCTGGGTTCAATATCTAGCATCTCAAAAAAACAAAACAAACAAACAAAAAACCTTGAAAGCAGCCCAAGAATAAAAATATCACCAGATAACCTACAAAGAAAGGACAAGTAGATTGGCAGCTGTCTACAATCAAAACTGGAAATTGAAACCACACTAATAAATCATAAGAATAATTACTCCAAATGTCAGATACTAAGTAAAATGACTATTAATCTAGATCACACATTAGCAAACCATGCCTGCAAGTCAAATCCAGTGTGTTTTTATATGACCCACAAGCTAAGAGTGGTTTTTTTATTTTAAATGGTTGAAAAAAGTATATTTGGAAATTCCATAAGTCAAATTTCAATGTCTACAAATGAAACTTTATCAGAACACAGCCATACTTCTATGTTTATATATTGAGTAGGGTTTATTTTATACTACAACAATATACTTCAGTGTTTATAACAGATTGTATAGTCCACAAAGCCCAAAATACTACCTGGCCCTTTACCCAGAAAAAGTTTGCCAATCCCTGATCTAGAGTTTTATACCCATCAAAACTTTCAAGATCAAAGGCTTTCAGAATGTTGAAGTTTTTAGACTCTCACTAAACTGTAAGGGATAAACACCGGAAAACAAGAAAATAATTCCAGAATGAAGAAGGGAATAAGCAAAGGAACTGCTAAAATATATGAGTATTTTCAGCATCTTTTTTTAATATTTTTTTTTAGTTGTAGATGGACACAACACTTCTATTCTATTTATTTGTTTATTTATTATTTGGTGCTGAGGATCAAACCCAGTGCCCCACACATGCCAGATGAGTGTGCTGCAACTGAGCCACAACCACAGCCCTATTTTCAGCATCTTGTTAAACAAGGTATAATTTGTGGTGCTGAATTAAAAAAACATCAAGAACTACAAAAAACTAAACAACAAATGGCTTAAATTGTCAGATGGCAATAAGCAGTAAAGCATTTGATGGCCCCTGTATTATTCAGATTTAAGTTTGATTAAACACCTATTTAAAATTTTTTTGGTACTCACTAAAGGAAGGCAACATAAACAATGTACAACAAATGGAATGAGAGGTGCAAAAAGAGAAATAATTCAGAAAGAAAAATAATTCAGCTTGGATTATGGCTCAGCAGTACTCTCCTAGCATGGGCAGGACCTGGGTTGATCCTCAGCACCACATAAAAATAAAGGCATTGTGTTGTGTCCATCTACACCTAAAAAAAAAAAAAGGTGAGGGACTGATAAGGGCTCAAGCCCTTGCCTGGCATGTGTGAGAACTTAGGTTGGATCCCCACTACAAAAACATAAATAAACAAATGGAGGGGAAGGGAAAAAAAAAGAAGGAAGAAAGAAAAGGGGGATAAAATTCTCCAGGATAGATTCTATCAGAATGGATTTTTTTTAATATTTATTTTTTAGGTGTAGATGAACACAACACAATGCCTTTATTTTTATGTGATGCTGAGGGTCAAACCCAGGTCCCTCCAGTGCTAGGTGAGCGCTCTACCCCGCTGAGCCACAATCCCAGCCCCAGAATGGGTTTGTTAAAATATCCAGATGCATGTTATTATAAAGACACATCTAAAACATAAAGACAAAGTAAAAGATGGGAAAAGAATCATCAAGAAAATAGAAACAAAAAGAAAACCACAGTACCAATATTAACCTTAGACAAAACAGACTTTCAGGAAAAAAATTTATCAGAAGAAAGAAACTAGTTCAAATAGATCAAAGACTAAAACAGAAAAGGCAAAAATTTTAAAGCTTTTAAAAAACAGGGTATGGAAGGATTATTTACTATATAAAACAATATATACAAACAAGTAAATTCATCCATATTCAACTATATTAAAATTTAAAACTTCTGGCTGGGGGCAGTGGCCCATGCCAGTAATCTCAGTGGCTCAGAAGGCTGAGGCAAGTTCAAAACCAGCCTCAGCCATTTAGCAAGGCCCTAAGCAACTTGGCGAGACACTGTCTTAAAATAACACATAAAGGGCTGGGGATGTGGTTCAAGCAGTAGTGTGCTCATCTGGCATGCGTGGAACGCTGGGTTCGATCCTCAGCACCACATAAAAATAAAGAGGGCTGGGAATGTGGCTCAAGCCGTAGCCCGCTCGCCTGGCATGCGTGCAGCCCGAGTTCGATCCTCAGCACCACATACAAACAAAGATGTTGTGTCGGCCAAAAACTGAAAAATAAATATTGATAAATATTGAACATTATCTCTCTCTCTCTCTCTCTCTCTCTCTCACACACTCCCCCCAAAAAATAAAATAAAAGATGTTGTGTCCGCCGAAAAACTAAAAAATAAATATTAAAATTCTCTCTCTTAAAAAAAAAAAGATGTTGTGTCCACCGAAAACCAAAAAATAAATATTAAAAAATTTCTCTCTCTCTCAAAAAAAAAAAAAAGACATAAAAAAGGTTGGAGATGGGGCTGGGGTTGTGGTAGTAGAGCACTTGCCTAACACATGTGAGGCACTGAGTTCCATTTTCATCACCACATAAATAAAATAAAGGGTTTTTTTTTTGTTGTTGTTGTTTTGTTTTTTTAAAAAAGCAGGGCTGTGGATGAACCTCAGTGGTAAAGCACCCCTGGGTTCAATCCCCAGTACCGTTCCACAACTCCCTGCCAAATTAGAAACTTCTGAAGCTTGATGCAATAGGATACATAATGGTCCCAGCTACTGTGATGGCTGAAACAGGAGGATTACGAGCTGTAGGTGAGACCTCCATCTCAAAAAAACAGAACAAAAAACGAATTAAGAACTTTTGTTCCACAAAAGGAAAGACTAAGATAGATACATACAGATAGACAGAGATATACAGATATGTTTTTATTCAGGTTCCTTTACTCCAAAGCCCTCAATATTTCCTAAGTGATTAGAAAAATGTTAGGGCACTTAAGGTCTCAGAAGCAGGCTTCAGAAAGCAGTCTCTCTTTCTGACCTCCCCTGCCCCTCCTTCTGCTTAGTCCTCTTCCTCCCGCAAGACAGGCCACAGAAACTAGAATTTCCCTGCACCCCACAGCAAACCCTAGAAATTTAAACCTTCCCCTGCCTTGAAGTCACTGGCATAATGAAATTCTGACTTACCTAGTCAAATCATAAGACCCCATTTAAGAATCCCTACTGTCTACCTGGAAGGAATGCTACACAGAGAGGCCAAGAAGAATCTGACTGGATCAGGCTTGCTGGGCTTCCCCACTCAGTCTAATAGTAAGCATGCTTACACAGTTAAGTCTCCATAAAAACCTAAAAGGACAGATAGGGAGAACTTTGGGAGAGCTGAACACATGGAAGTTGCTGGAGGGTGGTGGATTGGAAAGGTCATGGAAGCTCTGCTCCTTTTCCCCGTATCTCATCTCATCATCTGTATCTTTTGTAATATTCTTTTTAATAAACCAATAAATGTAAGCAAGTGTTTTCCTGAGTTCTGTGAGCCACTAGAGCAAACTAATCAATCCCATTGAGGGAGTTTCCAATTTATAGCAAGCCAATCAAAAGCACAGGTCAAACCACCTGGGCCTCACTACTGGTATATGAAAGGCAAGATCAGTCTTGAAGGCTGAGCTTTCAACATGTGGGACCTGATGCTATATCAAAGAGATAACATCAAACAATTGAATCAGAAGACACCCTACTGGGCGCTGGGGATGTGGCTCAAGCGGTAGCGCACTCGCCTGGCATGCGTGCAGCCCGGGTTCGATCCTCAGCACCACATACAAAGATGTTGTGTCCGTCGATAACTAAAAAAAAATAAATATTAAAAAAAAATTCTCTCTCTCTCTCTCTCTCTGGGTTCCAGCCCCAGCATTGCAAAAAATAAAATATAAAAACAACAGAATTAGGGTACTATAAAAATTTTATAAGTATAAATCATGGAAACCAGAGCTATCTGCTTGTTGCTTTAAAAAAAAAATTAAGCTGGGCACAGTGGTGTACCCCTATAATCCCAGCTACTCAGGATGCTGAGGCAAGGGATTAGAAGTTGAAGGGCAGTCTGGGCAATTTAGTGAGACCTTTTCTCAAAATAAAATAAAAAAGGCTAGGGATATAGTTCAGTAGTAGAGCACTTGCCTAGCATATGCAAGGTCCTGCGTTCCATCCTTAGTATCACAAAGAAAAAAAGGAAAAAAAATCCTCCTTTTCACATATTTATCTATAAATATCAGTCCCCAGTTCTTTTATAAATTTCAGAAGAGGCAAAATAATTTATCATGGAAAAAAATGGTGCCACTACCCAGCTTCTTTCCATTAGAAACAGTGCCGCAACAGATATCCATGCACTATGTGCTTATGCTTTACTTTTATTTCTATGGGACACAGATTCAGGAGTGGGATTGTTGAATCCTCTTCATTTTATTAGGAGAGGCAAGTTCACTTCCAAAAAGGACAAAAATTAAAATTTCCATGCAGCAGAAACTTGAGAAAATGAAATTACTATAAATATAACACTACCAGCAATAAACTCAACAACAACAAAATAGTTTGCTTCAAGCTGAAGTGCTAAAGTCATTTTAAAAAAAGTCATCCTCTTTAAAATACTATTTGACATTCAAATATGCAGAACAATTCTGCTATCACAGACATCAAATTCATATTCTGTCCCACAAATACCTATCTATATGACAACAAGCACTAGAGGATAAAGAGTATTACAGCATGTCACCCTTTATATATCTTAAGATTATGTAGGGGGCTGGGATTGTGGCTCAGTTAAAGCGCTCACCTAGCATGTGCGAGGCCCTGGGTTCGATCCTCAGCATCACATAAAAAACAAACAAACAAACAACAACAACAAAAAAAAATTTATATATATATAACTATTAAAAAAAAGATATGTAGGCAAAGTAGGTATTTAAAATTTCCAATATCTTAAAAGTCTAGTAACATTAATCATGTTATTTTAGTTTTTTAATTCTTAATTTAACAAAATATCTTTGCTTTGGGTTTTCTTTATACTCAGTTTTAGACTAAAATAATGTGATTACTCTACAAATGAAAGGAGAATAGAACACAAACAAAAGTCCATTGAGCAGATAATATGGCCTTGCTTATTAAGACAAAATTATGTTATAAAATAATCAACCAAAGCAACTATGCTTCCCAGGATGTTTTTCAAAAGACAATAAATTCTGAAAAACTAAAATCATTCTAATATAGTACAGAACAAGCAACAGAAATTTAATACTAAAGCAAGGTAGATAAAGTTTCACATTTGGAACTTTAGAGAAATTAGACCCAATTATGCACATATGATTCACTACTACTATTAGGTTGGTTTGAGGTGACTAAGGGAACGAAGAACCAAAAAAACAACCAATCAGGCACGGACAGACAGTAATAATCACCTGTCAATCAGCAGGGTCTCCTGACTAATCCTGGAAGGACAGGGATCTCAGCAAGATCTCCCAACCAACCCTAGAAGGACAAGGGACCCTAAAACCTCCCTTCCTGCCCCAAACCTCCCTTCCTGCCCTAAGCCAAATAAAATTCCAATCCAAGCCTGGGTGCGACTTCCCCAGACCTGCTCTGTTTGACTGGAGGGTCTCGCCTGGGAGGGAATCTCAATCAGCCTTGCTCAGCAGCTTTTAATCTGCCTCCTTTTGGCTACTGGTGCCTAACCTTACAACTACTATCAAAAAACTAAAAACAGAAATAAAATATGATCTAGCTATCAAATTACTGGGTATACACCAAAAGGAATATATGAAATATTAAAGACATGCTTCTGTTCCCATGTTTATTGCAGCACTATCCATGCTACCAAGACACAGAATCAAAGGAGATGTCCAACAACGAATAAACAACAGATGGATAAAGAAAATGTGGTACATATACACAGTGTAAAATAATTCAGTTATAAAAAGAATAAAATCCTGCCATTTGCAGCAACACAACTGGAACTGGAGGACATTACACTGAATGAAATAAGGCGGGCACAGAAAGACAACTTGTGTTCTTGCTCATAAGTGGACAGTAGGGCTGGAGTTGTAGCTCAGTGGTAGAATGCTTGCCTAGAATGAGAAGGAACAGGGCTTGAGCCTCAGCACCACATTAAAAAAAAAAGGTTAATTCTTTAAAAAAAATAAGTGTATGCTAAAAACAATTGATTTATTGGAAGTAAAGAATAGAACAGTGATCTCTAGAGGTTAGGAAAGAGTAGGGAAGAGGGGGATTAAAAGGAGGCTGGATAAGAGGTATCAAACCAGAGATAAGTTCTAATGTTCTACAGCAAAGTAGGGTCACTATAGTTCACAACTATTTATTATGTATTTTATAAAGCACTAGAAGAAACTAGGCATGGTGGCACACGACTGTAATCCCCACTGATTCGGGAGGCTGCAGCAGGAGGATCACAAGTTCAAAGCCAGCCTCAGCAATTTAGCGAGATCCTATCTCAAAATTTAAAAAACAAATAAAAAGGTCTCAGATTGTGGCTCACTGATTAAGTGTGTTGGGAGTCTCCCTGAGAACTCCCCGGGCCTTTCAAACATGGCAGTGGGCAAATTGCAGTGGGCTGCTAGAACTCCCCGGGCCTTTCAGATAAGAAGCCCCTAATGCAATATGGCCACAGGCAAGTTGTTTTGAAAATCTTCTAATTGGCCCTCCCGTCTTCCCTACTCATGGACAGTTCATGCCCCCCATAAATCTTATGCAGGGCGGACAGGCGTGCACCGAAGGTGATGACCTGACCTTTACTATGATTGGCCCTGGGAGCTTCCTGGTTTAAGATAACTGACTCTCACTTTCTATATAAGCTAACACCTGCTTGCAGTAAAGTGCTTCATCTTTGTCACTGCTATCTGTGTGTGTGCATTTTAATCTCCAACGATGAACCTTCATCTTTCAAAGTGCTCCTGAGTTCAAACCCCAGTACCAAAAAACAGGAAAAACAAAACAAAACTAAAAGAGTTCGAAGGTTCTCAATGACAAGAAATGATAAATACTTAAGAAAATGCTAATTATCCTGATTTGGTCCTTATACATTGTATACATGTAGTGAATTATCACACTGCAACCCATAATATGTACAGTTATGTGTCAATTAAAGATTTTTAAATAACTACCACTGCGTCATCCTGATTTCATTTGGACTAATCTTACATCTAACAGTTCTGTGGAGTTGATGCTTCATTCAGACCAGCTGAATTACCAAACAGTACTTTCCAAAACTTAATCACAACAGAGAAAACATGGTCCTGCTTCACTAACAAAAGTCAGTGGCGTGAAAGCTTTTCAGGCTGTATCTCAATATATTCCTAATTCACAGGATTAACACAAACTGTCTTTACGCAAGTGGTAATAATGTCTTTCCATACCGTCAAGAGAAAGAAAAAGGGGACTAAGAACAGAGCCGTTTCCGGTGAAAATCTCTTTTCTATCCAGCGGACCCCAAGAAAGACCAGTACTACTACAGAGTCTGGGCCACAAAAGGACTCAGACTTGCCCTAGGCAACCATCTCCAGGGGTGAACCGAGGCCGCACTTGTCGTTCCGCCGCTCGGGACTCGGCTCCGCCTCTCCCAGGAGTGGCTGCGCCTGACAGAGACAGTCCACCAGCCTGCCTCGGGGACCGCCGGGTGCTGCCCTGCCCCGCTACTGGGACACTAAAAAGAATCTCAGTGCTCACCGACTCAAGCGTCTCCTCAGCCATCTTGGCTCCGCCCACTGCTGCGCTGCCGGAAGTCAGCCGTTTCCCAGACGACCAGGCAAACGGAAGTCGAAGAACTGGGAAGGGCGGGAAGCCTTAGCCGAAAAGGAAGTAGATTGCCCGCTGGAAAGGTGAGGCTCCGAGCCCAGGGACTTCCGGGTCGGAGGGGAGTGTTGGTGTTGGCACTTCAGACCCCGTGGTTCTAAAGGAGTGGGTGGGAGACCTCGATCGCTGTGTAGAGGCTGCACGCTGCTATCGTTCTAGCTGGACAGCACACTCCGATATGGTAGCATTGTTTTCCGGCTTGCTCTGGCTCCAATCTGTCTTTAATTCGATCCTGCTTCCAGGAAGGAGTCTTGGTTGAAAATCTCAGGCAGAGAATTGCTTTTTTGCTTTCCAAACAAAACTGCCCATTTCTTGGCTTTCGTAGTCTTCCGGAAGTACTCGGCTCATCAACCTCCCACTTTTGTTTACGGTTGTTTGCAAATCCGCTGTTGGTGGGCTGCATTTGAGGCTGTCTTGTTTTGATTTGGAAATACTTTAAAATCAGGAGATTTCACAAGAAATCTAGCTTCGGGATAAAGAGCCAACAATGAGCCTGCACTGCTGCATGAAAGTAAATAGCGGCTGCGACTGTAGATAAACATTTCGTTGATTTTGTCCACGGTCCTAACATCCCAGCGTACTTCAGGTGTTTTACCTTACTCACCTGAGTGAATTAAATACTTGTGTCATCTGAGGAAACGGGTGGGCTTTGTAGGCAAAAATAACTACTGCATGACCTGAGCCAGTCATTTATTACAGCCTCATTCTAGTTCCTGGAACTAGAATAAACAAGATACAGGATCTCTGCACCCGGACCGACCTTCAGGGTGTAGCGAGTCAGACAATAAGTAAGCAAAATTTATGAAGAAACATTTCGCCAAGTAAATACAAATGACTCTTAAACATGTGAAAAAAGACTTTGCAAGGAAGAAAACACATGCAAATAAATATTTCCAAGTGATACTTTTCATCTTTTACATTGGCAGAGAACAAAAATTTTCACTGACATAGATATGAGGAAACGTGCATTCTTCATCCACTAGCAGGAATGTGAATTGGTAAAACTTCCATTTAGAGCAGTTTGACAATAACCAAAATTAAAAATGCACATAACCTTAAACTCAATTATTTCAATTATAGGAATTTATTCTATAGGTATAGATGAGGGAAATTACATACAAAGGTATATGATGCAGCATTGTTTACAATAAACCAAAGCTTGAAAGCAACCTAAATGTCCAACAATAGAAGTTAAATAAATTATAATTCCATACTATATGGCACATGAAAAATAAAGAGGCAACTATTTACATATTGATATAGAAGAATTGCCAGGATACATAATTAACAAAGACAAAGTGCAGAAAAATGCATATACTATCTTTAATTTTTTAAAAAAAGAGAAATATTATGTACATAATTGCTTGTATACTCGGAAAATATTTCTGGAAGGAGAGTCAAAATACTAAATGTTACTTTTAGGGAGGAGAACTGGGCACCAAAGGTACAGGGAACAGGAGAATTTTCACTCTACCTTTTGTACAATTTGAATTTCATTTTATATGTATGTATTACCTATGCCAATAATAGAAAAAAATAAAAAAGAAACACAACTGTACCATTAGGATTGTAGTAAATACTAAGAAAAAGAAACAAAATAGCAAATAAGAGTAAATAACAGGGGACCAGTCTCTAACTTGTTTGAATAGGGAAATTTTCCCTGGATATTTTAAATGAGACCTAAAGGATAAGGCATTAGCTTGGAAAAGGGATGTGCAGGTTAGGGAAGATTTCTAAGGCAAAGGAAGAATTTGTGCAAAGGCCCTGAGGATGGAAGAAGCTTGGCCAGTTTGTAGCACAGAAAGAGAAGTGTGACTGGAAAAAGAAAAGGAGGAAAGGGTTTGTTTCAATAGGTGAAAAAGTTGGAGTCTAGTGGTGTAGATCCACAAAGGCCATATGAGGGATTTTATTGTAAGGACATTGGGAAGGCACTAGAGAGTTTTGAGCAAAGAACAGCATGATCAGAATGGACATTTAAATAATTCATGTTAGCTAATGAGCAGAGAATGAATTGGGAGAATCCAGGGGAGATAAAAGAGTGCAAATGAGATGAAACCAGTTCACCTGAACCAGAAAGAGGGTAAAAGAAATGGGGGGAAAAATAATGAATTCTTAAGAAACTTAGAGGATGGTACAAACCTCCTGAGATACAGAATGGGATGTGGGAGGATGCACAACAAGGAGATAATGTTAAAGGAATACTGCCAGGTTTCTAACTCATAAAACAACTGTACTACTAGAAGAATGCTACAGCTAAAAACTAGCAGGGGAGCCTTAGAGAAAACATTTGTAGAAAAGTCAAAAGCCTGTATCTCAAAATATAAAATCTCCCTGGAAGGGGCCCTGTAAGAAATAAAAGAATTCCTTTCAATAAATAGAAGCCATTGTTGTTATGTTTCAAAATCTCTCCTTTGACCCCAGATCTTAGGAGAAATAGAGTACTTTCTAGGTAGGTTCCTTTTCATAAGAAAGTACATTAATTTCTCAAATTGCATCACCAAACTTAATGTGCTTCAATTATATAACTTAAAAACTCTTCTCAAAAAACAGTATCTTGGGGTGGGGGATGTGACTCAAGCGGTAGCGCGCTCACCTGGCATGCGTGCGGCCCAGGTTCGATCCTCAGCACCACAAACAAAGATGTTGTGTCCGCCGAAAACTAAAAACTAAATATTAAAAAACTCTCTCTCTCTCTCTCTTTAAAAAAACAAACAAACAAACAAAAAAACACAATATCTTTACAGGAAAATCCTAAATATCACATAAAGCATGTTTGTGTATCACACGAGTCTTCATTTCCCTTAGAAAACCTCCTTAAATGTGACCCTATTTATTAAAATCATTCTAATCATATAGCTGTGCAAAGCATTCCAAACAAGACATTAATCTAATTTTTAGTGGGAAATGAGGAGGCAGAAGAATCAGGCATAAGTAATTTATAGTACCTCCAATATGATTATCTTTTATTTACTTTTGGTATTGGAGATTGAACCCAGGGGTGCTATAAAACTGAGCTACATCTCCAGTTCTTTTTATTTATTTATTTATTTTTTTTGAGACAGGGTCTTGCTAAGATGCTGAGGCTGGCCTTGAACTTGGAATCCTCCCAAATCACTGGAATTACAGGTGCCCAGGTGCAATTTAAGGTTAAAGAAGGAGCTGCAGCTGAGTTTCTCCATTTTTAATATTTAAATGTCATTTTTACTTTTCTCAGAGTCCACAGCCAGCTTTTTTTTCCCATGCAACCTGCTGGGTAGTATCTAGCACCTCATGCCTCATTTGAAGCGTCTAGTGTTCCCAAAACTCATACCACAAACTTCTGAGACCCCAGCCATCACTTTGGGAAAAAAAACACTTTGAAATAAAACAAAATATTCATATTATTTGTATGCCTTCACAAAGTATTTTAAATATGTCGTTCCTAATGATATACTCAACAATGGTCAATGGTGAATATGAGCAAAGGCATATTTACCATTTTGTTTGTGAGAAAAGAAATACTAGAAACATCCAAATATCCACTACCAATAATTGTTTAAATAAAACAAGGTACATCCATAATAAGACATATTACGCAGCTTGTAAAAGTCCTTAAGATGGCAAAATAGTTATATAGAGAAGGTGAAGAAAATATGCTTCCATTTTGGTTAAAGGAAATAAAGGGGAGAGATATTTACACATTTTACAAATACAATTCTGAGAAGAAATAATAGGAAACTGTAAGACATCTGTCTTTGTGGAGGGAGTAAAGGAACTAAGGGACCTAGGATGGAAAGATACTGCTTTTCATTATTTACAATTCTATAAAATTTAACTTGCTATCATCCATGTATTTTTAATTTAAAATAAGTTAACAAAATATGTAAATAAAACCATTTTAAAACTCTAATTCCTGGAATTCACAACTGCTTTGTATGCAGAAAGTCACAAGAGAATATTGCTCCCACTCTATCAAATAACAAAAGAAGTGATTTTAGCTTGAAAATTTTTTAAAAATCTTAAATTCATCAGGAAGAAGAGGACACAAGCCTACATAAACCAAATTTGAGAAAATGTCAACCAAGTTCTTCATAAGAGAGAAAAGACTCATTGCTGCTCATATTTCTAATTGAACTATGCTAGGAAGAATCATCCACCATAGGGGGAGTAAAGAGAAACTTGCTGAAAGTTAACAAAATTTTAATGGCCCCATAGAGGCTGCCATGACTTTAATATCTGGGAGGACCCAAATCCAGAGGAAGCCCACACCCACCCACCAATCGTACTTCATAGATATTAAACAAATACAGGGATGTAGTATACCAAATTTGGAAGTAAATGAATATTAGGAGAGCGAAGAGAAATCTACCATGTTAAGGAGCCTTTTCCAGGTGCAAAATGCCTTTTAAAATGAGGGGGCAAGGTAGAAGAGCTGAGAAATCCATCAGAGGCACTCTTGAAGACTTTTAGGAGGGGCAGGAGAGTGGAAAGTCTCATCCCTCAGGCATTGGGGTCATTCCTTTAAAAAAGACTAAGAACCTACACAAGTGACTGCTGAGAAAAATACCCCCCATCCAGATGATAAAAAGGAAGGAAGGAAGGGAGGGAGGAAGGGAGAAAGCAAGCCTGGAGTCAAAGCTATGAAGCAGAGAGAGACTGTTTCCAAAAGCTGATGGTTAGACTGTTAAGCAGTTGGATCTCTGGAATCTTGCCAGCATCCCAAATCCAGGTCCTGCTGAAGTAAAATTCTCACCTTCAAAATATTTGTAACTAGTGGTGAACCAAATCAAACTAAAGCTACAATAAGGTCCAGTTCTAGGTCAAATATACATCAGATTAGCCTAAAACAGAAATGGCCACACCCCATTTTGGAAGTAGATAATAAATAATGCTTACTTCAGTCTCCCTTGTTTATTTATTTATTTATTTTGGTACTGGGGATTGAACTCAGGGGAACTTGACCACTAAGCCACAGCCCCAGCCCTATTTTGTATTTTATTTAGAGACAGGGTCTCACAGAGTTGCTTAGCGCTTTGCTGTTACTGAGGCTGGCTTTGAATTCACAATCCTCCTGCCTCAGCCTCTTGAGCCACTGGGATTACAGGCGTGTGCCATCGCACCCGACTTCTCTCGAGTTTTCTTAAATTATCCATCATACAATCAGAAATAATCATGTGTTTCTTAACAACAGGATATTTTGTTAGGCAATTTCATCATTGCACAAGAATGATACACAAACCTAGATGGAATAGCCTCCAACACACCTAGGCTACATGGTATAGTGTATTGCTCCTATGCCATAAATCTATAACGCATGTTACTATACTAAATACTGAAGGTGGTTGTAACAAATAATATTTGTGTATCTAAGCATATTTAAACAGAAAAGTTGAAGTAATAATACTAGGTAATAAGTATTTTTTAGTTTAATTTTCATTTTATGGAACTACCATTGTATGTGTCGTCTGTTGATGATCATTGTATAATGAAACATATGACTGTATACAAGACATGTGCAAAAACAAGAAAATGAGACCAATGATAAGAGAGAAGACACAAGCAGAACTAGAGAAGACCTAGATGGTGAATTACCAGTTGGGATCTTTAAATTAACTCTGACCAGGCACGGTGGTGCACAACTGTAATCCCAGAGACTCAAGAGGTTGAGGCAGGAAGATCACAAGCTGGAGGCCCTAAGCAATTTACTGAGACCCTATCTAATAATAATAATAATAATAATAATAATAAAGGTCTGGGGATATACCTCAGTGGTAAAGCACCCCTGAGATTATCAGTACCCAAAAATAAAACAAACAAGTAAATAAATAACAACTCTGGTTAAAATGCTAAAAACTCTAGTGTAAAAAAGTCAAAATAACTAGAATCAATAGGTGGTTTTTTTTGTTTGTTTGTTTTTTTGTGTGGTGCTGGGGCTTGAACCCAGGGCCTTGTGCATGCGAGGCAGGCACTCTACCAACTGAATGATATCCCCAGCCCTGGTCATTGACTGTTGTTGATGGTTCTTATTCTACTGATAAGGTTTTTGAAATAAAATGATAATACTAAAAAATCAAGTGGAAGGGCTGGGATTCTGGCTCAGTGGTAAGAGTGCTTGCCTTGCATGTGTGAGGCACTGGGTTCAATCCTCAGCACCACATAAAATAAAGGTATTGTGTTCACCTACAACTCAAAAAAATTATTTTTAAAAAATCCAGTGGAAAACATGCTTGAAGAAATGGGAGACTCTGGCAGAAAATGGTAATTATACAAACATAATGAAATGCTAGAAATAAAAAATACAATACCAGAAATGAATTAATTACATGAAGCCAGGTGCAGTAGTGCACACCTGTAATCCTGGCTACTCAGGAGGCTGAGGCAGGAAGATCACAAGTTCCAAACCAGCCTGGACTTATCTCAAAATAAAAGATAAAAAGGGGGTGGGGATGTGGCTCAATGATAGAATATCACTGAGAGTTCAATTCCAGTACTGAAAAAAAATTTTTAAAGGCATTATAACTATAAAAAGAACCAATTTTAAAAAGTCATTTTTTAAAAAAGATCTCAGATGATTTTAAGAGGTTATCATCAGAAAGCATCCAATCTGAAAACCAAACAAACAAACAAAAAAAGAGTGGAGGAAAATCATCTGAGATCTGTAGGATAAATATTAAGTCAATGAGATTGGAATCTCAGAGAAAAGCAGCAGTATGGAACAAGAAATATTTAAAGAGCTAATCATCAAGAATTAGCCAATATTAATAAAAAAAATCAACAAAGGTTTGAAAAGTACACTAATCTCCATACAAAGGAAAACATGTAGACATATCATAGTAAACCTGTTATACACTAAAGACAAAGAACAGATGCGACCATTGTGAGGGCACGCATTGTGGACAGTGAAACAAAAATTAGAATGATGACTCACCAGAAACAAGCGAGACCTGAGTATAACTTCCTTAAAGTACTGAAAGAAGAATAAAAGCTTACATAGAATTAGAATACCATATCAACTACAATAGCCCTCAAAAATAAAATTAAAGACATTTTCTGACAGATTAAAAAGTGAGAGAATTCACCTCTAGAAAACTGCAATAAAAGAATGCTAAAAGTATTGTGGGGTTTATAGTATATATAAGTAAGATATAAAATAAAAAGAGTATTCTAAGAGTACATATTTTTTAGTGTTGCACTTTCCAATAAAGTAGCCACTGGTAATAACTGTCTATTTAAATTCATTAAACAAAATTAAAAGTCTATTTACACTAGCCACAGAACCACTAAGTACCTACCATATTGACCAATTCAGACAGAGAATATTCCTGTCATCATAGGAAGTTCTATTGGACAGTGCTATTCTAGAGCAACAAAGAGAATGAAAATGTTTGTAGATCACATAGTCTCCGCTTCTTCTTTCTTCTATTTATAAACTTCAAATAATGTAAATCAAACAGGGCATGGTGGCACACATCTGTGATCCTAGCAACTCTGGAGGCTGAGGCAGGAAGATTGCAAGTTTGAGGTTAGCCTTAGCTTAGGCCCTAAGCAATTTAGCAAGATCCTGTCTAAAAAAATAAAAAGGGTTGGGGATGTAGCTTAGTGGTAAAGAATCCCTGGATTAAATAAATCTCCAGTACCAAAAAAAAAAAAAAATGAATTAAAATTAAAAAAAATAAAAGTAAAAATTCTTTCAGGTTTGTACAAAAACACTCAATGGGATCGATTTGGCCTATGGGACATAGTTTGTCAATCCTTGAAATATACTATTTTAACATAATAAAAACCCTATGATAATTAATAGAAACAGAAAAAAATTAGATGAAATTTAACAAACTAAATTTTATCTTATGAATAAAAATTCTTAGCAAACTAGGGCAAGAAGGGACTGGGGTTGTGGCTCAGTGGTAGAGCACTTGTCTGGCACATGTGAGACACAGTGTTCAATCCCTAGCACCACATAAAAATAAATAAATAAAATAAAGGTATTGTATCCATCTACAACTAAAAGTATATATATATATATATATATATATATATATATATATATATATATATGAACTAAGCCAAGAAATAAATTTCCTTAGGTTGGTAAAGGACATTCATAAAAACAAAACAAAACCTTACACTTACTGGTAAAACAACAATACCTTTACTCCTATTATTGAGAACAAAAAAGGCAAGAATGTTTTTTGGTTTGTTTGTTTGTTTGTTTTTGGGTTTCAGTACTCAGGATTGAACCCAGGGGCCCTCTACAACTGAGCTACATCCCCACACTTTTCAAAATTTTGAAACAGGTTCTTGCTAATTTGCCCAGGGTGGTCTCAAACTTGCTATCATCCTGCCTCAGTTTCCTGAGTGGGTGGATTATGGTGTGCAACACCATATCTGGCAAGATAACTGTTTTTATCACATGTATTAAACATTATAGTAGATATTGTAGCCAGAATAGAAGAGCAGACAACAAAATAAAAGGCACAAAAATGTGATTCACAGATCATATTTTTGTGTATATATAATACTGTATGGATTCTACATTATGTCTAAAACTAATAAATAATCTTAGCAAGGTGGCAGAATTTGAGATAAATGTACAAAAAATTGTAATTTTATATACTAGCAACAAATAAAAACCTGGAATATAAAACTTAGTACTTAAGCCAGGTGTGGTGGCGCATTCCTGTAATTCCATCAACTCAGAAGCCTGAGGCAGGAGGATCTCAAGTCCAAAGCCAGCCTCAGCAACTTAGTAAGATCCTTTCTATATTAAAAAAAAAAAAAAAAAGTAGGGGGATGAGGATGTAGCTCAGTAATTAAGCACCTCTGGGTTGAATCCACAGTACCAAAAAGAAAAAAGAAAAATAAATAAAAATATAAATTAGTACTTAAAAAATCAAATACCTGAGGAAAAACAATCAATGAAAGAGAGCAAGTCCTATAAGGAAAGCTACAAAACATTGCTATAAAAATATTAAAGAAAATCTCATAAATGACAATGCACACCATATTCATGGCTTAACTGACTTAATACTAACAAAATATTCAATCTTCTTAAGTTGACCTATAGATTCAATGAAACCTTATCAAGATTCCAGCAGCCCTTTCTAAAAAATAAGACACTCATCCTAAATTTTATATAGCAAAGCAAATAATGCAAATAATCTAAAATAACCAAAGCAATACATTTTTTTTAAAACTGGGGATTGAACCTACAGACACTTTACCACTGAGCTGCATTCCTAGTCCTTTTATTTATTCACTTATTTATTATTTTGAAACAGGGTCTTGCTAAGTTGTTGAAGTTGGCCTCAAACTTGTGAACCTCCTGCCTCAGCCTCCCAAGTGGCTCAGATTATAGGTGTACACCACTATGCCCAGCTAATCAACTGATTTTCAACCAAAGTGCTAAGTAGATCTAATGGGTAACGTAAATCTTTTAAAACAAATGTTACAGTAAATTGAATATTCATGTCAAAATAAAACCTCAATGTTAACAAAAATTAATTTGAAATGGATCATACACATAAATTAAAGCTCAACCATAGATGTAAACCTCAAAATTATTATTATTTTTGTGTGTGCCAGGGAATGAACTCAAGGTCACTCAGCCATTGAGCTACATCCTCAAAACCATTAATTTAAGATGGATCAGTATGTCTGGCTACAAACAGAGTTTTTATGTAGGAAAAGACATGAAAGATACTTAGTAAAAGATAGATATGCAAATAGAAGATAAGCATATAAAACATGCTTAATATCATTAATCATCAGGTAAAAGTAATATAAATTAAAAAGCCAAGTTATATCATTCCTGCTAAAATAGCTAATATAAAAAAAATTAATAGGGGCTGGAGATGTAGCTCAGGTGGTAGCGCGCTTGCCTAGCATGCGTGAGGCACTGGGTTCAATTCTCAGCACCACATAAACACAAAATAAAGATACTGTGTCCACCTAAAACTAAAAAGTAAATATTAAAAAAAGCATTAATAGGAAATGTTGACATATGTGAAGCAATTGGAACTTCATATATCACTGAAAGGCATAGTAAAATAGTAAAACCACTGTAGAGAAAAGGAGTGCAGTTTTATATAAATACAAGCTTACCATATCACCTATAAATTTTTTACTCTTAGGTATTTATCTAAGGGAAATGAAAACATGTATTTACAAAAAAGTAAAAAAACAAAAACACAAAACGCTCAAATTGCCCCAAACCAGAAACAGCCTACTCAAAAAGATATACAAATTGGGGTATATTTATACAATGAAATGCTATTCAGCAATAAAGAACAATCTACTCATACACACAATATGGATGAGTCTTTAACATGTTATAAATGAAAGAAACCAGATGCAAGAGTATGTGTTGTATGATCCATTTATATAAAATTCAAAACAGGCAAAACAAATCATCAGTGATTAAAAACCATCAAGTGATCACTGGAGTGGGATGGGGCTCAAAGAAGATTTTAAAGGTACTTGATGAGAACTTAATTTTAATATTCTATAGCTTTTTCTGGGTGGTTATTACACAGATGTGCACCATGGCCAAAATACCAAACTGAACACTTAAGATGTGTATGCAATTTACTATAAATAAATTTCTATATGTCAATTTAAAACAAGGCAAGAATTCCTATTCTGGGGACATCTGTTTCCAACTCTTTGCTGACCTATCTGATCTGCTCAATTCAGTGATTTGGGGGTGTCTATCTGTTCAGGGTTAGGTGCTTGATAATGAAATTTATCTTAGAGGGCACACAATCCAGTTTCCCCCCAAAACAGCATTTGGAATCTGTAAATCAATTTTACAGAACCAACAATCATATTTACATTAGTTGGTGTGCAAACATTTTATCACTGTAAGGCACTGACTTGTACTAAATATTTTACAAGAACACATCACAGAGTTCTTTAAAAATACATTTTTTAGCCTACTTTATTGCAAGTTGGTCAGAATGAAAGGATAAAAACTAATTCTTTAAAATCATGCAAAACACTATCACCAACCATTAGGCATATTTTCTGGCATCTGCTGCCAAGACTTTTACAATATTCCAAATTAATATAAGGATTTTTGGATACAAAATATTTCCTATTCAAACCAAGCATCTTTACCAAAGCAGGTGGACACTCAGGTCAGTTTCATCCCTTATTAGAAAATTCTAGCATTTGCCCTAGATTAGGTAAAAATGACCACAAGTCAGGATATGTGGGTAGGAATTTATTAGCAAGCAAACAACTTTGTTCATACCAGGAAGACCAGCTATTAAATTATAAATGACTTGAGAGCAGGTGCAAGAACAATTTTAGAGCATTCCATAAGGATGTCTACTGCTCAAGTAGGCTCACAAAAGGTGCTCCGTAAATGCTGATTATCATTTTATGATGCTGTTCTCCAAGAAAATGGTGATCTGCAAAGATGGGAATACACAAAGCAAGAGATTTTCCCTGCAAGAGAAAACTAGGACATTCAAGTAGCAACTTTGGATAGGGTTTCCAAAAAAATTTAGGACAAAATCCTGCTCTGTGTTTGCTCAACTGTCAGGAATCTCAATATTGCTAACCAATTCCACAGAGCCTGATCCACATTGCACAAGGCCTAGATTCAAAATTCTAATAGCCATTTAATGTGCACTGAAGTGGCTTCTAGGGCACTGTTTTGTTATTATGCATACAGAAGGAAACTGAGATCATTAGAAGGAAATCCAAAATCTATAGGAACACATTTTTCAGCCTAAGTGCTTCCTTTATAGGGAATACACTGTCTACAAGAGGTTAGTATACAGGTTTTGTATTTTTTATAACCACACCCCAGATTTTCACCCTGAAACTTGAATACTCTGTGGTGAAAGGTAGGCGGTTTGAAGGGTAAACATCAAACTTTTACACATATACAGTTAATAAAGAGAAATTTATATCAAATATTACTCAGGTTACTGTAGGCGTAGAGAGTCAATATTAACTGAAGTTAAGACTGGTCTTCTGGAAAGGGCTTGGAAATATGGAGCCTTGTATTTCTTCTCAACTCTCATTAAATTGCTAGAATGTCTCCCAAATGTGGTTGGGGGTGCATGTGTAAGCAGTATATCTGTGGTTACTAACAAAAGTCACATGATTTTAACAGAAAAGAGCTATAATTAAGAATTGATTATTGAGTTTTCAAGGCAATCTATGGCTGAAAATCCTCTAGCCAGTGCTTTTGGGTAAGGCTGTTTGAAAAGCAATATAGTGTAGTGGTCAAATGTGGCTCCAGCTCTATTAATTGGCTAAGTAGTCCTGGGCAATCCTTTTTTTTTTTTTTTTTTTGGTGTATAATCATGGTTAAGGGCTTCAGAAAAATCAGCAGATCCTTTGTTCACTGCTGTATCTCCAGTGCCTAGAACTTTGGGTGTTGACTGAAGGAACCTAGGTTTGAAACTTCATTCTACCACTTGCTGACAGGATGACATCAGGGAACTATGCACTTTCTCTATTTTCTTATTTATAAAGTGGGATTATGAATTTAAAGAAACAGACATGATACACATAATAAACACTAGTAGCCATAATGACCTATTATATACTAATACTTACATTTACTTAAAAAACAAAACTTTCCTGGCATTTGAGTTTTGTAAGACAACTTCTATGATGCATATAAAATTAACCATGATCACGAAGATCAGCCTTCCTATTCACTGGGGTAAGCCAGGTTTGTTGATGATCCTGCACAACGAATCTAATTGGTTCTGTCTACCTGTGTCTGTCCCAGCCTCAAGCTATGGGGTAAGGAACAGGAAAATCAGAAACTACTGGATAGAATGATGTGGATACAAATGGCAGACAATGCCGGTGTAAGCATCAAAATGGCTGTTCCAGTTCCTAGGTATGATTCTGCATTTGGGAGTCTATAGCTCTTTTTTTCTGAATTGGCACCGATGTGCTTATTATTTATAAGTAGGTTTTGTCCACCCCTACCCCTGGACTGAGGATGGAACTCAAGGGCCTCATGTGTGCTAGCCAATCATTCTTATCATTGAGCTACAACCCCAGCCCTTTCTATTTTGAGCCAGTCACACTAAGTTGGTCAGCAAACTTGCTATCTTTAGGCCTTAGTCTCCCAAAGAGTTGGGATGGCAAGTGTGCACCAATGCTCCTGTAGCACCTCCACTTTTATTTGACCGTCACAATATTTTCATAAAACACAGCAAAATATAATTTATCATTTCTCAGACCTTATTCTTGTCGATAGATATCTCAGTTTGAATCTTCTGAACTACTTGAGACCTTGGATTAGCATATCCATGGTCCCATGAATCATATTATTGTCTGAAAACTGCTTTTCACAAGAATCTCACATTAGTAACTTTTCCATTCTGCTGAGAGAATTTTTAGCTGCTCCAAAAATGGGATTTAATTCCACACACACACAATTCTAAAGTTGTCTTCCTGTTTATTTCTATGTTGGACATTTGACTGATTTCCAATTAAAACATTTCTGAGTTGCAAATCCCTTAAAACAAATCAAATATGCACCAACTTTATCCCCAAAGAAATATGAAAATGAGGGGTCCACATTTTCCTGATTCTGAAGGATCTAAGACTTTCCCATGTTTACTGTTTATAATCTTCTTAAAGCTCCAAAGGTCATCCAATTCCAAGGATGAAGGCTGAAGTCGAATGTATATCTGTGTTTGGTGCATTTTCAGTTATCAGTAATAAAATAAATCTTGTATCAAGGTCCAGTAGACTACCCAAAATTACTTATACTGAAAATAACCAGATAAACAGCTATAAATTAATTGGGCATTACTTATCAAATCTAATCATGCTAAGTCATTTGTTTTCAACCATCACATAGGATCACCTTTACATGAGGACTAACTACCCTAATCTGCTTGATGAAAAGTGCTTCTCTTCTATTCATGGCTAGTTTATTAACAATGAGGCAAAATATAGGATATTAGCTGTAAATTCTGCCAACGACAAATTAAGTTCAGAGATAGTATACAACAATATTCTCTCAGTAGTCGTGGTAGGCATTCATGTAGTGTTGATGTCGTTTAAAAATACAACACTATAGTAAAAAAACTACATTTCCTGATCCTGAATACTAGGCCATTCTGAGATTAGAATAAGAAAATTATACAGACTACTGTAAAGTCCAATGCTATTTGGTCCCAGACTGAAGGATATTGTGAACTCTAATTATAGATCCAACAGACCAAATTAAATTGCCCCAAAATCTGGACTTAGAATAGCAATAACTCTCCAACTTTGAGACCTTCTGCAAGACAAGTCTCCCGCTTCATCCCTATCAGAAATATCAGCTTCTAAGAGAGAGCAAAATGGAAGTAACATAAAGGAGTTTTGAGGCTGAGAATGACTTTTAATGTACCTATCTTTTTAAAAAAATTGATATTCAGCCTACGCACAGTGGCACATACATGCCTGTAATCCCAGTGACTCAAGAGGCTAGGCAGGAGGAAGCAAGTTTGAGGCAAGGCTCAGAAACTTATCAAAGCCCTAAGCAACTTAGTGAGACACTGTCTCAAAATTAAAAAAAAAAAAAGGGGGGTGGGGTGGGGTGGGGGGAGGCTGGGGATATAGCTCAGCAGTAAAACACCCCGGGTTAAATCCCCAGTACCAAAATAAAATTAAAAAATAAAAAACCTGATATTCAAAGATCTACTGAGCATCTAATGTGTACCACTGTTACAACACAAACAGCAATCTAACTTCAATGTTCAAGACACAGAAACTGGAAAGCTTTCAAAAAATACTCTAGAAGCTTCATTTAACCAAGTCCTAAATGCAAAGAAATTGAACCAAATCCTGATATATTAAGTAGGAACAGTGAATAAGGTACATAATACATACAAGTGGCTGGTAGCCACCTATAGGTCATTTTTTAAACTCTAAAATAAACATAAGTAACTAATGGAATAACAAAATAAAAGTTTATTTTATTAGAATTAGGAATGTTCTTTCCCTCTGGGCAACCTGAACAGTCCAGTTACAATGAAAATCTAAGAACAGTTATTTCCACAGCACAGGGTGCTCTATGCACAAAATTACAGGGTTAGGAGCATTTAATCAATTTACCGATCTGATTGTCTCACCAACCCACCCCATCCCATCCCCCAAGTGCTCTATACCGGGATATACAGCTAAAAGAATTTGTCACATTAAGTCCTTTCCTCTCTTGTACTAAATTTCAATTCCTAATCAAGGCTGAACCACATATTACACTGCAGATGCAACCATTTCAAATTAAGTCAGTCACTCTTGGATCTGTTGTATATGTGTGTATGTATACACATGTGCATTTAATGTATTTATTTAAACACACATAAAACACACACAATCTGGGTCGCAGAAAAATTACACAAAATTTAGTCTGATGATATTATATGCTACTCCATTTTACCACTATTGTTTGTATCCTGAGCTTTGGATCAAAATTTTATTTTAAATCATTTAAGTCCATCTGCTATTCAATGAATTGTTCAAATGAAGCATGCACTTTACAAAAGACAATATAACTGACCTCAAGAAAACAGGGAGACCCTGGTGCTTACTGTGAATAGAGCCCTCTGATAGACTTAGGTGAAATAGGGAAGCTGTTATACAATATGGCTTGCCTATCCCAGCTAGGGGCACTGAAGTTAACAATGAAAGCAATTAACTCTGGGAAGTCTGTCAAATACAGAGATAGCTGTTAAAAGCTTGGAAGTAGAAAAGACAGTTCACCTTGATCCATACGAATTAGGAAATGCACCCACAACTGCAATAACCTCAGGTAGTATGCCAACACTGGAACTAAAAAGCATCTCTAGAAAGCACTGTTCCTCCATGGGTGGGGGCTGATATTATTAAGTGCACACACTGTTTTTGTATACTTGTTGCAAAGGGAGCATGTGAAGAGAGTGTAAGACACTCAAACCTAGATACTGCAAAGATTTTTCTTTAAACACCACACATACACAAAGCATTTTGAGGGAGTCACATCATGTGTCTACATAGCAACTCTGTTTGCTTTTCAAAGTTACCAGAATGGGGGAGAAATCTCTTTAGTTTTGATAAATGTCTTGTAAAATTGGTGCAGTAATTTAAAGTAAAATAAAGTCAAATGGATGATTGGTGAAGGAAGAGAAGAGGGAAGAAGCAGACAGTGAGTTCAGATTTGCACCTGAGGTGGCAAGGAAGGGGAAGAAAAAGAGTACAGATAAAGTTGATCCTAAAGCAACAAGTGGTTTAAGAAGCAGCATAATACACTCAGCAAACATTCACTGATTTTTGATGGGAAAAGAACAGTTGCAAGTACATCTCATGTAACAACCTTTTCTAAAAGGAAAAGTAGGGTTGATTCAGCAAAGCCTAACTTAGGCAAAAGGCCAGAGGAAAGTGAACCTACTTCCCAATGGAGTAATAAGATGTACAATGCAAGAGCAGACAAAGCTGCCTCACAAATGGTAAACACTCCCTAGGCACAAGACATTTAAAGGAAGACAAAGAGGTCCTTAGCCAAAACTGGTCTTAATATTTAGACCTCTTAATCTAGTTGCCTAGTTCACTCTGCACGCTTGTATAAAACTGACAGATTTAGGGATGCTGACCTGTTGAAAAATATCACAGCCAGAATGGCCTAAACAGGTATATAGTTAATAAAACCACCACCATCCTTTACTTTTAACATAGCTCTTAGTAGAAATTTCATAAAAATGGACATCACAGCTAAAATGCATTATTAATTCTCTTTATCTGCTGACAATAGAAAAGAAGCAAACTCGGTGATTTCTAGATAAATACACTGGATGGGAAATATCATGTTCTAGGGGTGTTTGCCTTCAAACTGAACCCACAGCAACACACACAAGCAATTTCAATATCTGCCATTTTAAATTCACAATTTGAGACTATGTGAATGGCTATTTATTTATATTTAAAGCAAAAACATTCTATTTGACACCCTAACGGAGAGAAGGGGTAAGACGAGCCAAAACTAAAATTTTGAAAGGCTCAAAGCAGCAATTAAAGGAAAACAAAAACAGGAAAAAAATAATTCTGAAATGCTTCCTCTTGATGTGAGGGGGAGCCTAAGAAGCCTATAGCTGTGTGCATGACATGGGGCACACAAGGAAGGCCTGGGGAGAGGCATGAAGCCATGGAGGGGGGAATAAGTTGGGAACAGGATCATTCATGAACTGAGGCAATAAAACTTCCTGTTGCAGTCTTTAACAGGCCACAGAGAACTTACTCAGAACTTGACTGCCTTGTTCCTGATCAAGAGCTGGGAATTCTGAGGCCTATGGCCAGTAAAAGACATAACAAAACCAGAAAGGGCAAAGTAACCTCAAGAAAGGGAAATTGAAGAGCTCTAGTTAGGTGTTCCAGAGGTGCTAAATAAACACACCTTTTATCCCAACCCAAACCCTGGAAAGATAAAGCAAACTAAAAGAAAATGCACAGCAAATAGACATAATCTTGAAGATTTTTAAAGAATAAATATTTTTTTGTAATTAAACATTATGCAAACACGTGCCACGCTTGCTTTATCCATGCATATGCGCTATATACAATTTTGAAAAATACTGTGTTGTCCTCTTGTTTTAAAAGTCATATACAAAGTTTTTTTTTGTTGTTTTTTGTTTGTTTAATCCTCTTGCTGCCTACCCCCTTCCCCATCCCAAGAATTTTCTTTACAAGGAGCTAATCATCATTCACTCATGACCTTGGGGTATGAGAGAAAGAGAATCAGTCTGTGTGTGTGGGTATATTTGTATGTGTAGGGGAGGAAGGGGAAGAGGTACTTTACCAAAGTACAACAAAATGGCTGGTTTGGACATGAAAAGCAGTGTCAAGGAGCTATTTGAAATTTTAACTGTACTACACTTAGGAAAAAGAAAAAGAAAAAAGGAGTCAGCTTTGAGAATGAAGCTACGTTACAAGTTAAAGTTGGAGGGCTTTTAGTGTGTCTGTCACACTTTTGTTGGCGGCCTAGAATACTGTTGTACAATGGTTTATCTACCTTTTTTATTACAATATAATTTACTTAAACTTTCCGTTAACAAAACAGAATTCTGGTACTACAGACCAGTGGTGTCAGAATAGGCTTAGTGCCTCCTTGTTTGTGTTTTTGTTTTGTTTTAATTGCATGAGCACTCTAGATGGTAAAGTTTTCAGAGTTCATTTTATGCAGGGCCATTCTCAGTCCTCAATGTACTCCCACAGATCTTTTTCATAGCCTTCATGCACATGCTGTAACAAAACCCTTCGTCGACTCTCACAGTATCTGTAGTCAAAGAGAAAACAAAAACAAAAACAAAAAAACTTGTCGTCAGCCTCCAATAATAAAAAAGAGGCATATACTTATTTTTAAGCACCCCTACAGTTTAACCAATCACCTGGCATATTTTCAAGGTCTAGACGTATAGACACATCAAACAGCTTTTAATGCTATTGAGTATTTTTTTTTAAAGTTCCAATTTCCAGACTCTAATTTTACAGTCATAAACTGTTTCAAGTTCTGATAAACTTAATCCCACAGTCCTGCAGTTAAGTAACTGTTTCAGAAAGGAGTAATTTCATGGGTTATTTATTCACAACAATAAAATCTATTAATTATGAAAGTTCTAAATACAATGAGGTAGCTACTGTTGGCTAAGAAAAGTAAAAATATTAGTAAGGATTAAATTGTATTATATTCCAAACTCTCAGTTTCCTATTACTGTTTAAAAAAAAAGATATTGTCATTTACCAAAAACTATTGGGGAAAAGAGCTTTGTGTTGAGAAATCAAAAATTTTACATCTGTAGCTTAAGAGACGGCATATCTTTGAAGTATTTTTTATTCCCATGACAGAGTATATCTCTCCTTAAGAGAGAAAGAAAAAATCTAAAAATTCTAAAAAGAAAGTTTTATAGCTCACTTGTCAAGAGCCATGATCCAGGATTCCCAGGATAACACCATTCTATTCTCACCCTTTCATCATAATGAACACTTTTCCTTTTTAAGCTCTTTTTTCCTTATGGGGTAGAAACTGAATAGTTAAAAGCTAAACTGAAGTATAATCAGCCATATGGTAAATGGTTGAATTTCTCCTCTATGCTTCACCAATATTACTATCTGAAACTTGTTGCCCAACAGACACAAGAAATCTGTGGGAAATATGACAGCCTCTTGGTACTGGTTATATTAAACACAATTTCACCATGTCAAATGTCACCATTAAGTACTCTAGACCAACACTAGCAGAAACTTTTACACAACAGCTATTAAAAATCTTACCTGTACTTATCTTGTACTTTTTGCTTTATATCCTGCAGAGAATCTTGGGAAATATCTCGTTCGAGGTAGCCCGAAAGCACCTCTGTGGCATTCTCTAGATCTGCTTGGTTATTCTGCAAGAAAAATAATACATAATAAATGTTGGTTTCAAACTAAAGCAAAAAGATAAACCAGTTTGGCTGCTTTGCTGACTATAGATCACTCTCAACACTGATACTTTCACCTATAATAATGTATTTTCTCTTTTCCAGAACAATTATTAAAATGTTAAAAAAAAAAAAAAAAGCTAAAGATTTATCTTAGTGCCTCTGCAAGAATATTGATAACAATTAGAAAGAACTGAAAGTCTTCTGGAATCTTCTAAATCTGAGAGCTATTCTTTACTAAAAACTCAAAAGGAAACTGGAATAAAAAAACAGAACCCCATTTTGCTCACATTTTGCTGCAGCTATACCTTATCAGATATAGCTGATATACCTATTTCAAAAAAACAATGTATGGAAAATTAAAATTTTATTATCCTTTAGAACTATAGCTAGTTCAATACATGTTTCTTATCTAAATTCCCATCTGCTGATCAGTATTATTGTCTATACATTTATGGGCATCAATATTTCATGCATCAATTTAATTTTTTAAAAATATTTATTTTTTAGTTGTAGTTGGACACAATACCTTTTTTTCAGTTATTTATTTTTATGTGGTACTGAGGATCAAACCCAGGGTCTTGCACGTAAGGCGCGAGCTCTCTACCTCTGAGCCACAACCCCAGCCCCTCAAGCATCAGTTTTAAATGAGCATCTTTACCTGAAAAACCTTTACTGCAGAAAGCCCCCTTTTAGTCATTACTCTTCATAAAAGGTAACCACCATATTAAATTCTAATCCCACAGATTAGTCTAGTCTGAATAAAAGTTTCACTGAGAATTTATGAAGTGACAGGTGTACAAGCAAATTACCTGGATCCTTCACATTTAAATCTCATAATAATATACAAGAAAGGTAATATCCCCATTTTAAAAAGAGAAATAAGAAGTTAAGTAATTTGCTCCAAAGCAACAGAGCCAAAAAGTGATAAAGACAAGTTTCAAATCTAGGGCTGATTTCAGAGTCTGTATACTACACATCAATTTTAATGTAGTTTAGTACAAAAAATAAAATTTTCTTATATTTTTCAATAAGTACTATGTTTATCAACATTGTCTGAAAGGATGGAAGTCTTTAAAAAACACACTCTCTCTCGAAATATAGATTTTTATGTGGTGCTGGTGCTCAAACCCAGAGCCTCACATGTGCTAGGCAAGAACTCTACCACTGAGATACAACTCCAGCCCAAAACTCTATACATTTTATATATGAAAGAGACCATATATAAAATGTATAGACTTTTATATATGAAAGGGCTGGAAATATGGCTCAGTTGGTAGAGTGCTTGCCTCACATGTACAAGGCCCTGGGTTCAATCCCCAGCACCAAAAAAAACAAAAAACAAAAAACAAGGAATCAGTCCTACAACACAAGGTGGTCTTTTTCCACATCCAGGAGCCATCCCTACCTCAAAGATAATGGACTGGTTATTCTTTTTGAGGTAGAAAGCGAAGACATAAGTGTACATGAGTGTGGCACGACACTGGCAGAGGACATCAACTGCTTTCTTCAGGAACTGCACCTCAATCCAGGACATGTTGTGCTGTTGCATCTCCTCCATTTTCTGCTTCACTTGAGCATATAGTTTGTGCTCAAAGCGTAGACTCTGCATGTGGTTCATATAGCGATTACAGTAGAACAGGTACCTCTGAAGAGCTGCTCTAGATCGCTGACCCATTAAGAAAAATAAAGGTTACATAATTACTATGCACAAAAGTTGGTATCAAACAATCTAGTACTCCCACATAATGGGTATATAGCCAAAAGAACTAAAATCATGTTGAAGGGATATTTATACTTCCATGTTTTTTCAGCATTGTTCTAAAGAGCCAAGATATGGAACCAATTAAAATGTCTATTAATGAATGAATGGACAGAGAATATGTGGTATACACACATACAATGGAATATTACTCAATCTTAAAAAAAAAAAAAGAAATCCTTTTTTTGTGTGTGTGACAAAGAGGATCCACTTGGAGAACGTTATGCTAAAGCTTGGCACAGAAAGACAATGCTGTATGATCTTACTTAGTTTAACTCACAGAGAGCATAAAGATAAATGATAAATGGTTAGCTGAGCAGGGGAGGAAAGGGGAATTATTGATCAATGGGTACAATTTCAGACAGGAGGACTAAGTTTTGATATCTATTGCACAGGAAGGAAGACTATAGTCTCTCTGCTAGTTAGTATGCAATGAATGTTTAAAATAAAATAATTAGTCTCTCAGCACTCAGAAGTCACATCTGGGTAGGTAGCTTCCAAATTGGACAGTGGTAATAAAGAACATTTTCATTATTACAAAAAAAGTTCTATTGGATGGTACTGTTCTATAGCATGAAATAAGATGTTAAACTATCAAGAAGCAGATTTCTTTTTTCTTTGCAGTGCTGGGGATGAAAACCAAGGATATGGGTTTGATTCCCAGTATGCGGATTGGGCAGGGGTAGTAGTACAGTAACACTAAATTTTAAAAACACTGCCATACAGCAGCCCATCAACAGTCATTTCAGCAAACAACATATTTGCCAAACAAATCTTGAGTCTCACTGATTTTGTAGTTTTCTTAGTTTGTTTAGTTTGCATAGCTGCTAAGAGCATAAGAGTTTACAATTAGGATAATGCTTTTTAAGTAATTTTCTACTGAATATATTTAAGGTAATATTTAAATAAAATTCTACTGAATAAATTTAAATCAATATTGAAATTTAAAAATATTCTTGCCCTTTAAAGGACCTAAATATTGTGAAACTCTAAGAACAATAAGATAATAAAAACAAAAAAATAAGTGACATAATTGCCTACAAATAGCAGAAGGGCCATTTAACAATTGTTCTCTACTCTCCTTTCTGTTTGACACTAGTAATACCTGAAATTATGCAACTTGACTAATTAAAAGAAAGCCAAGAAATAATGTCCTTGATAGCATTTTTGGACAGGATTTCCTTTCTAAATATAAACAGATATCCTATATTTACTGGAGTGTCTATCCACAATTTGGCGGAGGGAGATTAGGACTTGAACCCAGGGGTTCCCTTTTCACTAAGCTACATCCCCAACCCTTTTAATTTTTTTAAAATTTTGAGATAGAGTCTTGCTAAGTTGCTTAGAGCCTCACTACGTTGCTGGAATTAAAGGCACGCACCACCACAGCTGGCTTCCACAAATCCCTCATTATTGAAAACTTCTGCTGCATCATTCCCCAATGAATATACAATGTGCATTCCTATTCAAATATTATCCTATTATAAATGTACTTACCTCCTGTGCATCTCTTGCTGCCTTTGCATCATCCTCATTATAGCGGTTACAGTTGTACCTTAAAGTAAATTAAGAGGATTCTATAAAGCCATAAGTCAATGAAAAGGAAATCAATCACAGAATTTTCTTTACTTCTTTTTTACAGAATTTAACCTTTATTTGTTTTTGTGTGGTGCTGAGGATCAAACCCAGTGCCTCACCCATGCTAGGCAAGGGCTCTACCACTGAGCTACAATCTCAGCCCTGAACCACAGAATTTTAACCCAGATTTAGAGATTATCTAGAACCAACATTCTCACTTACAACGGATGAACTAAGAAGTTATAATACCGAGGGTTCTATATTATTATAATAAAATTATTGGGCTACTCCAAGGTACTAGAAGGGTTGTTTAATGTCATACACTCCTACTGCTTGAATTCTCTCTATAATATTCAATCCATTCTCTATTCAGTAATAGGGAACTCTCTCTATCTTCTGAGGCACTGCGTTCCAAATCAGCTTATTCATTCATTTATTTTATTTACTTTTTGGTTGTAACTGGACACAATATCTTTATTTTATTTATTGATTGATTTTTATGTGGTGCTGAGGATCGAACCCAGGGCCTCCCACATGCTAGGCTAGCACTCTACTGCTGAGCCACAATCCCAGCCCCTCAGCTTATTTATAATTATTAGAAAACACTGTTATCTAGAAGTTCCATTTACTATAAGTAGTTTCTAACTCCATTCTTATCTCCTAGGCCACCTGTTATTCAAGCCTAATACTTCTGATTTTCTAGAGTTATTCACCTTATCTGCCAATAATTGGCACCTACTCTGTAACAGACGCTGTGCTATGTGCTTTACATGCTATTATATAGTTAATTAAGTGCCACTTAAAACTGAAAGATACATTAAGTGTAAGAAAGAAAGGAGCATTCCCATAGAAGTCAGCTCAGAGTGGAGATAAGAAAGAGTGGCACGTCCTTTGTCTTGGTTACTACATCTCTTACTGGGGACCCTACATTCAGGGAGTAGGCAGTTATTTATGAGTACTTACTAAATATCATGCATTTGGCTAAGGAGTGTAAATGCACTATCACATTTAATCCCCTCATACACCTTATAAAATATGTATTTCTGTCTTTATTGAACAGAAAAAGGATTGTATTGGGTGCGGGTGGGGAGGGAATACTAGGGATTGAAACCATAGGCACTTTACCACTGAGCTACATCCCCAGCCCTTTTTATTTTTCACTTTGAGACAAGGTCTCACTAAGTTGCTTGGAGACTCCCTTAATTGCTGAGACTGACCTCAAACTTGTGATCTTCCTGCCTCAGCCTCCCAAGTTAATGGGATCATAGGTCTGTGTCATCGTATCTGGCTTAAGAATTACATTTAGAGAATAAGCAATACACACAAAGAAGAATTTCAGAGCTGGTAATTAAAACTTATACTTGCCTGTCAATGAATACTCATGGTCTTATCCAATGAGTATATTACCCACAAGCGAATGTCCTGTATTTAGAATCTTTTTTACTCCGAAGGGAGTTTTTTGCTTATTTGTTAAAAAAAAAAAAAAAAAAAAAAAAAACCCAACCCTTCCTCCTAAAGGAAGAGTTTTGAATTTAAATCATGTTAAATTGGAGCTGTTGTTCCAGCTTATCTAGATTTGCAGGGGAGGTGTGTAGAGGGATGTGCATGGGATTGAACTCAGGGCCTTGCACATGCTACAACCACTGAGTTATGCTCCCAGCTCCTTCAGGATATAACATTCAATGTATTTTCAATCTCTCTCTTAAGTTAGTCCAAAATGTATATGATTCATCTATTCAAGAAAATTACCAATAAAATTGACCAGAAAAGCAGTATGCACTTAATATATCTGGGAGGAGGGGGAGATAAGAAAGACAATGCCTTTCAGCAAGCTTTTAAAGCATTCCCCACCTATGTAAGACACAAATCCATCTTGTGTACTTAAAGCAGCCAATTTATCTCAAATATTCCTGCCTATATTCACTGATTTGGCCAAAACTTCTCAATCCATAATTAAATACCTTGCTGAAGCCTAGAAAACATCCTATATACTCCATCCTCCTATTTAAATCATTTTATACTGGAATTTAATATGAGAGAAAAAATAAGTTATGTAGGGCTAGGGATGTGGCTCAAGCAGTAGCGCGCTCGCCTGGCATGCGTGCGGCCCGGGTTCGATCCTTAGCACCACATACAAACAAAGATGTTGTGTCCGCCGAAAACTAAAATAAATAAATAAATATTTAAAAAAAAAATAAGTTATGTAGTTCAGGTGTAATTTTTGGAATCAAATCACAAATATTAGAAGAAATCTGGGATAACATTTTATCTGCTCCCAGTCTTTGATATATCTGTATTTTCCACAATTACTCAGAAATAATCAACTGAGCTCATCTTCAAGTTTCTGAAGTAACACAGACAACAATTCACTGAAGTCAGGAGATTTAATATTGATTTTCCCATCTTGATCATAATCCTTGCCCTCCGAGAATGAACACTCTATTCAACCTAACCTAAAGATAACTTCCCTTACCTATACTGGTCAACTATTAATATCTTGTCTATATACTGTATATTTAAAAAAGTAACTTAAAAAATATTTATTAGCCTCATCCCATTCTGGGCTTCACCCTGCCACCATGGTACAGATTTTAAGGCTAAAAAAGCAAATAATTAGCATTCATCTATATTTCTAACTCAAATAACTTTGGAATGATATATTGACAATTCTGAGGCACTTAAAGATGTAAATAGGAAATAAAATATCATGATTCACTTGCAATGTCAGCATGCATAAAGGAAAGGCACAGCAGTATTTTCTGACACCTGTCCAGGTCATTATTCATTCTTCTATATCTAACATCTGTTTTATACCCTTTTCAGGTTTCAGTACAACATATTTTAAATCTGAGTGTGATTAGAGATGATATTACACAAACATATACATCTTTAATAACTCTTCTTCTTTACCCTCTTCCCTAATCTTTTTTTTTTTTTTAACAAGAGCACAAGATAAATTTACTTTCTAAGAACAATCTAATCCTCCAGTATGCCTTCTCAAAATTTAGATAACCTGCCTGGCTATACCTGGAATACCCTTTCTTGGCTCGAGCAAATGCACAATTTCTTTACCCTCCCCAAATGATACAAAGTCTTTAGAATACTGCAGCTCGCTCGCTCGCTCGCTCTTTTAAACAACACAATTTCTTTTTTTAAATTTTATTTATTTTTATGTGGTGCTGAGGATCAAGCCCAGTGCCTTATTCACTCAAGGTGAGTACTCTACCACTCAGTCACAACCCCAGCCCCAGAATACTTCATCTCTAATCATACACTTTTCACACAGTATGTTGTTGACTTAAATTACAATGACAAAATTTCTTTACTGGAACTTAATCAGTCAAAAAAACTGGCAGAAGTTGTCTTAATGACAAATGTCATTGTCTTACGTTCACATCTTCTTTACTTTTTCTTGAACCTGCATCCACTTTCCTCCCATCTACTCTCTACAAAGTGCAAGAATTATGAGATAATGTATGTAAAGGTTTTTTTTTTTTTTTTTTGGTGTGTGTGTGTGTGGGGGGGGGGTTTGCTAGCGATTGAACCCAGGGCCTTGTGCATGCGAGGCAGGTACTTTACCAATTGAGCTATATCCCCAGCCTTTGTAAAGCTCTTAATACAGAACCTTCTCATCTAAAAAAACAGTTTGAACTCTGTCACTCCCACTTAAAATTCTGTGATAACACCCATATTACTAGGCTCCAGTGTCTTTCTGAACTCTGTTCCTATTCCCCACAGGGTCACAAACTCAGGCAAGTAACACAAATTAGTACAAATAGTGGGCCCTTTGCACATTAAAACACTCAGAAGCATTTTCACTATTGTCAAAAAAGTGCTAGCTCCCATTTTTCTCAAAACTCAAGGCATCCACAGTCTAACTTTGACATTCCCAAATAAAAACTATGAATTGAGTAAAAGTATGTTTCACTTACTAAATGAAGAACAATGGTGCCATGTCACAAAGTTAGCACACTACATAAAAGAATTATGCATTTGTGGATTCGTCCAATTATATATTTAAAAAATATATATTTTTGGGAAAAATGCGTCTTTACTAAATATGTACAATTTTTTTTACTTGTCATTGTTCCCTAAACAATAAAACAACTATTTGTACCATTTTCATTGCATTAGGCACTATATTATCATCTACAGATGATTTAAAATATACAGGATGACGTGTGCAGGTTTACACAAATACTGTAATATTTTTTATAAAGCACGTGAGCATCCCCAAATATGGATATCCACACAAGGGGTCCTGGAACCCAATTCCCAGAGGATGCCAAGGAACAGTTATATATGTAACTAGGGTTATTATCCTTCAGTCTTGTGGGGGAACATATCAAACTGAAAGGCAAAGACACTTACAAAAAGACTGCTTCCCAGTCTTAGGTGCTTGTTACCAAAGAGAAACATAGGTCTTAAGAAAATAAAAACATGGACTTTTGCTGGGCAATGCTACAATTTTTACAAGTTTTATATAAAATATTGGTCTAATGATGTCTGGGTTGGGTTTTCTCAAAAGCTCTTACTTACAATTATTGCCTAGAGAGACATTTGAGGTGATGAAAAAGTCACATCCTTTTCACATCATTCTCCCTTGTTCATGCTGCTCCTTTTGCCCTAAATGTATTTCCTACTATTTTTTCAACTAATGAGCTCTCAGCTCTTTTAAAAAGTTCATCTCAGTTGTTACCACCTCTGTGAAACATGCTCTGTGGATATTTTGTATATCCTTCTCTTGTGATACAGCTCACATATCAACTTTTGTTTATTTAGTTCCCAGGACAGTCAACTTGTTGAGATAGAAATATTACTCAAAATACGTGGCACATATCACATACTTATGTGAATATATTCTTCCATTTCCCCCAACCTACCAGGCAGATCCATGTGGTTCCCAAGGGCCAAGACACACCCAGCAAAACTCTGCTTTACAGTTCTGGTTACGACAGACCATGTGATTACAACCGCCATCCTTCTCAATTGTGACATGGCATTTGGGACATTCCTATGAAGAGAAACTATAAAGTTGGTGTCAATGCTACACTAGATTGTATTACTAACACTGAGGAGAAGCCTTGGTTTACTTATTGTAGTTAATACATGTAAAGCACTTAGAACAGTGTCAAACATTAATAAGTACTATTAAACATGAGTAGAACCAATCAATACTACTGAGTTTTAAAATACACAACAATTTATGGACACCGCCTACACACAAACCAAGTGCTAGCGATTGAATCAGGGGCAGACTACTAGTGAGTTACACCTCCAGTCCTTTTCATTTTGAGACAGGGTCTCACTAAGTTGCCCATGCTAGCCTCAAACTTGTGATCCTTCCTCAACCTCCTAAGTTGCTGTGATTTATAGGCATGTGCCATCACACCCAGTCTACAAATTTTTAAAGGAGGGGTTGAGCGACAATAATACTTTAAGTACTTTCAGAAACCTAGTAACCGTTTTATGAAAAGTAAAATATTTTTTCCTGTAAATATATTCTCTAGTATCATCTAGAAATAATTATAGAGTATTTTCTTCCTTTATCCTATATCCCATGCACTGTTCTCAGTGCTTTGTATGCATCAACTCATAATCCTTATGGTAGTATTATTTTTATTTTCATTTGTGAGATGAATAAACTATGGAAGAAAAAAACAATAAAGAACCTAGAGTTCCTGGTCACACAGGTAGGAAATGATAAAGTCAGGATCCATACCCAAGTAATCTGTCCTTGCCTGACAGGCAGGCAGGAAATTAGGACATGATTATTAATATAAAGTCATAATATATTTCCCAACTTTCTTTGGCCAAATACCTGTATTTTAAATTCTTTACAGTGTGACCCATTAACTATGCTACAGAGAAAAATATGAGATTGTCTTCTCCAACTTTGTTTCATTTTCTTAGTCTCTGGTAAACTGAAGTTTCAGATCTATCAGGCCTTTTTTGTTTCTGAAAAATCTTGGGGGTAAAAAAATCAATCTTACATTTTATTAAACCAAGAAAGTGGAAAATTTGTATTTTTTTCTGTATTTGCATATTTATGTCCGATGACTTTAGCCCCCATAAGGGAGGGCTGATCTATTTGTACAATTTGACCTTTTTCAAACAGACTGCACACTGCTGACAAACTATACTAATTTTAAGCAGGCCAATATGGCAATTTTTTATTATATATATTTTAGGTCAAAATTTTTAAATCATTCACTTAAGAAATTTTACATATTGCCAAAGAAGCAAATTTTAGGCATAAAATAGGTTTCATTCTACATTTCTTAAACAAATAGTATTAAGCCTTCAAAATATTAAGATACCAAGAAAGTCCACAAGTATGCCCAAGAAGCTAATAACAACAATACTTAAACCTTAAAATTTCTTAAACCTTTTGAGAGAAAAAAAAATCTCAGTTTTACTGCAGAACTACTGACTAATTAAATTTATTATTTATTACAAACTGACATTCTCCTTTGGTAATCTGCCTTATAGCCAAACCAAACATATCCAAGCCTATACTACCTATTTTAAAGTTCTTGGAGGCCAACAGTATCTCTCTAAACATAGAAAGAAGATGAATAATATTTAAACAAACAACTTAGTGAAAATATAGCTGCCCTCTTCTTCTAAACATTAACATAGGACACATTAAAGAATCTGGAACATTAACGAACATTTCTGATGGGTAACCCTTCAATTTTCAAAAAGAAATGCTTAACTAGGAAATTCTTTTAAAATAGCAATAGAAGTTACTACCTTCCTGACATCACAGTACATTTAACAAGATTTCCTTCATTGATGTGTAGTATGCTTACCATGATGGTTGGAAAGAACATAAAAATACTGATTGCTGCCATATATATCGTAAAGATTCAGGAAACTGTTTTATGTGACAAATCTCACTGTTTTAACTGCTAACGCTTTCTAGGAAAGAGAAACATATACTTGCACCATACATATAAGTATAAGCAAGGTGTATCCTTAAAAGTATGTGTTGATCACAGATCAAGCACAGTACAAAGCTATAACTAGTACTGGTCAAATAACTCAAGTTTTTATTTTTTAAGTAGAAAATTTTATTTTTCATTTTTAGTTGTTGATAGACCTTTATTTATTTATATGCGGTGCCGAGAACTGAACCCAGTGCCTCACACAAGCCAAACAAGTGTGCTACCACTGAGCCACAGTCACATCCCAAATAACTCAGGTTCTTTAAAGCACCATCTTTATAAGTGAAACAGACAATGAATCAATCATCTATCATTTTCATTACCCAAGTCGCTTACTATACAGCAAGACTGATTTAAATAAGATATAAAATTTTTTAAAAAAATTTACAAATATTTTTAGTTGTTGATGGACCTTTATTTTATTCATTTATTTATATGTGGTGCTGAGAATCTAACTCAGTGCCTCACATATGCTAGGGAAGCAAGCACTCACTCTACCACTAAGCCACAACCCCAGCCCAAGAATGAATCTTGGTACAATTTTTCTATTAAGAAACTAGCTGGAGGGGGCTGGGATGTGGCTCAAGCGGTAGCGCGCTCGCCTGGCATGCGTGCGGCCCGGGTTCGATCCTCAGCACCACATACAAACAAAGATGTTGTGTCCGCCAAATACTAAAAAATAAATATTGAAAAATTCTCTCTCTCTCTACCTCTATCTCTCTCACTCTCTCTTAAAAAAAATAAATAAAATAAAATTAAAAAAAAAAAGCTGCTTCTAGTGTAGTTGCTCTTTTAAAAAAAAAAAAGAAGAAAAGAAACTAGCTGGGGACTGGGACTGTAGCTCAATGGTAGAGCGCCTGCCTTGCACGTGTGAGACACTGGGTTCGATCCTCAGCACCACATGAAAATAAATAAAGATATCTGTCCATCTACAACTAAAAAAAAAAAAAAGAAAAGAAAAAAGAAAGAAACTAGCTGTGTACACAGTTTGGATACAAATGTGAATTTATTATTTATAAGAGGAGTGCTAAAAATTAATTTCATTTTTAAGATATTGGGTCTGGTGTTAACAAAGTGGTTTAGGGTAATACAGAGATGAATTTTGAAACTAGAACCATAAGCAATGTACTTTTAAAAAAAAAAAGGCTGAACTATATATCCCCTTTCCCCCACTGTTTTTGTTTTGTTTTGTTTTTAATTGATACAGGGTTTTGCAATGTTACCCAGGCTAACCTCAAACTTGGTGATCCTCTTGTCTCGATCCTACAAAGTAGCTAAGATTACGGGTGTACACCTGGCTATTCAGAGGCAAATCTTTTGCTAAGTCATAATTCATAAATTTAACCCGAAGTAGACTTGGAGAGACTGTTTTATTAACCTAGTTCAATTATATAATAAAAACTTAATGGATCCTCAATTACTCTGCTCAAATCCTGCCCCTAATTAATAAGTTCTAAAAAGTAAAACTGAGGATTTAAGGAAGAAATGTAAATTAGTCTAATAAGACTCAAGCTAGGTAGAGTGCACTTCTACAATACACCTATATATTAAAGGCCAGTCAAGAATAAATTCCAGACAAGAAAAATTCACAGCTTTTTCTTCAAAGGAAACAAATGCTTTTTACAATAAAAGAAAACTAAAGCTGAGTAACTCTGCACACTCAGTATAATACTCAATACTTTAAAATAAAGGGAAATTATTAATAGATAATGATTCTTTCGGGGAGTGCTTGATGGAGATGAAAAAGTGTCACAAGGCTGTTAACTAGGTAAATTTATAGCTTTTGCCAATGCTGATACATGTATCCTTATCACTTTCATTACGAACAGTTACTAAAGAAAAAGCACCAACCTTTGTGTTGGCTGCAATCCAATTGGAGGTTTCACTGTCATCATCACACTTTTTAATCCACTTCTTTAACCACTGTTTGAAAACAATAACTGTTAGAGTTTTTAAAAAGGTTTAAAAAAAGCAGAGAAAATTCCTTCGGCACTTAATTAAAGCCAAGTTTAAATGTAAAAGTCAAAGAACAAGATTATCACTAGACTTACTTTCTCCTGAACCAGGGAAATCTTATAACTGTAATATCTACTGTACAAATCAACCAAAGGAGGATTTTTCAAACTGTATAAAATCAACCAAAGGAGGATTTTTCTCTAGCACCAACTGAGTGGGAAGTATAGAGCTTAAAAAAAAAGTTGAGCTACAAGGAGTGCTATTCCCCTAATAACAAATCCTACTGAAAGGTGCCTTAACCACAACTACGGTAATAATAATGAACTACCTAGATTTTTCCCAAGGAATATTCCCTGAATACTTGCAATAATCACTTGAAATAAAAAGTTCACAAAAAATTTTTCTATTTATCAACAAATAACAAAGTCACTGGCTTTTATTTCCATCAAGGCATAAAAACAAATCATCCCATTATTTAAAAATGAAAACGTCTAACTCACCTTACATTTAACAGGATCATGCCAATTTTCTCCACAGTTAAAGCTGTTAGGTGACACAAAGAATTAAAAGAATGAAGTCCTACTAACCCTTACCCTTACAAACCACCCACCCATCTGATGCTTTTTAGTTTCAATTTCTAGTTACTGGCAAACAAAAGGGCAGGGACCATGATTTTATAGTAAATTACTTGGGAATTCAGTATGTATCAGGACTATCATGTAGTGATTACGCAAACATGTGTGAAATGAAGAACAAGCAGACAATGCATTGATGACAATTTCTTAACAGTTGTTGCTAGGGTACTGCAGACTGTACTGAGAAGTTTCAACTAATGCCATATCAGAATGTATTCAATTTTTCTTAGCACCCCGAATGAAGAGTCTTGTATAGGTCAATTATATTTAGGAAACGAACAAGCACATCTTTGTGTAACTTTAGATATTATCAATATCACAGAAAAAGAAATGGTACCTGGCCTAGGTATAAAATATGACTAAATATTCTCTAAGTGTAAACACAGACACAGACAGACAGACAACACACACACACACACACACACACACACACACGATTAAATTTTGGAACTAGAATCATGAGCAATGTACTTCAAAACAAAAAGCCAAGAGCCTCATTCAGCCACCCTGCCCTGCCCCGCTTTTTTCATTTTTTAAATTTTGAGACAGGTCTCACTAAGGTGCCCAGGCAATTATTTTTTCTAAATATTTATTTTATAGTTGGACACAATACCTTAACTTTATTTATTTTTTTATGTGGTGCTGAGGATTGAACCCAGGGCCTCGCATGTGCTAGGCAAGCGCTCTACTGCTGAGTCACAACCCCAGCCTCCTCAGGTAATTATTAAGTTCATTGATAATTCATTTCTGCTTTTTAGGCTAATGGTACATGCAGCATTTATGAAATAAGGGCAAAGAGGTTATAATAAATTAAGAACAAACACAAGGGCTGGGGATGTGGCTCAAGTGGTAGCGCGCTCGCCTGTCATGCGTGCGGCCCGGGTTCGATCCTCAGCACCACATACAAACAAAGATGTTGTGTCTGCCAATAACTAACTAACTAAATAAATATTTAAAAAAAAATTAAAAAAAAAAAAGAACAAACACAAATGTTTATGAAAAACTAACCATGATACGGTTGATTAATGAGCTAATCCTATAATTTAGGAATACCAAAAATTCTTTTTGTCAAACAAAGGAATTTATCTATGTTGGGTATACCGGCAGCTTTGAGAATATTTATCATTAATGCATAAATCTAATTCTATATCTGTATTGAGGAAAAAACATAAAGGTAAGGAATACCAACAAAATGCCTATTTCCCAACTCCAGAGGCTCTTGGTTTGATTGCCTTTTCACTCCTACTAAAGAGCTTCATAGGAATGGAAGATCATCTAGCCTTCCTTCTTGCTATGGTTCAAATGTTCTGCTGACTACGTCATGAGGGCTGCTGTTATGAACAGATCTGGTGCCCTTATAAAAGGTCTCAAAGAGATACAAGGACACATCAAGAAAGGTACCATCTATGAACAGACAGTGGGCCCTCACTGCACAACAAATCTGCTGGCATCTTGACCTGGGATTTTCCCAGCCTGCATAACTATGAGAACTAAATTTCTGTTGTTTATAAGCTCACCCGGTTTATGGCATTTTGTCACAGCAGCCTGAACAGATTAAGACATAAAATTAGTACTGTGAAGTGGGGTTGCCATTTTATCAAAACCCTAAATGTAGAAGCTTATTTGGAAGTGGGTAAGGGGTAGTGTTTGGAGGTACATGCTAGAAAGAAAAACATTATTAGGGGTGATTTTGGTGAGGAAAATGTGTAAAAAAAGCTTCACCCATCTCAGAAACACCTAAGTGGTAGTGAATAGAATGTTGTCTGAAATACGGCCAATAAAGGCCATTCTGATGCGATCTCAGAAGAAAATGAGAAACATCCTGTTGCAAACTAGAGGCAAGGCCATCCTTGCTATAAAGCAATATAGATAAGCCTGTTAAGGAATTCCAAAAGATACTAAAACACTCTTTAATATGGGTATCAGAAATTTCTGCTAAGTGGGCAATTTTCATGAAATGCAAGAAAACCATATGTGCTTCTACTTGGGAAAGGTGTTTAGATGCTACAATAAAGTTTAAGATAAGTTAATGCATATACATGGGATTCCTCTACAATCCAGAGGCTGAAACATATGCTACAGAACTCCAAAGGCTCTGGTTATAAATAAAGCTGGGCATTGGAAAACTCTTAGCAGTTAAAACCACCAAATTCACCTGAAATTTTTCATTATATGAATAGTATTAATACTTGTCTGGGTGAAGAAAAAGTTTAAAAAGACTTGTGTAATGTGTTTGCTAAACTGGGATAATCTCTGAAAGTATAGTAAGAGCCTTATAGAACTCAACCTAATTTGATTTAAAAAAAAAAAAAATGAAAAGAACTAAAGTTCCTTGTTCAGATCTCTAAGTTTGCTCCCATATAAGTTACAGTGAGGCATAAAGGAAAATGAGAGTATAACTGCATTTTTATCCCATGAAAAACAGTCACAGGGTTAGAACATCAAAGACAGAGAAAACATTATTCAAGATGTGAGTTTTCCATTTAATTCTTCATATATATATATATATATATATATATATATATATTAGATGTAGATGGACACAATACCTTTATTTTATTCATTTATTTTTATGTCATGTTGACAATGGAATCCAGTGCCTCACACGTTAGGCAAGCACTCTACCACTGAGCCACACAACTATAACCCTCCATGTAATTCTTACTTATAAATAAATAAATACATACATACACACACACACATACACACACACGCTATTTTTAACCAACATCACTCATTTCCCTGACTATAGTAAATTTTTTCCTACTATTTTGTAACCAAGAATTTTTTAAAAAGCTACATGCTCTACCTTCCATTTAGAAAATCATTTGCTTACCAAAATTGACGCCCACATTTGCAGCGAACAGGTTTAGCATCAGGATATTGAACTTTAACAACATGGTGGCAATCTGGGGCAGGACACCACTTTAACAGTCGATTGCACTAAAATGCAAGTAAGAAAACTTAAAATGACAGCAAATTAAATAATCATGCAAAATCTCCTCACACACTTATTACGAGGAGTAAAGAACAGATGATGATAGAAGCATACAAAAACCTGCTATGGTCTTCCATGGCAATCTTACAGATACACTGTTTGCTCAAGATTATTAATCCCTTAAAGACCTAGTTTTATGAAATACACAAACTACCTTCTTATTTTATTTGCAAAATCCCACTGAGAAATTTTTAAAGTATTCATTATGTGATTATAAAAAATAGTTTACTTATGATTGTACTTCAGGGAAATTTTCATGAAATGCAAGAAAACTATATGTGTTTCTACTTGGGGAAGGTGTTTAGAGGCTACAATAAAGTTTAAGATAAGTTAATGCATATATATGTGATTCCTCCTAAAGTTAGTTACTAAACAACAGGGCAAGTCTGCTTTTTGGTTCTTCAAAAGGAAATATACCTACTTCTTTTATTTATTTACTTATTTGGTAGTGCTGGGGATCAAACCCAGGGCCTCACAGTCTAGAGAAGTGTTCTGCCACTAAGCCATACCTCAGCCTGGAAATATAACATTAAAAGTATTTTTGTTAGGGAAAAAAAACATGGCTCAAAGCAATATTATGCACTCGATTCCAAACTACACTGAAGCTGGGCAAGGTGGGGCATATGCCTGTAATCCTAGCTACTCAGGAGACTTCAGACAGAAGAATTACAAATTCAAAGATAGTCTTGGGAACTTAGCAAGATCCTGTCTCAAAATAATATATAAAAAGTTCTGAGGGTGTAGCTCACTGGCAGTAGGTCATTAGATTCAATTTCTTATCCTATCAACAAAACCAAAAAACTGAACATTTCAAGAAATATGCTATTTCTAAAAGGTGCCATTTTCCAATTTACCCCGTAACAGAAATAATAACTATTTTCTAGAAGTCCATTAATGCTTTCTGTAGCAAATATTCAATCGTGCAATGGTAGCAGAAAAGCAGTCAGAAAACAAATGGCTATAGACTTGTACTAATAAATCTTTATTTACAAACACAGGCAGGCCATAATTCACCAACCTCTGCTCTAAGAAAGAAATATGACAAAAGAAAATAGTGTTCATTATTATTAAATTTAGTTAATGGGACCTAAAACAAATACAGAAATAGTGTTAGAATCCCAAAGAAGATTAAACATGACATAATTAATCATCTACTGCAATTCTCTATAAGGGATAAAGAAGAATATTGTAAAAATTTTAATTTCAAAGCTCAAGATCTATGAAGAGAGATCTACTTATTGGATTGTCATACCCTTTGAGAATAAAGATGCTTGGCTATAGTTTGTAAATATGGTATAAATGCTTCTTATTTTCAACGGGTTGTATGTTTGCTTGTTTTCTTGGGTGCTGTGTACCAAACCAAGCACCTCACCAATGAAAGGTATATACTCTGAGCTACATCCCCACACTGTAAGTTTATAAAAGTAATATCTATTTTAATAAATAGAATTCTGATTTCACTTACCTCTACAAAGCTATTTGTTATTAAATGCTGATACTTTAATTTAACTTTTGAATCTGTTATCAGGCGCCTGAAACCAAGAATAAAAACAATTAGGAAGTTTTTAGCCAACAGTATTTTCCATATTTATAACATATAATTTAAAAAACTGTTTATGCTATGGTAATCAAAACTATCCTACATGGAAGACACTGAACTACACTTACGCTATCAACAAATCTAACTCATCAAAATAATTTCCAACTTTCTACAGTTTAGACAGTTTTTTCATGTTTCTTATAGTCTAAATATTCTGTGTCTTTACACCAAGTGTGTATTATAAACCTAAAGACTTACCTACCAACTATTGCCAAGTTAAGCTCACTTCAGAGACTTCTGACTCTGATATTATCATGCCTTAACACAGCAATTCTTGGTAACTTTCCTTTAGATCCCCACCCAAACTGGTGTGTGAAATAAGGCAGATGTTGAGAGGAATGTTAAGGAATGAATTTGCATTTTGTGATACCTAAACTTTATATAATTTTTAGCGTCTTTTTCATTTGGGAATTCTTTGCCATTTATTGGAAATATTTACTGACTGCAAACTGGCTTCCTTTGTCTACCCTGAACACTTTATAATTCACAACTATTTCTATGACTCACAACAGAAGCCCATAAAAGTGAGAAACCCTGAAACTTTAGTTTAGTTTTATAGTAAAGACCCTTCTGAATGTGTTACAAGAAAATGATGTTGAAGTGGGATGGGCACAGGGAATGGGGAAGATAACTACTGATGAGGCCAAGAAGAACTATATTGAACATGCATGGGGTCTACCCCACTGAAGTTTTTTAAATGAAAGGACAAGTCTGGTTTCACCTAATTCTTAAGCTTCATACCTTTTTACTCTGCCCTTCCATAAGATCATACCCTGTACTATGCCATTTTTTTTAAACTCCTGTCATCTATATTCTTATATTTCCTGAAAATTAACAAGTACAACTCTTCCTCAGAGGTATCGCTTAAGTCTGCCTCCCTTGGAAATGAAAGCGGAGAATGCCATGATGGGGTTCTGAGGTGGGACAGACCATGTTTAAGTAACGACTTCATAACACCCTAGCTATGAATTTGAGGATTAGTCCTTTGAACTCTTTATGTTCCTCAGCTTACTAAATCTGCAAAACAGCAGAAATGAAAAGTTGTGAGTGCCTGGCAAATAGTAAGCACCAAATAAATACTAATTGCTATATTATTATATTACTTCAATCAGTTGAAATATATTATTATTCACTCAAGGAAGCCTTTCCTGATAATTCACACACCAGTCTAGATGTGGAACCCCTCTTAGTTTGCCTGGCATCTAAAACCTTTCCTTTATAGAACTCATTTTAATTTTAGACAGTTATCTATATAATCACTTGCTTGATACCTTCCTGCTTACTTATACCCCCAAAATAAGCCCCACGAAAGGATCTTCTGTATTCAGCATGGTGCCTGGCCTAAAGAACGTGTTCATTTCTTAAATGGGCAAATTATATTCACAGAGGTTGAAGATGAGATCTAAAAATAATTAATATATTTGATAGTTCCTCACACAGTTAAACACAGCATTACCATATGACCCAGCAACTGATCTCCTAGGTATATATCAGGCCTTTATCAAAAAGTTGCGAACAACGTTCATATTTTCATACAACAAAAATATTCTCAAAAAAAGTGAAAATATCCACATAATAGAACATTATTCACCAATAAAAATAAATGAAAAACTAATTCATATTTCAACATGGATGAACCTTGAAAACACTAGCTGAAAGAAGCAAGTCACCAAAGACCACATATTATGATTCCATTTATATGAAATGTCCAGAATAGACAAATGTAGAGAGACAGAAAACTGGTAAGTGGTGGCTAGGAGAGGAGAGAATGGTTGAACGAATATTTTTCCATGAAAATATTCCGGAATTAGGTAGTGGTGATGGTTCTACCACATTACTAAAGCACTAAAAGTCCCTTAATTATATAACTTAAAATAATTAAAATGGTGACAATGTCACATGAATTTCACATCAATAAAAATAAATAAAGGAAACATGAAACCTGAAGTTAGATGCTCAGGTTCGCAAACAAACATAATGTACATCTATCACTCACTATTTCTCTGACCTAAAAAATTCCAATGATTTTCTCTTTTGGTGCTGGGGATTGAAGCCAGGGGAACATTACCACTGAGCTAAATCCCAGTCCTTTTTATTTTTTGAGACAGGGGCTCACTAAATTGCTTAAGATCTCTCTAAGCAATTGAAAGTGTAGATGTGTGCCACTGCACCTGACTTCTAATGATTTTTTACAGCTGACCCTAGCTTAAGAAGTAGCTGTCTAAATCTGGCATGGCCACAACTAGGATCTGTTAGAGTAAAGGTCAGTCAGTTATTAGTTTATGTTGACGGTGAAGACAATGATCTGTTTTACTTATGTTGAATTATAGTGCCAATACTCCTAATGGAATGCAGCTATCAGGTAAACAAAATAATCTCTAGTGAAAACTTATTACACCGATGAGCAACGTCAGATGCATTTTACCACATTTGAGTTTGGCAATAATTCACTTTAACAAATGAGGTTAAAAAGAGAGCTATGATTTATTTTACTTTTTTGCTTCCAGGGATTGATCCCAGGAGCACTTAACCAATTACCCACAATCCCCAGCCCTTTTTATTCATGCACTCATTCACTCACTCACTCATTCATTCATTCATTTATTCATTTTATGTTGAGACAGAGTCTTGCTGAGTTGCTAAGGGCCTAACCAAGTTGCTGAGGATGCCTGTAACTTGAGATCCTCCTACCTCAGCCTCCAGAACCCCTGGGGGAAAAAAATCACTTAAAAACAAACAAACAAAAACAATTATTTTATTTACTTATTTTTATGTGGTGCTAAGGATCAAACCCAGTGGCTCCCACAAGCTAGGCAAGCACTCCACCATTGAGCTACAGCCCCAGCCTCACAAAATCACATTTAATGGTTACACTACATTACATTTTCCCCCACTATTGGGCCTTTGGGTTATGAATTATGACAATGTGATTACCATCTTTATAAAAAAATCTTTGTTAATTTTTATTATAAAAATCAATGACATTTAATATTATCTAAATTTTATTTAATCACAAAGGTGAAAATTATCTTATCGTCATTCCTATCCCATCTCTTTTGTTTCTACCCCATATTTAAACTTGACTCTAACTTGAAAATATATCCAAAATCCAAACCATTTATTGTCATGTCTTCTGCTACCATTCTGATTCAAACTACCACCATCTCTTGCCTAGACTATGTAACAGTCTTCCATCTAATCTCACTGTTCCCATTTATAGTCTTTTCTTTTGTCTCAAACATCAGCAGTCAACACAATCCTCTGCTCAAAACATCTTCATGGCCAAATGAAATAAGTAGAATAAAAGCCAAAGAACATAGAATCAGTCACCACAGAATCTACTTCATACACCCTCCCCAACTCTTCCCTGCCTCCCTTCACTCTGCACATTTTTAATTACAGTTCAACAACGTAAAAGTTTAAAATTACTAATGCTTATCAGTAATTTATTCCATCTATATTTAACTTTACTAAGCACCAAAACCTGACCTATTATTTTATTTTACATTTCTATAAGACCTGGAAATTATTTGTGGGAACACAAATGTTATCAAAGGATTCTCCATAAATAAATGAACACAACTTAGGCCAGGAATAGCAATACACGCCAGCTATTCAGGAGGCTAAGGCAGGAGGATCAGAAGTTCTAGGCAGCCTCCACAGCTTAGAGAGCATTGGGGATATAGCTCAGTGGTAGAGCACCTATAAGTTCAATCCCCAGTACCGCCCTCACCCCGCAAAATATCCTCAAAGCCACTACAGGTAAATATGCCTACATACCCATCAGAAAGGCTAAAATTTTTTGAGACAGATGACTCATCTATAGCTAGGAGGGTGAGAACCACTTTGGAAAACAGTGGCAGTATATATTCAAGTTAAAAATCTCACTCCTGAACACATACCCTAAAAAAATCAATGGATATCTGCTAGAAGACATAGGAATGTTCTTTGTAGTTTTTTCACAATAGCTAAAACCAAACAGATCAGTCAAAAAACTCCAAGCATCTATTATTAGAAAATTGAAATATTATATAGTAATAATAATAACAAAACAAAACACATGTAGCTAACAACATGCACAACCATCAAAAATATTCACAAAAGAACACATGCAACACAATTCCATTTCGATGATGTTCAAGAACAGGCAAAACTAACTGATGGTAACAAAAGTCAGGATAAGTAGCCAAGGTAAGATGAATACTGACTAGGAAAGGGCATAAGGATAAACATACTGAGTACTGCGAAAGTTGTATACCCTGATCTGGGTGATAGGACTTAACAAAAAAACAAAACAAAAAATGAAATGAAAATCAATATGGAGCAAATTGGGCTAATAATTAAATAAGAACAATGTTTTCCCTGTGAAATGCAATTAACACACATATTGAAATGTAGTTTCTTTCCTAATGGCAAGAACTATATGACTGCACTTAATTACTAAGGATCCTGGTAGCTTCAAAACTTGTTTGTGATTTTTAAGATACTGACAGAATGTAAAACATAATCATCTGACTTGAGGCTTGAAACAGCACAGACTTAAAGGATTCCATTTATTTCTCTTTAGGCCCCCAAAACTATTTGGTTCTCAATTAATATTTATATAGTTATGTTTTTATAAATGTATTTGTTTATAATTTTCTGATCAATAGAATGATGGCACCAATTTCCTCACCTCACATAGTTAGAAGTTAAAATGTACTGCTTAAAATTGACAGAGCAGGGACTGGGCTGTGTCTCTGTGGTAGGGCACTTGCCTAGCACCTGTGAGGCCCTGGGTTTGATTCTCAGTACCACACATAAATAAATAAATGTCTATTGTCAACTAAAAAAATACATTAAAAAATTAATAGAATAGGAAATACACTGATAAATAACATCTAAGTTTATATTATTTAATTTTTAAAAAGACCAGTATTGATTGCCTTTTTCAGAGTGAGAAACTAACCGATAGAATTATGTATTTTCTATGCTATGATCTTAAGAAACATTTGTAAAAAACTATCAGTTTAAAGCCTTTTTTTGCTTATGCAAAACAGGAGCAATTATCGCTAAGCTATACCACCAGCCCCAGAGAAAGCATTTTAAAAAGTAATGGGCAGGGATGGCGATGTAGTTGAGTTGTACAGTGTTTGCCAAGTGTGTTTTAGGCCCTGGATTCCATCCCTAGCACCACAGAGTGGAAAAAAGCAATGGGCATAATTCTTCTAGAAGTGAGTTTCTGCCTTCATCTGTTTCTAAAACCCGTACATGAAAAACCAATACACTACTTGAAGATCTTGAAAGACTTTATAGATAACAAATTTACCTTTAGTAGAGGAGCTATATAGAAACTTAGGTCCTAAATAAGTAAATGAAAAAAAAAGAAAAACAACAAAAAACAACCAACTAACTACTAAGATAAACAGAAACATTTACTTAGTCACAAGTGATATATACTTCAGAGAATTTTTACTAATCTCATGAAAGTATAAGGACAAATCTTGTGACAAAAAGTTCTCAAAGTATGATGTTACTTTTATGAAGCCATTGTGTAGAGAAGCCCCACTTAGTCCAATACCCTTGATGGTATGATATTACAGCACAAATTAATCACTGAGGCTTTCAATGATGTCATATGTTTATGAAGGCAAAGGAGAATAAGTGATTGTGTTACTGTTACATGTATTCAAAGATACATGACTATTAAATGCCAGTACCTAAGGAGCACACAAAAAAAGAAATTTCAGCTGGGTGTGGTGGTACACACCTAAAATCCCAGAGGTCTGGGAGGATGAGGCAGGAAGATCACAAGTTTAAGGCCAGCCTCAGTGACTTAAGAGAGGCCCTTAGCAACTTAGCAAAACTCTGTCTCAAACAATAAAAAGGCTAGTTCAGTGATTAAGTGCCCCTGGGTTCATTCCCTAGTACCGAATACAAAAATAAAAACAAAATAACAAAAGCAAAATCATTCAGAGTGTATAATCCAGTGGCCCGAACATCATCTTAGAGTGCAAGATTCCTGAGATTCAATACCCAGCACCAATGGGGGGGGGGGGTAAGTCTCAAAAAGCACTAAATAATGAGTGAATCACTACTTTGAGTGTATTATTTCTAAGGTTAGAACCAAATATCCTGAATGAAAATATGCAGAGGATTCAATCAACATAAATTGTGTACTTTGGGTCATACAACTCATACATAACTTAAGAAAGAAATACAAGTGAAATTACAGAGGGGGAAAAAATGTGAATTGTGAATGAGATGGGGCAGGGGCATATTTTAGAAGCTCATAAACTATCTGCCCAAACCAACTAAAATCTAAACTGAGGCCAAAGTATGACTAAGAGGATCAGTAGGTTAAAAGAAATGAAGAGTAATTTGGAAAGAGTATTGTATGTGAGAAAGCCAGGAGACAGAAGAGAACAAAATAAAATTCGAACAAAACTAAATGCAAATAAACAGTATCTTCAAGAAACTAGATTCTACATGGCAGGAACAGAAAATATAAGAAAAGATGAAGTAAAAGATGGAGATGTACAGGTGTGCAATGTAGGTCAGTGAGAGCCATTTGTGAAGAACTCAAAGGTGATGAAATTAGGTATGAAGCACTCGGGAACTAGTACCAAATTTCCAGCTAAAAAAAAAAAAAAAAAAAAGAGTATGGCCCGGATCAGGTTAATGGTAGAAGGAATGGATGTGGGGATGTGGAACTGAAAGAATTTGGCGTAAGGGTGGTTCTGGGAGGTGTAGGATAAAAATAAATCAGGGATAGCAACAAGACTGTAAATCTTTAACATCTATGATCTCTTTCTTTGTTACTGAGAAGCAAGAAAGAGTGAGTTTGGTGGTGCAAGTGATGGACGAGATAAGGCCTGTGGAATATATAGACGGAGATCCCTGAGAGGCTAATTTAGAAATGTAAATCTGGTATTTCCAAGGAATACCTATAGAAACTATGTAACTGTAAGAAAAGAAACAAGAATCCATCAAATAGTCAAAGTCAAGGGAAATTTGAGAACTGGCTGCAATTTTAAATGCCTTACTCCAAAGGCTGGAAGTGTTTTCAGTACAATTTCTGTTATACAGACACAGGAGTGACCCTTAAAAAAGCCTAGTTAAAAAATAAGAATTTTAAAACTGATCAGAGCTATCAGCTATGCACTGTGCAAGGAGATAATGATACCACAGAGTGCGGTAAAGGAAGATAGATCAACAAACCTAGAAAATAACATAGAGCTTATAACTCTCTTGCCGAAATGTCCATTTTCATCTAAAAATTATATACTAGACAAGAAAGAAAGAAAGAAAGAAAGAAAGAAAGAAAGAAAGAAAGAAAGAAAGAAAGAAAGAAAGAAAGTAAGTGACCCATACATGGGGAGAAAAGCAGTCAAGACAAGTCTGTAAGGAGACCCAGGTGTCAGAGTTAGCAAAGACTTCTATGCCACTATTATAAATATATTCAAAGAACTAAAAGAAATTATGTTGATAATGAAATCAACAATAGAGAATCTCAGTTCAGGAATGATGGTATTCTTCTGTACCCACACCTACTCAGGAAGCTGAGGCAGGAGAATCGTGAGGTCAAGGCCAGCCTGGACAACATAATGAGTACCTTGTCTCAAAAAATAAAGTCAAATAAAATAAAACAAATAGAGAATCTCAATAAATAAAAATTATAGAAAAGTACCAACTGGAAATTCTACAGGTGAAAAGCATAATAACTTCGATCCCCAGCCCTGAAAAAGAAAAAAGAAAAGAAAAGCATAAGCTGGGGATGGTAGTACATGCGTGTAATCCCAACTATTTGAGCAGTTGAAGGAAAGAACGTAAGCCCGAGGCCAGCCGGGGCAACCTAGCAAGACCCTATCTCAAAATAAAATAGCAAAGTGCTGGCGACGCAGCTCAGTGGTAAAGCATTTGCCTAGCATGCTGGAGGCCCTGGATTGGATGGAAGTAACAGAGGAAAGGGGAATGAGAGAGGGAGAGAAGGGAAAAGAAAGAAGGAATGAATGGAAGCATAAACTAAAGTGAAAAATTGACTAGAAGTGTACAGTAGCAGATTTAAGATGGTAAAATACATAAACACTAAAAAACACTTAAAAATATATGAACTCAAAAGATATATCACCAAAAACTATCCAACATGAAAAACGGGAAAAAAGACATGATAATGAACACAGCCTACACAACATGTGAGACAAAGTCAATGGCAATATGTGTGAAAGGATTACCATAAAGAGGACAGGAAAGGATAAATATTTTAAGAAACAATGGGCAAAAGCCCCCAAATTTAGGAAAACATTAATTTCCTCACCTAAAAACTTAATAAGCACCCCCACAGGATAAATACAAAGAGAACCACATCTAAACAAATCACAAACTTCTGTAAGCCAAAAGACACAGAAAATCTTAAAAGCACCAAATTGCGGGGGTGGGGGGGGGGGTGGACAGGGACACACCAAAAAAACAATATGATGAATGGCTGTCTTATCAAAAACAATGAGAAGAAAAAAAGCAGTGGAATGACATACCCAAGTGCTAAAAACTATTGGATGAAAGTCCAAAGAGCACATAAATCTATCAGGAGAATGTCCTAAGAATACCTAAGTAAACTGTACAAGTTATTAAACACAAATGGTGATAATACATTTATGGGCTCTAATCAATTTCTTTGGTTTACAAAAGTCTTCTAATTATCTAGATGATATAAGTGAAAATGCAATCCACTGGGTATAAGTTTCCTCTCCAAAAACAGCCATACTTTTCATTCATGCCTGAAATCACTGCAATCTGCTTTCTACTGTCAACCTTCTCATAAAGTTGCTTTGCTAAGAGGGAAATCCAATGATCTCTTTTCAATGGTGTTCTTGATCATACCTCTATAGAAAGTAACATCATTACTGACTTCTTTTGCTGACAGTCTCTACTCCATTGGTTCCTCTATTATTGTCTAAATGAATAACCTGAGTGTCTTTCACTGATCCCCTCCCTCTCCCTCCTTATCACTTAAAATTTAACACTCTAAGACTTCAGTCTATCTTTTTTCATTCTACATTTTTCCCAAGAGTAATGGCCCCCTCATTATTTCAACTGTTTACTTATTTGTTTACTGAATTCCAAACCTGAAGGGTACTAGGTTCTATCTAATGAATCAAATTTAAAAAGTGAAAATTCATACTAGAGTTTTTTCATACCCCATAACCAATCTGTCGTTAAATTCTGTTCTTTCTATTGGCTCCTCTCTAAAATCCCATCTCTCACTCTATCACATTTAACCTATTCTATAATTACCCTCTAACCAAGTCTCATTGCCCAAATGCTTATCCACTTTAAAGCATCCTCCACTACACAAAAGACGTTTTCATGATAATGGAGATTAAGCCCAAGGGTGCTTCCAGTGAGTGACACGTGCCCAGTCCTTTTTATTTTGAGGCAGGATCTAAGTTGCCCAGACTGGCCTTGAACTTGCCATCCTCCTGCGAAAGCTTCCTAGTGGCTGGGATTTCAGGTGTATACCACCACACCCAAAACTGTATTTCTAAAATGCAAATCTTATCAGCCTTTACAACTATCTCTGGAACAACAACAACAACAACAAAAAAAAAACCTCATTACAAACTATCAAATGCCTCGTATCCTCATTTTTAATAACTTCTCACTCTGTGCCCTACTCACAGAAAAACTCTAAATAGAGAAGTTCCTAGTCTATTTTTAAAATACTGACATTCTTTAATCATCAATACTACCTCTGCTCCCTCAATCCTAATATTTACCCCTTTTATGTAACTAAATCAAGTAAGTCTCTCCTAAACTCTTCAGAGAGAATAATTTTTTAAACGTTTCTATCTGTATCTGTATAGATATCTGTACATGTATACTTTTATATCTTTTGCTTAAAACTCTTTTACACTACAGTTTTTTGCTCTTGTTCCCTATACATTATGTGCCAGCAAGTATGCTCCCCTAAATGTTTGGGGTATGGATAAAAGGATACACTGACTTATACTGGTGAAATGTACAATGAAAAATGATGAACTGATGAAAGGATACAAAGATCAGACAGCATAAGGGGAGACAAGACAAAGTCAACAGGAAGAATGATTGTACTTCAAGATACTACATGATTTATTTTTGCTAACCTAAAACGGTAATGAAAATAAGATTACTAAAAGAACAAGGATTAACACAGAGATGGTAACACCAGTAAATGTTTCAAATAAACCAAAGTACAATCAGTGAGCTTTATAAACTGTGCTGGTCTAGTCAATATATGTCTTTATTAGGTTAAGAAATTCATTTATTAAAGCAAATGGCTGCTTTTACTTTTATTACAATATACCTTTCTGTATAGATAATTATCCAGGATTAATTATACTATTCATTTGTAGATCATTAAAGTGCTCAATCCCTCATTGTGGAATAAGTCAAGCAGGTTAACTTGAGGTTATAAAAACAGCACTGACTCAGGAATTAAGCAAGCTGGGAGGCTCCGAAACTCATTATGGCTCTTTCTCCAAGTTTCTTTCTCCCTTGAAAAGAGAATGTTTCACTAGGGAAGGTATTAGCTGACAGCCTTCAGCTGCAGAACCTTTGTGATCAGTAGCAGTGTTCCATCCTGGGTAGTCCGGGCCAATGAATGAACACAAAGGTACCTGAGCCCTTACTTCTTACTGAGGAATTACTCTATGGGAAATTCTAAGTACTAGAGTCATCATAGTGGTGTCCTGTCTGTCATCCTCACCCCCACCCACTCCCCACCCCCACCCCCCGCTGGGTTGCCACAGACTCTCACAGCCACACTGTATTCAGAATCTCTTCCTATTGCAAATATCTTTCTTCCTCAGACATCATATGTGCCTGGAGAGCTATCTGTTCCTCTTTTACCCCCTATTATAGCACAGATGTTATTCCAATGAGGCTTTTTCTTTCTTTTTTTTTTGGGCGCGGGGGGGGGGGGGTGAGGTGGGGGTGTGTAGGGATAATGTGTGTGGTGCTGGGGACAAACGCAGGGCCTCACACATGTTAGGCAAGAGCTCTACCACTGAGCTACATCCCCAGCCCCTAACTCTTTCATTTTTACTTCTATCTTAGCATCTCTTTCACAGAGGACCCCAACTGACAAATTGACATATCCTAATCTTTAATTCCAATATTTACCAAAAGTGATTGGATGTTTAACCAAGCTGAAAAAGTGTTTTAATAATACAAAGGAATATACAGAATAGAATTTCTCTTTGGACCTTTAAAGTTCACCTTCTTTGAGGTGCTGGAAGTGAATCTGGTTTAACCAACTAACCAATATTCAACATGCAAAATCTACCCAAAATACTTACATAACTGTGTTGTCATCCACTAAGATATCACAACCATGAGCAGGACACGAAATAGTCTGAAAAAGATTGAAATTTAAACTATGTCTTCATTCAACAAATATTTATTGAATGCTTACCACTGCCAGGCACTTTGCTAAGTCTGGGGACACTTCAATGTTTACAGGATTTCAATCCTTCCCTTTCTATTTAAATGAAATAAGTGTGTGTATGTGTTCATCACTATGAAGTAACGGAATTGCTGACCCAAGTGGTTCTGCAACAAAATATTAAAAGGTTAAAGTAAAATATGACAAAACTGTTTAAAAGTTCAGTTTGATATATTACCAACGTTGATGCCTGCTGGAAAAACTTTGCCTAATTTGGGTCTTTAACTAAAATGTCCCATTGTAAAATGAAAAAGAACCTATTTTAAGTTGTTTTAATATAGAAAAATTTTGCTCATGCAATTCATAATCCAAAAAGTTTCACTAGTTGATATTTATACAAGGGTCTAAACTAAACACTACAGGAAATTCAATAAAAACTAAAAATCATTTTGGGATCTTTACCTGTCCCATGCCTTCCTCCATTATTTTGGTAGTTAAATATTCACTCCAGCACTGCATACAAAACTTATGTCCACATTCAAGGCCAGTGAAATACTGCAACAAAAATAAAACATGAACTATTAAACAAAGACATTTTCAGAAAATTTTCTACACCTAGTGACTCAGTGCTCTTTTAGGTCACATTTCTCCCAGTGACTAAAATCTCCAATATAACAAGAATAGACAGTCTCCTAAAATGAAATTCTAGGTGATGAAATCTAGATATGCAAATACACAGAACATAAAACACCTAAGAAACACATGTATGGTATATATTTACAAAATTTTAAGAAAAGTAGGCAACAATGTTTGTATTAAATGTAAGATTATACCATATATTAATAAACATTATGGAAATATAAGCCAAATCATGAGACACCACCTTACACTCACTAGGACAGCCATAATAAAAAAAGAAAGATAATAACAAGAGTTTTAGGTAAGTATATGGAAAAACTGGAACCTTCATGCCCTGTCAGTAGGAATGTAAAATGGAGCAGCAATTTTAGGGAATAATCATGCAGTACCTCAAAATATTACACAAAGAGTTATCATATGACCCAGCAATTCTATTCCTGGGTATATAAAGCCCAAAGAAACGAAAACACACATCCATACATTAACTTGTACACAAGAATTCATGGCAACATCGTTCAAAATAGCCAAAAAGTATAAATAACCCAGAAATCCATCAAGTGATGGATGATAAACAAAATGTAGACAATCCATATAATGGAATATTATTTTGCCACAACAAGGAATGAAGTACTGATACATGCTAAGACAGGGATGAACCTTGAAAACATATGCTAAATGAAAGACCATATATTGTTTGATTTCATTTATGTAAAAGATCCAGAATAAACAAATCCTTAAAGGAAGCAGGTGAGCAGTTACCTGAATCAGGGAATGAATATAAAAGGGTATAGAATTTCGTTGGGGTTAAAAATTATCTAAAATTAACCGCAATGGTTGCACAACTCTCAATACAATAAAAACCACTTTAAATGGGTGAACTGGATAGTACTGAATTATACAGCTCAATAAACGTGTTATTTTATAAAGTGTCAATGGACAGAACTCCATGGAACTGCATGGGATGTAGAAAATAAAAAATCTCATGGTAAATCAAAAGATCTATTCCAAATTACTACGAATAACATTTTGTTCTAAAATTATTGACATGATTTGAAATGTTAATAACTTTAGACAGTTCAATGAAGTATATTGTGATCTGTAGTGGGTTATTAAACTATTTTAAATATAAAGAATTATATTTTTAAAAAATATTTACTACTAAATTTGTTTTAATTAATAATATAGGTTCATGGCCAAAAAATTTCTTAATGAGTGAGGCATGGTGGATTACACCTGTAGCCCCAGCTACATGTGAACTAAGGCAGGAGGAATCATGTAAACGCAAGTGTTAAGGGTTCTACTGCCCTATTAGATCTTGGCAATAAGTATGAGAAGAAGTATGGCACCCTTGGATAGTACAATTCAGCCTGTGCAACATAGCAAGACAAAAATATGAATATTAATAATAATAACAACAACATATTGTTAATAATAATAATATTATTGTTAATAATAATAGTAGTAGTAGTAATATTGTTTTATAGTGTAAGTTTGTGATGAAAAATGATTCTCCTTCATCCCCATCTCTGTCCTGTATCCTATACCTAGAATCAATTAGTTCCATTTCTTACATATTCTTCCAGAGATTTCTAATGTTCAAATACACACAGTGGAAGAAGGTAATAATCTCTTCTATGACGTTCATTTTTTATTAATTTAACAGATTTCTTATGTGGTTTCACATTGGTTTACCTCTTTTTTTGTGTGTGGGAGGAGGTACTGGGGATTGAGCTCAGGGCACTCAACAACTGAACCACAACCTCATCCCTTTTTGTATTTTATTTAGAGACATGGTCTCAGTGAGTTGCTTAGCACCTCACTGTTGCTGAGGCTGGCTTTGAACTCGTGATCTTTCTGCCTCAGCCTGTTGAGAGCCTGAGGGGCCCCAGCAAACTTCCAGCTGCCAGCAAACTTCCAGCTGCCGGCTGATGATTGGCTCACAGCAGCCCCAGCAACATCTAGCTGATTGGCTCCTCTGCGGTGATGCTCATTGGACTGTTTCCCTGCCCTTTCAGACCACGGAGCTGCTCATTGGGGGACTTTTTTGGCTCCGCCCACGTGACCCAGCCAATCGGCCTCAAGAGCTGGAAGTTTGCTGGCAGCTGGAAGTTTGCTGGGGCCCCTCAGGCTGTGGCTCTCAACATCTCCCCCTCTCTGTTTAAACAACAAGCATGTGGCTTAGGGACCGTGCCTGTTAGGCAGTCCAATTCAACATATGGTCCTTACCCGTCATCGGATGAACTGACCTCTAGGCGTCAGCCTCCTGTCTTAGGTTGGTACCACTGCAATTGGATCATACCCGTCACTGACTACCGGTCCAGCATACAGCCATACTTGTGGATAGGCCTTTGCACCTGTGGGGGGGTGAGGTTCTTTGCCTCACCTCTGTTGGCCCCCAAATTTTAGACCATCACTAGTAGAGGAGGATGCAAAATGCCATGACATTAAGCCAATTGAGGGCTCCTTTGAAAAATTGTACCACCGGTGACATCATCAGCAAAAATACCCCAACACTACCATAAGTCGCTGCACCAACAGATAGTTCACAATGCATACAGGTGAGCTCACAATGTGTCCAGGCAAGTTCTGCAAGCAGTTCAGTGATGGCTATTGTAGAAGCTGTAGATTGGTTTTATCTTTGACTTCACCAGCACTGGGATGAAGATAGGAATTCTGGCAATAATGGCTAAAGAAAAAATTATGTAACATTCCAGAAGGCACTAAAAGAAAACAATTTTCTTAACAATTTACATTGTCTTCACCGGCACTGGGATGAAGATAGGAATTCTGGCAATAATGGCTAAAGAAAAAATTATGTAACACTACAGAAGGCACTAAAAGAAAACAATTTTCTTAACAATTTACATTGTCTTCACCGGCACTGGGATGAAGAGAGGAATTCTGGCAATAATGGCTAAAGAAAAAATTATGTAACATTACAGAAGGCACTAAAAGAAAACAATTTTCTTAACAATTTACATTGTCTTTAAGAGAATTATTAAATATAATGAAAAGGAAAGGTGAAAGTAAACAAACAGATCTGTTAACCTTCTTTTTTGTTTACATATTAAAACACTCCTCAACAGTTGTTTACCCAATTTAAATTAAACCATATAAATCACGTGAAAAAAAAATATTTGGATCCATTTTATCATGAGCGCTCATCATATATGATATATGGACATACGTACATTCAAACATATAACACAAAACACAAGTGTGCACACATAATATAATACATACAACACATAACATTACAGTAAAGGCCTTATAACTTTTTACAGGTGAAATCTCCATTGCAATGTTTAAAAACTCTATAGTCAAAAAATAGAACTGATCAGCAAAACATTAACCTAGGTCTGTATGAGCTCAAAAAACAAAATAGAACTTCATGATATGGCAAAGGGCAATAATAAAATAGATATTGAAAAAAGCATCCTGGTTCTGTTGCAGATGTAAGAATAGCCAAACTGGAGTTTTGGATATCAGTTGTTATGGATTTGAGCCAAATCATCTTCTTTTTGGTCTGTAGAAATCGCTTTAGTTAATCTTTCTGGAATCCAAATCGGCTGCTGTTCTCCCTGTGGAAACACATAAACAGACCCCCGACTCCAGACAATCACTGGGTCAGGACCTTGGTTAATCTCTCTGGAATCCAAATCGGCTGCTGTTCTCCCTGTGGAAACACACAAACAGACCCTCGACTCCAGACAATTACTGGGTCAGGACCTTTCCATTGTCCTGTTAGAATATCCTTCCAAAGTACCTTGGGCTTATGTACATTTTTTGGACACATATGCCTTTCCGCAGCACTAAGTCCTGATGAATCCAAATTTAAAAAGTTTAGAGTAAAAAGGGTTATTTTAAGTTTATCTTTGGGGAATATATACCCCTTCCCAATTCCTTCTTTTTGCTTTAATAAGTACATTTTAATAGTTTGATGAGCTCTTTCAACTATGCCTTGTCCCTGTGGATTGTATGGGATTCCTGTTATATGAGTAATGCCAAATGTTGAGCAAAATTGTTTAAAAGAGGTAGAAGTATAACCAGGGGCATTATCTGTTTTTAACTGTTTTGGAACACCCACAGTGGCAAAATTTTGTAAGCAATGAGCTATAACATCTTTAGTTTTTTCTCCGGCATGAAGGGAGCCCATCAAAAATCCAGAAGAAGTATCAACTGTAACATGCAAATATTTTAATTTTCCAAATTCTGGCAAGTGTGTGACGTCCATCTGCCAAATATGGTTAGGTATCAATCCTTTAGGATTGACTCCAAGATTAACTTGTGGTAAAAAGGTCACACAATTTTGACATTGTTTTATTATTTGTCTAGCTTGTTCCTTAGTTATTTTAAAGTGCTTTTGTAAAGTATTAGCATTGACATGGAACTTTTTATGAAAATTTATAGCTTCTTCTAGTGTAGAGAAAATATGTATGTCATGTGTAGTTTTATCTGCTAAATCATTGCCCAAACTAAGGGCTCCAGGCAATCCTGTATGTGCCCTGATATGTCCTATAAAGAATGGATCTTTTCTGTCCCAGATTAGACTTTGTATAGTGGAAAGCAAAGAGAAAACAGTAGAAGAAGGGGAAATCCTACCAGCATCTTCAAGAGATACTATAGCATTAACTACATACTGACTATCAGAAAATAAATTAAATACAGAATCTTTAAACATCACAAAAGCTTGTAAAACTGCATTAAGCTCTACCTTTTGAGCTGATTGTTTGGGTACTAAAAATGTAAAAGTTTGATCAGGGGTAACTACTGCTGCTGTACCATTATTTGACCCATCAGTGAATATATTTGGAGCATTCATGATAGGTGTTTTTCTTGTCATTTTTGGAAAAATTACAGGATGCAATGACCAAAAAGACAATAAAGGATTAGATGGTAAGTGGTTATCAAATGAAACATTAGATTTGCACATGATTATTGCCCAAGTATTTAACTCATTAGCTAACTCATCAATTTGATTCATAGTATATGGAGTAATAATTTTATTGGGAGAAATTCCAAACACTCCCTTTGCTGCTTTTATTCCTTTGAGTATTAATTGTCCTACAGCCTCAGGATACCTAGTAAGAATAGTGTTAGGAGAATAAGATAAATGTATCCATAATAATGGACCTTCTTGCCAAAATACTCCTGTAGGAATATTTTTTGTTGGTAGTACAATAAATAATAAAGGCAAACTTATATCAATTCTATCCAAATGCATATTTTCCATATATGTTTCAATGATTTTTAATGCCTTTCTTGCTTCAGGCGTTAACATTCGGGGTGAATTTGGATCTGATGGACCTTTTAGGATATCAAATAAAGGTCCCAACTCTCCTGTTGGTATACCTAAATAAGGCCTTATCCAATTTATGTCTCCTAATAACTTTTGAAAGTCATTAAGTGATTTGAGTTGATCTACTCGTATTTGAATTTTTGGTGGACGGACCATGGTTGAGGATAATAGAACTCCTAAATAATTAATTGGAAAATTTAATTGTACTTTATCTATTGCTATCTCTAGATTATAATTTTTTAATAAGTTTGTAAGTGTGGCATAACATTCTAGCAATGTGTTTTTATCTTTGTGTGCTAATAATACATCATCCATATAGTGAAATATTTGTAGTTCAGGATTTTGATTTCTAAGTGGCTGGATTACTTTGTTAACATAAATTTGACACATAGTTGGGCTGTTAGCCATCCCTTGAGGGAGTACTTTCCATTCATATCTCTGATCAGGACCTTCATGATTCAGTGCAGGGATAGTAAATGCAAAACGTGGACTATCCTCAGGATGAATTGGAATTGAAAAAAAACAATCTTTAATATCTATAACTAAAACATACCAGGTTTTTGGCAAAGCAGACAACTGAGGAATCCCTGATTGAGCAGGTCCCATAATAACCATCTCATTATTAATGGCTCTTAAATCTTGCAATAATCTCCATTTACCAGATTTCTTTTTGATGACAAAAATGGGAGTATTATGGGGAGATACAGAAGGTTGTATATGTCCTTCTGCTAATTGTTGTTTGACCAGGTCATGGGCTGCTTGTATCTTTTCTTTAGTCAGGGGCCACTGAGGAACCCATACTGGTCTTTCTGATTTCCAAGTAATTTTTATTGTCTCAGTGGCCCTTTCTGAAAATCCAACCCATGTCTGTCTCTCCCTTGATCTATTTGTATTGGTGCTGCTATACCTTGTTCTTGTTTTTCTAATCTTTTTCCTTTCCTAAAACCTTGTCTAGTCATAATAGTGGGTGCATTTTGGTTGATGTTATTTGTTAATGTCAAACCTAATTGATCTAGGACATCTCGTCCCCATAAATTTACGGGAAGATGATCCAATACATATGGCTGTATAGTTCCTTCACATCCTTCAGGATCCTTCCAATCTAATACCATTGCACTTCTATGGGGATTAGTTGCCACTCCTAGGCCTCGAAGCGTTTGAGTGGCTTGTTGTAATGGCCAATGTTTTGGCCATTCTTGACGAGAGATGATGCTAAGGTCTGCACCTGTATCCAGTAGATGATGCTAAGGTCTGCACCTGTATCCTGAGCCACTGAATTACGGGCGTGGGCTACCATGCCCAGATGCTTTACCTCTTTTTAAAGTCTGAAGAAAGTGCCCCAATTTATTCAAACGGTCCATGATTAATGAACAGTTAATTAATGTATACTGTATATACATCTTTGTGATCATGTGACTACAGACAAATGTGTAAAAGTGACACTATAACAGGTATACATTCACAATTTGATAAGATATTCCAAGGCTTTCCTGAAACAAGGCTGTAGTAATTTATACTATGCAGTTTCTCACACTTATACCAACATAGTATATCATCCAATTTCTTGATCTTTACCAAACTAACATATAAAAAATGAACTAATTTCATTAATTTTGATTTTCAATTTAACATTTGAAAAAGAAAAGACTTAAGGCTGGTATTTCTTTTTCTGGGTACTCTCTTCACATATTTTGCTTATTTTACACTGGAAGTTTTCCTGATCAATTTAGGGGGACTTTGTACTTACATAGGAAACTGGACACTAATAAATATGGAAAACATTTTCTCTCAGTTTCAGTTCTGCTTCTTCATATTGTGTTGCCATGCAGAAGCACTTTACTTATATATAAATGAAATGCATCAATGTTTAAATTTATGGTTCCTAAATTAACTCCGACAAAAGAGGCTAGGAAGGAATTTAAGTTTCTCTCCCAGATAGCTACCAAGTTGTTCTAAAACCATTTACTGAATAATCTACTATTGCCATACCTTCTCCATAATACACTATATTTTCATGCATATTTGACTTTATTTTGTTCCACTGCTTTGTCAATTCTTTGCATCTGGTAGGATTAGTCCTCTTCCTGCTTTCCCCTACCAACCTATTCTTTTTCAATATTTTTCAAACAAACACTCAAGTCAAACACTCAAGTCAACTTTTTGTCTCTTGGTACTAAAAAATTTCTTCATCAGATGTTTCACATTTCTTGTCAAATTTATTCTGAGCCTATTTCTTTCTCTCTTTCTCTCTCTCTCTCTTACAGAAAGTATTTTTTATTCCAACATTATTTATTTAAATATTATTTGAAATATAATACTTGATATAGTTCATGATATTAGATGCAAACAGGATAGAAAATTCTACATATGTAGTTGGGCGCAGTGGTGCATGCCTACAATTCCAGCTACCCAGGAGGCAGAGAGGCAGGAGGACCATAAGCTCAAGGCCAGCTGCAGCAACTTGGCAAGACTCTTTGACTCAAAATAAAAAAAGCTCAGTGTAGCTCAGTGGTAAAGCAGTTGCCTAGTACATGTGAGGCACTGGGTTTGATCCTCAGCACCACATAAAAATAAGTAAATAAAACGAAGGTAAAAAAATAAAAATAAGAAGGGCTGGAGATACAACTCAGTGGTAGAGTGCCCCAGACTCAATTCTAGGACCAGCAGTAAGGGGGGTTGGGCAACGAAGAAAAGAACCTTCTATATATAGTATATCAATTACATTTTTTAAACTCATAGAAGTAGTCATGGAAGGAAATACACCAGACTCCTAAGAGACTGGTTTTACAGACAGAATGGCATGTAAAATACATGTCAAGTTAAAAGAGTATAATCTCATTACTCTTCATTAGTGAAGGAGATTTGGTAGAAAATTGTTATTAGATCACCAAGGGAGAAATCTTTTATTTTTCATGGCTATAAAAAGGGGCATTCTGTAAGGGATAAATATATAAAATATTTCAACAACTTCAAAATATTTTACGCAGAAACATACACATGGCCGTGTGCTTTATTTTTTTTCAAATAAAAATTCTTAAAACTAAGAGATTAATAGTCACAATTAACCAGTGATCGCTGGAGAAATCCCAAACCTTGGTGAGTTCTAGTTTAGGTCCTACTATGAGAGAAGACAGTAAAGAAAGCCTTATATTCTTTAAAGGTTTCTTTTCAGTGACTTTTCTAATTAGATACACCACAAGATTAAACAAGATAAATTACAAAAATCACACACATGCATGTTTCAAGATAAAGAAACACCTAACCTAAATATAATGTGCAAGAAATACCTGGGTTATCCTCCATCTATGTATCTTCTGTTGTTATTTCCCTTTTCCTTCTCCTTAAACATGTTTATGTTTGCTCCCTTACTACCTCATGCTTACCTCCTCTTAGCTCCCTGGGATTCCCCTTAAATTGGGACTAGATTACTGACTCAATCTATGAAAAAGCTATAGCAGAAATTTATGTTTTTTTTAAAGCCTCTAAAACAACATTACACATTAAAAGGTTTCACTTATCTCCACCACTTTATATATAACAACTAATGTTAAACAAACAGCAGTAAGAACAGTAACTCATTTTTCTTCTATCAGAAATTGTTCATATAATCTCTAAAACTGAAGTCATTTTGTTTATACAAATGGAGCAAATAATCTCAGCATCAGCTCTATCATGATTATAATACAATGAGTTAAAAGGAAGATAAAGTTGGACCTGGATTAGATGTTTTCAAGCAGTATTCCCAAGAGTGCCAAGATTATACAGGGGAGGATTGAAGGTTAGGAATGAAAGGGGTGAACTGCCCCTCACACTCTTCAAATCTGATTTTAGCTATTTGACCTATTTTATTCTTAGAAAATAAAACATTATTTACTTTATTAAAGTGACATACTTCAGCCCGGGAATGCTGGGTTAGTACAATCACATCTTAACCTACTTTGATTCAAAACATTATTATAAAGCAACTGTTGCTGAGGTTAGGAGACTTCTGAATTTGCTACAAGGGGAAATGAAGAGGATTTACACAGTGCTCCAAAGACTTGGGAAATTCCAAGTGGAAACCACCTAGGACATTAATCCCAAAGTACAAAGATACAAAAAGCATTTATTTTTAAAAACCTGTTCTCACGTGGCACTGCATAATGCTAAAACTGCTTTCTATAAGGATAAAGGAAGGTATTGAAGATACATGTAAATAAAAGAAAATCAGAGAGCAGAAGAAGTGAAACATGTGAGTTATATAATACTCATACAAGTAATAAAGTGGTAAAGCTTCATGAAGTATTTCAGGTGATATTTACTTTCAAAACTGAAGAGGTTATAAATATCCTTCTGTATTAGCCTAAACATTAGGAGAAAAAAAGTCCTAGTTTTGTCATGGTCATATTTTCCATAACTGCATAGTTTCCGTAACTCTTTAACTTAATTGTCAACCCAAAGAATTTGCTGCTTTTGCTATCTTCTCCTGCCACTTACTCAAATTTTTTTTTTAAAAAGAAAAACTTGGGCTGGGGATGTGGCTCAAGCGGTAGCGCGCTCGCCTGGCATGCGTGCAGCCCGGGTTCGATCCTCAGTACCACATACAAACAAAGATGTTGTGTCCGCCAAAAACTAGAAAATAAATATTAAAAAATTCTCTTTCTCTTTAAAAAAAGAAAAGAAAAACTATCTATCTTTATTGCTTTTACTATCTTCTGCACCTTAAAGTTAATGACTCTTCAGCTGCCGTGTTTTCCCATCCTACCCACACTACTTAAAATAACTTTCCGGGGTCACCGTAAACTCCTAATAAACTTCAAATCCACTTTTCTTTTGTCTGAAGCTTTTAGCATTTCTTCATTATTGAAAAAAAATTCTATTCCTTTGTTTCTGCACTGCTAATTTTCCTGCTTCACTTAACTACCTTGCCTTTTTAGGTTAGTTTATGTGTCAATTTCTGTGGAAAGTACTACCTCATCAAAAACTGAATAAGCACGTGCAAATCCCTGGGGTTCAAGTCCTAGCACCAAAAACAATATCCTAAACAAACCCTAAATTTGGTTTCCATCTACCATGTTCCCAATAGTATCATATCATGTGTTTGTCCTGCTAAAGCACTTACCATTCTTTCTGAATGTAATAGTACTTATCTACCCAGGTAACCTATAAATTATTTGAAAACAGGGATTATATATTTATTCCCCAGTATATTTCAAAATTTTAGAATAGCACCTGGCATGATGAATGAATAGTAAAGTTTTCCATCAGTTATAGGTACAAAGCAGAAGTGTATAAGAATCTCCAGTTATGATTTTCAGTTCTTGTTTGTTGGATAATATCAAGGACACTGAGAAAATTGCAGTGGATATTTGTAAGCAACTAGTGCCGGTAGTCAAATTAGAATTAAGATTTAAATGAAGGACAAACTAGCTATAATAAATCAGAAGGAAAAATGTCCAAGGACTAAGGAAAACTAACCTGGGACACATTATTCAGATCTTAGTCCTACCTCACAGAAACTTACAAACTGTAGGCACTATATAAATACCAACTGGAACAGATAACATTTAAAGATAATAACACTGTTCAAATATGAATTTAACAATTATTTTAATATCAACACTTGACTCAAGTTAGGATTGTAATTTAAGTAGAGGGAAATGATAACAATTCTCAGGCAAGAAGAGATTTCAAAGAACATCTAAGTCAACTGATCTGACAGATAAGAACTAAAAAAAGAACTGAGAACCAAAGCATTAAGAATCTACTTGCTATCCACCCCAAAGCCAAATATTTGAAGCATTAGAACTATGATCAGAAGTTGAGAATTCAGAAACTAACTTCAGCCCTTTACTTTCGACATTATTATAACTTCACTCATCATTCTATTTCTTTTGTAGACAGTTATATATTTGACCAAATTAGCGCCATTCCAGTAGATTTCCTTAGAGATAAATATACAATTCTAAGATTAACATTGATAATCCTTCAATGTTAAAATGGCAGTGCAAAATACCTGGTATAAAATAATTATTAGAAACAGCACAAATATCAACAAGATAGTTACAATTATAATAGCATTAAGTAATACCTTAAGACATATTGAAACGTCTTAAAAGCTGAATTCCAGGTAACTAAACACTTATTTATGTTATAAATAAAACTTTCCAATTGTTACTAATAAAATAATGCCTTCGTAAGGAAGATTATTTAAGACTAAAATTTCTTACTGAACACACCAAGTAACCCATTTTTTTCTTTTATCACATCATCAGTATTCATGATGATGTGATAAAAGAATGATGAGCATTCTTTAACAGTTTATTTTTTTGCATTTTTAAATTTTAATTTGTTATATATGACAGCAGAATGTACTACAATTCCGAATACACATATCACCAAGGAAACCATGTTAATGCAATAAAATTTTAAGACACATTCTTAGGAAAAACATCTATTGTTTAGTTTTGTTCTCTGTTCTTATTCAGTCCCCATTGCCATACTTTTAATTCTCCACCTGAATGGATTTAAGTGAAAATCTTTTCTTAGGAAAAATTCTGAAAGTTCCCCAGCAACAGTATTATAGACATTTTATATGGGTTCTGGATATTTCAAAAGCAACTAAAGATTTTTAAATCTATTTTAATTTGGATAAAAAATAAGTTAACTCATTGTATAGCACACAATTCTCCCCATGGTGATAAAGTTAACTCTAGAAAGATTTAAGTATGTAGCATCAACTTAGACAAGTTGGTGCTTTTAAAAACAAAGGTGTTGAGGGTAAATGGAACCAAGCTCTTATTATCGCTTTTCCTATCATTATCCTTAATATACTGAGGTTACTGGTTATATGTTACTTCTCCAAATCCCCCAGATTTCCCTTTGTTTAAATAATGAAATATAGAATGCTAGCCTTAAACTACCAGATACTCACCGAGTTAGGGTAGTTCAAGTAGCAGATCTGACAAGGCATATCCTGTGCTGATGACCTTGTATTCATCTGGCGCGTTCGAGACTTTTTACTTGGATTAATTACATGACACTCAGCAAAGAGCTTCTCCAGGTTTCCATCAAAGTACCTGCATTATTTAAACAGAAAGGATGAAAGCCCAGTAATAGCAAAGTCAGAGCTCTCCAAAACCTTGATTGTCTACTGGGAAAAGCAATAAAATGAAATAAACCAAAATCATCACTTTTTTTGCTCAGAGGATATAAAAGTAATATAACTACAATTACATCAAAGACGGGTGCCTGTGGACTGGGGATATAGCTCAGTTGGTAGAGTATTTGCCTCGCATGAACAAGGCCATGAGTTCAATCCCCAGCATACCACACACACACACACACACACACTTTGTGTGTGTGTGTGTGTGTGTGTGTGTGAGCAAATCTGAGGTTTTACTGCCCCCTTTGGATACTGCCCCCGCCCAGCCCCTTGGATTTTTAAAAAAATTTGTTTCTGAAGTCCTGGGAATTAAAATTCCAATAAAAGCTATTGGAATGTTAACAGTATTACAATTAAACTTTAAGGATGAAAGCTGTGCTATTTCTAGCATTACGTGTGAAGACTAATGACATTTTTTTAAAACTTAGCTCTATGTTACAAAAATGAATTAATTTCATAAATAATTGAGGTTAAGTCACTTTAAATACATTAGCTTTAATAAACAACTTACAAAGCATATCTCACCCCATAAATCATTTTTAAAATGTAATTATCATGTGTCTCATTCTGTACAACAGGCTTGCTCTCTATATTCTTTTGAACTACTTTTTTAATTTACTGAGAAAGGGAAGGAAGGAGGAAACAAAAGGGTATATTCTTGACATTTTAAAATTTTTTGGTTGTATATGGACTCAATACCTTTGTTTTTATGGGGTGCTAGGATAGAACCCAGTGCCTCACACTTGCGAGGCAAGGGCTCCACCACTGAGCTACAACTCCAGCCCTATCTTGACATTTTTACACAAACGATTACATACTAGCTTTTCATAAAATATGTACCTAAATATACAGAAGAAGTTCCATATTTAAGATATCAAGAGTGTATTATGCCCAGTACTATATAGTTTTAACTAAGTTATAAATTTCTTGACAGAAAACAGTGGTAAATAGCTAACACAAAATCTTCCATGAACCTAGATGAGACACAGTTCCTGGTTCCTAAATATATTAATATTCTAAAGAGATTAAACAACAGACAAAAATCTTTCAAACTGTGAATCAATAAAATCAGCCAAACTATTAATGCAGAATCTAGACAATCACTTTTTAGTTTTACCCAAGGTTTTGATAATTACAATGTGCTCTTGTGGATGCATACCCATATATATATATATGCGCCTCAGAAGGCTGAGGCAGGAGGATGGGGAGTTTCGAGGCCTACCTTGGCAACTTAGTGAGAACCTGTCTCAAAATAGAAGATACAATAGAATGGGGATGTAATTCAGTGGTAAAGCAACCCTGGGTTAATTCCCCTACCACAAAAGAAAGAAAGAAGAAACAGGCATTGTGTCAAAGCATTTAATGTATGGAAAGGAGTTATATTACTCTCCTAAGTCTAGTAAAACAAATTTTCAATCAAAATGCCAATACCTTATATAAAAAGGAAACTCATAAAGTTGTTGCAAATTTATATAAGGTTGTCCCTTCATAATTTCAGATAATCGGAATGTAGCTACAGAAGAAAACTAACTTTTGTCTCTGAGAACACAAGATGCCTAATTTCAGAAAGCAGAAGAGACTAACACTAAATATAAATTTATAAACCAATTAAACTCCCTGTCTTATATTTAAAAAAAAAAATCATGCTCACAAGAAAGAACAAACTTCTGTCCAAAATTTGACTACATAGAACCAAAGGCCCCTCATACTTTGGTTAACATTACAGATAGCATTTTATGAATACAGTCACACAGACGTGTGTATAAGTTCATAAAAATAACCCCATACTCTGAGATTTGTAACCTGCTTTCTTCACTAAACATGTAGTAGACATCTTAGTCAATAAACATATATTCACATTATATTTCATTTTTGTATAATATTCAACTTTAGGTATGTACTAAATTAATCAACCTTATTCTGAGGGACATTTAGATGTTCCACATATAGACAATCTTAAATTCTTGGCTCATTTGATAAGGGAGAAAATACCTAAACTTGTATTACTTCTTTCTTAGTGAAGATGAACGCCTTTTTTTTTTTTTAATAATTCTTCTTTTTTTTTCTTCAACTTTTTTAGTTGAACAACTTATTTACTTATTTTATGTGGTGCAAAGGATCGAACCCAGGGACTCCCAGAGGCAAGGCAGATGCTCTGCCACTGAGCTACAACCTCAGCCCCTGAAGATCAACATATATTACTTCCTTTTATTTTAAGTTCAGAATGTAAACAGGAGAAGTAACCCTAAATCTCAAGGATTGCTTTCTTTCCACAGTTTCTAACCTGTCTTTCAATCATATTCAATGGATGTTTATTACTACTTTCAATTTTTTTTTGAGAGAGAGAATTTTTTAATATTTATTTTTTAGTTTTCGATGGACACAACATCTTTATTTTATTTTTATGTGGTGCTGAGGATCGAGCGTGCTACCGCTTGAGCCACATCCCCAGCCCATTTTCAATTTTTATGTATGTAAATATATCAAAGCAATCCCTGAATTTCACATCAGCCTTAAAAGACCTCTATAATACCCCAAGATTATTTGCAAAATTCACCAGTGATTTCGATTTTCCTTTAAATGTTTCTATTATAACTGCTGATTCACTTGGAATTTATTTCTGTGTAATAAGGAGTTAAAGTGAGATTCCACCCATTTTAACCCAAATAACTAACTATTTACCGAAGGGTGGTTCATTGGTTCATCAATATGGAACATGTTTTTCTACCTTTTGGTTTCAGCTAAACCTTGCTTTCTCAAGTCTTCTCTGACAGCTCATTAACCCCCAATCTGGTTAAGGTTCCTTTGTATTACATCCATTGCTAAGAACTTTGTACTGGCTTTGCAGCACTTACCACTGTATAACTCTATAATTGCTATTTATTTATTTTCCTAGATTGTATACCCCATGGGAACTATTTTATTATTGCTATAGCCCTAGTATCCAGAGGCAATGGGAGAAGGGGAGTGGTGCTGAGGATTAAACCCAGAGCCTCATGCATAGTAAGCAGAATGAGCTCTACCACTGAGCTACAGCCCTAGCTATAGAAGCATCTTATTATATGTGCTCGTTTTCTTTCTTTTTTTAAAACAATATTTTTTGTTATAAATGGACACAATACGTTTACTTGTTTATCTTTTATGTGGTGCTGAGGATCAAACCCAGTGCCTCACACGCGCTAGGCAAGCACACTATCACTAAGCCCCATACTCAGCCCCTCATTTTCTTCAAGAGTAAATGAGGAATCTAAATCTCCTCACTGACCATAAATACTCTCTGTGCAATAATAAATTTCCATATTCAGTTAAATTTACTCTTGGACTCTTCACTCTATTTCATTCATTTGCCTATTCTTGTAGTTTCTGACAGACTCTTAAAATTCGATAGGATTCCTTTTATTACTCTTTGATAGAATTTTCATTGTTATTCATTTTATTTACTATCTCAAGGTAGTGTATAATTGAAGTTTATAGCTTTTTTGATTCATTCTAGAAGCCACCAAAGAACTTTTGATAGACCCAACCTGATCTTTTCTTAAAATTGGGCATGTCGCCACAAAACCATGAAAAGATAATTTTGGCTTTACTATAAATTACTGCAAATTCTGAACCTACTTGAAATGCCTGCCTGCGCCCCGAACTCCCCCATGTCCGGTTTTCCCTGACCAGATACAACCCTTTCCTAAACCTTAGTGACGCCTCATAAATTCTGGCCTTCCCTGGCCGGATAACGACCCTCTCTGAGTCTCCATAAATTCTGATGCCGGGGCCAGCAAAAATGTAAACTTGTGTTATGCTCCTCTTATCTGTAACCCCGCTTTGTGTAACTTTTTGGGCTATAAAACTGGGCCGCAAAGAAGCCTCGCCGCTGTCCTTGGCTCCCACGATTTTGATGGGCAAGGCAGCCCGGCGGGTCGAAATAATAAGCTTGCTTTAATTTGATTTTAATTGGAGTCAGTGGTCTTTTCTTGTGTCCTGGTCTAACACTTTCAAATACTGTTTAGATCAACAGTGCAAGAAGCTAAAAATACACTCACATCCTTGGGCCAAGTAGGCCAAAAATGTTTTTCTTTTATTAAAGTATCACTTACAAAAAAATGTAACATTTAAAAATTTTTTGTTTTGATTTGTATTTATTTTATGGTCCGATAAGAGCCCTAATCACAAATGGTGAGTAGGAAGATACTGAAATCTAATTGTTTTACTTAATACTTTAAGACTTAATACTCTTAAACCTATTATAAATTATAATACATGGATTGTCCATATGTTATACAATCCTCTTCTTTATCCTATAGTTTTAACTAGAATTCCTACAGCTTTTCCCAGTTTTTTATAATTTCATATAATTTTCTTTAATTATTTTCATATTACATAGGTTTTGTATAAAAAGAAAATAATCTCCTCCATGATGTCTGCTGCAATCCATTGTACATTCAGTAGCATATTATTTAGTCTCCAGGTGTTGGAGTAGCTTTCATTTCTTATTTTATGGTTAATTTCTAATTTCATTCCATTATGATCTGATAGAATGCAGGGTAGTACCTCTATACTTTTTTTATATTTGCTAAGAGTTGCTTTGTGGCATAATATATGGTCTATTTTAGAGAAGGATCCATGTGCTGCTAAGAAAGTGTATTCTCTCATTGAAGGATGAAATGTATGTCGGCTAAGTCTAAGTTATTGATTGTAATATTGAGTTCTATAATTTTTTGTTGAGCTTTTGCTTGGAAGATCTCTCTAGTGATGAAAGAGGTGTGTTAAAGTCAACCAAAATTATTGTGTTGTGGTCTATTTGACTCTTAAATTTGAGAAGAATTTGTTTGATGAACATAAACACTCCATTGTTGGGGCATATAGGACTTGAAAACAGCATACTACAGGGACACAGCCACATCAATGTTTAGAGCAGCACAATTCACAATAGCTAAACTAGCCTAGATGTGCTTCAATAGATGTACGAATTTTTAAAAAGTGGCATATATACACAATGGAATATTACTCAGCAATAAAAGAGAATAAAATCATGGCATCTGCAAGGAAATGGATGGAGTTACAGAAGATAATGCTAAGTGAAGTTAGCCAATCTCAAAAAATGCTGAATGTTTTCTCTTGATATAAGGAGGCTGATTCATAGTGGGGTAGAGAGAGGGAGCATGGGAGGAATAGACAAACTCTAGATAGGGCAGAGAGGTGGAAGGGGAAGGGAGGGGGCATGGGGTTAGAAATGATGGAATGGAATGTGATGGACTTTATTATCCAAAGTATAGGTATAAAGACACGAATTGGTGTGAATATACTTTGTATACAACCAGAGATATGAAAAACTGTGCTCTATACATGTAATAAGAATTGGAATGCATTCCGCTGTTATATATAAATAAAAAAAATAAGAAAAGAAAAGCTGAGATTAGGATTGTAGCTCAGTAGTAAAACACACACTTAGCATATGTAAGACCCTGGGTTCAATTCCAGGCGCCAAAAAGAAAGAGAGGAGGTGGGGGCAAGGAGAAGGGGAAGAAGGAAAAGAAATAGAAATTGCTTTGTTTGTGTGTTGTGTGTGTGTGTGTGTGTGTATATATACCTGTTTGCATGGAACATGGGGTCTCACGCATGCTAAACAAGCACTCTATCAGGAAGCTACATCGCCAACCCTAAAACTGCTTTTTGTTTCCTAAACTTATCACTCCCCAGCAATCAAGTTTAGACACATTTCTAATGTTCAAATGTGTTCAAATGCTCAAACTGGCCAAAATTCTTTCCCATCATTATTTTTTCCTGTTACCAGTTATTAAGGTAGGCAAAATAATTTTTCTCATTTTATAATTCCATTTTTTTCTTATGTATTTCTTTACAAAACTCAAAATTCAGCAGTCCTACTAAGGTTTATCCTTAGTACTTAACAGTCTCTTTTGGAATGCCATTCATGATATTACTTCAAGACATTTTAGTTTAAGATTCTGCATGGGGTTGGGGTTGGGGTTCGCCTACCATGGGTGAGGCACTGGGTTTGATCCTCAGCACCACATAAAAATAAAGATATTGTGTCCACCTATAACTATTTTCTGAATTAGAGTTTGAGCTTATCTCTTCTTCCTTCCCTACTACCCTTAGTTCTATCAGATTCCTTTTCACCTTGTTCAGTTATTTTATCAGATCACCTTTTGCAGCAGTCTGGCTGGACACAATTCACAAGCCACTTATCAAGCAGAAACGAACTTTATTTTTAGAACACACACACCAGCACCACAGGAGCTCTTCAGGAATTCCCTCAGAGCCCAACTGCCACCACCGGCTTCCTAGGAGCCTCTCAAACCCCCCACTCCTCCTGCTCTTGAGGGGGATTGGCTGGGTCGTGTGGGCAGAGCCAAAAGAGTCCTCCAATGCAGGGAAACAGCCCAATGAGCATCACCGCAGAGAAGCCTATCAGCTGGCAGCTGGAAGTTTGCTGGGGCCACGGTGAGTCAATCAGCTGGAAGTTTGCTGGGGCCCCTTCAGCTGTGGCTCTCAACAACCTTTGACCTTTCACCTCAGAGCCCATGTTCACTTTAATTTTCTTAAGTGGAAGAAGAAGCTTTTCTCTTCTAATTATGAGTTTATTAGGCTTACAATGCCCAAGAATGTGGCTGGATTCTTAAGTCACCACATGATGTTTGCCTGGGCAATATTTGGTTTTCATGTACATCTTTTATTGTGAAAATGAAGCCAAAATGAAAAGGAACTGACTCAATGGTGAAGCACTGCAGTTCAGGTACCTTGTTTAATGAGTTAACACAAGCTTCTCTCTGCTTCACAAACTTTGATAAACAGTCAATAGTAAAAAGCTGCAGGGCTTATACTAAGACACAGTAGGCCATTATTTCTCTACTTTTCTGCAATCCTATCCATTCCTTTTTTGCATGGAACATGGGGTCTCATGCATGCTAAACAAGCACTCTATCAGGGAAGCTACATTGCCAACCCTAAAGCTGCTTTTTGTTTCCTAAACTTATCGCTCCCCCCAGCAATCAAGTTTAGACATATTTCTAATGTTCAAATGTGTTCAAATGCTCAAATTGGCACTTAACAGTCTGAGAGAGGAGGATTCATTTAGTTGTAAATGAATCTTTTATTTTTTTATTCATATGCTGTACTGAGGATCGGACCAGGGCCTCACACATGCCAGGCAAGTGCTCTACCACTGAGCCAAAACTCCAGCCCCTATCCATTCATTTTAAAGGAAACAGAATGCAACCAGGCTTGGTGACACATGCCTGGAATGCCAGAGACTCCAGAGACTGAGGCAAGAGGACCTCAACTTTGAGATAGGCCCTGGCAACTTAGGGAGACCCTGATTCAAAAATAAAAGGGCTGGGCTGGGGATTGGTTCAATGATAAAGTACGTCAGGGTTCAATCCCCAATACAGGCCTGGAGAAACACAACCAGACATGGATGGACACAGGACAGAATGGCAATCTGGTTTCTCCTTTAGTTCAGCCTTTCCCTGGAAGAAGGACATGAACAAGTTATCCCGCAATCCAATGAGCTAAATTTCTCTAGATTAAGACCATTAATAAACAAGATTATTATTTCTTTTTTTAATTGATTTTATTTTTTTAATACATGAAAAGAACTGTTAAAGTGTGATGATTTTTTTAGTACTGTAAATTCTCTTCTCTCTCTAAGGTACTTTCCATAAATTATGTTTACAGAAATGTAGTTAAGCAATAGTCATGGTGGTGCAAACCTGTAATCCCAGTGACTTGGTAGACTGAGAGAGGATTCCAAATTTAAGGCCATTATCCACAATTCAGTGAGATCTTGTCTCAAAATAAAAATTAACAAAAGGGGCTAGGAGTGTACCTAATGAGTACCATGTGGTTAAAATACCAAAGCACCACATAAAGAAAACAGAAATAAATACAGTTAAGCCAATTGGCATGTAATCAGACAACTTTTCAGAATACACAGAAATTAATTTTTCATTTTATTTGACTACTTCACAGAAACATATCACACAATATGAACTAAATTAAATGTAGAAATGGTTATAGCCGTTATGTGTGATTTCAGAGAGGAGAATTAGAGCTGGTAGGGAACACTGCTGGCTAATGTTTCTTTTTGAATTGTGGGTCACTGTGGCATAAATGTCATTTGAATTTTTCTTACAAGCCACTAAGGCTAAAAATTCACATTTCTTTTTTTTTTTAATATTTATGTTAACAGTTTTAGATGAACACAATATCATTATTTTACATTTATGTGGTGCTGAGGATCAAACCCAGGGCCTTGCACGTTCTAGGCCAGCACACTACCACTGAGCCACAACTCCAGCCCCTAAAAATTTACATTTCAACATCATTCTTATAGTACTTTGTGGTAAGCCATTCTTATAGACCGTGGCCGCCATTAGAAGATGGCGCCGGCTTCCACTGTGGCCTGTGATAAACAACTCCTTTTTTGGAGAGTTGGCACGCAATCCCTTACCACCCTATGAGAGAGATCCATGTGGCAGCTTGGGATTGCTATGCAGGAGCCTTTATTAGGCTGTGCTTGGGCGCTCGGCGGGGGGTCACTAGAAGATGATACATGAATCAAGGCCTGAAAAAACTGCTGAAAGAAGAATCCTGTGTCGTGTTTTCCCTTGCCGGCGAGGGGTCGCGACAATTGGTGGCCCGTACGGGGAATTATATTCCTCGAACCCAGGATCCAGAACTTTCAGCAGTCAGGGTGGTGCACCGGTAAGTTCCCAGGTAAAGTGGGAATCCGCAAGCTAATAGCGGGACGCTCCCCTGTAAAAGGAAGAGAGCGGGAAATTCATAAAAAGGGACGCTCCCCTGTAAAAGGAAGAGAGCGGGGAATTCATAGAACGGAACGCTCCCCTGTAAAAGGAAGAGAGCGGGGACTTTTGTACTTTCACTTTCTTTATAGTTCTAAAAACATTATGGGTGTTGCTTCTTCAAGCCCAATTTTGTTGGCCCTAGATGGGTTGTTACATTCAAAAGGACTTAAGATAAAGCAGAGTACTTTGCAGATGTTTTTAAGAGAAGCTGATATAGCGGCTCCTTGGTTTGCTTTTTCAGGGAGTCTTACGATTCCTAGCTGGGACAAATTAGGGAAAGATCTAGATTTCGCTCGTGAGCAAGGCACCTTAGAGGGTGGCGTTATACCACTTTGGAAGTTAGTTAGAGGATGTATAACAGATGGTAAATGCCAGGAAGCTGTGAGTGAGGGTCAAGCTATTCTTGAGCAACTGCATGAGGAAAAATCTGAAGGATCATGTAGTGAAGTGGCAGAGAGTATTAAAAGTAACAGTAGTGAGAAGGCAAAAGAGCCTGAAGATAAAAATAGGAGAAGGCTCTACCCAGACTTGACCGAATTAAAAACGCCTGAGAACACAAGCGACTCAGAGAGTTCTGAGGACCTTGATATATTGTTATAACAACTACATAAGATAAAAATGAAAAAGAAGAAAAAGGAGACACAGGGCATGCAGGCCTACTGTAAGAAGGGGAAGGGAGTTAACATCGGTCAACAAAACTCTGAGGAGGAGGAGGTAGAATATCTAGAAGAAGATATGGTGCCGATTGCCCCACCTCCGTATGTGGTGGGGAGCCAAGGTTCCGGGAGATCTTTTCATGCACAAGTTTGGAGGACAGTTAATACAGATATGGGACTTGCATACCCTGTATTTCAGGACAATAACAGGGGAAGATATCATGAGCCTTTAGACTTTAAGATAATTAAAACCTTGGCAGAATCTGTCCGCACTTATGGCATAGATGCCGCTTTCACTCTCACTCAGGTGGAGGGACTTACTAGATTTTGCATGACTCCCTCAGATTGGGCTAGTCTAGTCCGCGCTTGTGTTTCCCCAGGGAAATATTAGGAGTCCAAAGTTGGCTGTTTAATGTTTCTGGCAGTACCCAAGATTCGGAACGAGGTAGGAGACTCGGAAATTTTTCACGTAATTCACAATTAAGTAATGCAACGTTACCCTCTGCAGCAGTCTGTCTCCAATCTCCGTTTCTGTTCCTTTTGGCTAATGATACATCACAGGGGATGCTTAATTGTTCTAATATTACCTGTTATTTGTCTGAGTGTTGGAATGGCTCCTGGACTACGGCAGTGGTTATGAAAATTCCAACCTTTGTCCCGATCCCGGTTACTGCAGATCCAGAATCTTTTCCTATTGTTGAACTGATTAGAGCCCGTAGAGATTTTGGAATTACGGCAGCTATAGTGACAGCTGTGGCAGTGTCTGCTGCTATAACAGTTACAGCTGGAGTAGCCATGGCCAGCCAGGTTCAAACTGCTGCCACTATTAATCAGGTTATTCAACAAACATCCACCATACTTGAATCTCAAAGTAGAGTTAATCAACACATTTTATCTGGGATTCTGGCTGCTAATCAAAGGATAGATCTGCTTCAAGCTCAAGTTGAGGAATTGTCTGACCTAGCACATTTGGGTTGTATTGATCAACGTGCACATTTATGTATAACCTCTGTCAGATTTAATGATTCCAGAAATGCCTCCCGCATCATCGGAGAGTATCTATCCGGAACCTGGTCCATGGAAGCAGAAAACTTGATCCAGTCTCAACTAACTCAGATTGCTGTTCTGAATAGCACCCGTGTCGAACCAGTGACTTTGGGTCAATTCACCAGTTGGCTATCCTCTGCCTTTTCCTTTTTTAAGGAATGGGTGGGAGTGGGCATTTTTGTTGCTATGTGTTGCTTCGGTGTTGTACTTTGTTTGTGGCTTCTCTGTCGCCTTAAAACTCGCCATGCACAAGAAAAGGCTATGATCGTACAGGCTCTTGCGGCCTTAGAAAATGGCATTTCTCCACAAATCTGGCTTGCACATCTTAAACAGTGATTTCTGGGCATGGCCATTGCACCCCAAGTTAGTTTCACATTGCACTGGGATTGGCATGTCCTCTTCCTTATTCTCTCCCAGTGCTGAATAGCCCTTGCACTCTGCAGGTCTTGTTACCATTGCACGCAGATGGGTTTCAGGACTGGTCTTTCTTCTCGGCTACAGACTCTTTACCTTCCTCTGGGGTTTAGGGATTGTGTTGCCAACTTAAATTTTGTCATTACTACCAGGCTACTTGTGTTATCCTACTTCTCACCGTCGTCACGATGCAGGATGCGAGGCAAGGCACTGCACTTGAGTGATCCCTCAAGGGACCTCAAGGAAAGCATGTCCTATTGAATGCGGGTTTGACGTCCACGCTCCGCCCTACGAAAAAAGGCGTTGGCTGATATGGGACCAGGTCTAGGGAAGGGCCCTCCTTAGGACTGAACCATACACTGCAGCCACTTCTGCACAGTGGGATAGGACCTCTACTTTCGCCTGCATTGTTTTATAAAATAGAAGGGGGAACTGTGGTAAGCCATTCTTATAGACCGTGGCCGCCATTAGAAGATGGCGCCGGCTTCCACTGTGGCCTGTGATAAACAACTCCTTTTTTGGAGAGTTGGCACGCAATCCCTTACCACCCTATGAGAGAGATCCACGTGGCAGCTTGGGATTGCTATGCGGGGGGCTTTATTAGGCTGTGCTTGGGCGCTCGGCGGGGGGTCACTAGAAGATGATACATGAATCAAGGCCTGAATAAACTGCTGAAAGAAGAATCCTGTGTCGTGTTTTCCCTTGCCGGCGAGGGGTCGCGACAGTACTTATTTACCCAACAAAAACAAAAAAGCAATAATGTTATCCTACTTTACAGATGATGGAGGCTTTTCTATTAGGCCATCAGAGCTCAATCCTCCTATTAGTGTTTAATGCTCCCATTACATATTTAAAAGTCACTTTATTTAAAAAACAACCCAATAAAACCAGTATATAATAAAATCAAAATAGTACCTAACAAGCTATTAATTTTTATTACTTTAAGATGCAATACAAAAACCTTACTACATAATTTTTGAGAGTATTTCTACCATCTTTTATATCTTTTTTAGTTCTGAGCTACAATGGAAGGAAGGTCAATCAACCAAAGGGAAACAGATGAACATAACTCCTAGGATAACACCTCATTTCTCTATTCTTTAAATGAATATAAAGATTGGAGTTACTGTCTCATTCAATATTGGTAGAATACCTAATCAATAAATGGGGAAAGGAACAGACACTTCTCAAAAGAAGAAATGGTCAAAAAATAAATAAATAAATGTTCACCTCACTAGCAATTAGAGAAATAAAAACTAAAACTATACTATTCCATCTCACTCCGATTGGGAAGGGAATTATCAAGAATACAAGTAACAAATGTTAGCAAGGATTTGAAGGAAAGGGAAGACTCATATATTGGTGGTAGGACTGAAAATTGGTGCAACCACTCTGGAAAGCAGTATGGAGATTCCTCCAAAAACTAGGAATGGAACCACCATTTGATGTCAGTATATATCCTCAGTATATATCCAATCCTCACATCCAAAGGATTTAAAATAAGCATATTACAGTGACACAGTCACATCAATGTTTACAGCTACACAATTTACCTAGAGCTAAGCAATAAAGCCAACCTAGATGCCCATCAAGAGATGAATAGATAAACAAACAACTTTGTGACATTTGCTGGTAAAAGGATGAATCTAGAGACTATCATTCTAAATGAAATAGCCAATCCCCCCAAAAACCCAAAGGGTGAATGTTTTCTCTGATATGTGGAAACTAACCACAATAAGCAGTGGGGGTGGAGTGGTCCAGAGGATCAGGCAAAAGGGAATGAAGGGAAGGGCTTCTTCATTTCCTAGGAATAGGAAAAATAGTAGAAAGACTTTCACTTTCCTATGTGAATATATCCCAGCAAACCCCACCATACATGTACATTCACAAGTCTGGCCCCCTAATTAGAATAAGATATGTTCTCTACATGTTCAATTTTATCAAATATGGATTCTACTGTCATGTGTAACTAAAAAGATCCAATAAATTTTTTTTTAAAAAATTGTTGAAATTTTAAATCCATCTGGACTTTTCTTCACTGAAAAATTCTGAATTATGGGTTTCATCTCTTTATCATTACAGCACCATACAGGTTTTCTATTTCTTACATCAGTTTTAAGAAACAGTATATTTCTAAGAATTTACTCATTTAATCTACAATTTTAAATTGTCTATAATACATATTTTTTTTTGAATGTAGAGGATTCATAGTGACATTCTTTTCCATTCTAGATACTGGTTATTTGGGCCTTTCTTCTCTCTCTCTTTCTTGATCAATCTCACCAGTAGATCAAACTTTGTCATAACAAAACAACCACCACACCTTCTGGCTTCTTGAACTTTTCCATTATGTTTTGTTTTATTAAATTCTGATGTTTTAAATTTCTTTTCCTGTATTTTCTCTGTATTTATTTTCTTGTTCTTTTTCTATCTTTGGACATCTAGCACATTATTGGGATTGTTAAGATGAATACAACCCTTATTACTACAACCCTTATTATTTTCCTATGTATGCATTTAAGGTCATAATGTTCACTCAAAATATAATTAGGCTACATTCAAAACAAGCCCCACAACAACAGACAAATAGTAGCTTTAGTAACAATTATGTGTAATTGAAACTATTGAACACAGACAGGGCTTAAGAAAGACACAACCATTTAAAATTGACCCTTAAAGTTGAGGATTTAAGAATGCTAGTCCCCTACTACCCCAGTCTGCATGTAACTTGATATTTTTTCAGTGCTGGGGAACTGAACTTGGGGTCTTGCACCTGCTGGACAAGCACTCAGAGCCATATCCCCATTCCCATGCCTGCATAGTACTTCTAATTCCCCCCAAATTTTATTAATGCCCTACTGTTGACTGGAAACCTCGGTGATAAACAAATAACATATTTTGTATGCTATGTACAGGACATGTGGTGAAAAACACAAGAATCATGAGATCACATTGTACTGCCATTTGCATTTTACACAGAGAGACAACTGCTCATACAAAGATTAGCATCACAAGGCCTTTAAGCAGATCACTGAGCTCACCATAATAGCAACGGGAGATAACTATGAAATTATTACACTACTAGAGGATGTACTATAGTTAATTTTACACAATTACCATTTAATGTTGCACCTTTAGATTGTTTGTACTTCTAATGGCTACAAATGGTACCATGTATCTTCTATGTTTGTTATTGTATGGATGTGAAGTATCCCCCAAAAGCTCCTAAGTGAAACAATGCAAGAAAGCTTAAGGTGCTGTGATGGGTAACACATGCCTGAGGCAGAAGGATAGCATGATTGAGGTCAACATCAGCAATTTAGCAAAAACCTGTCTCAAAATAAAAAACAAAAAGAATTGGGTATGTGCCTCTGTGGTAAAACAAAACAAAAAGGAAGGTTTAGAAGGTGAAATGATAGGGTTATGAAAGCCTTAACCTAATCAGTGAATGAATGCCCTGATAGGAATTAACTGAGTGGTAACTGAAGGCAAGTAAGGTATAGCTGGAAGAGGTGGGTAATTACGGACATGCCTTTGTCTTTTCTTGTATTTTCTCTGTATTTATTTTCTTGTTCTTTTTCTATCTTTGGACATCTAGCACATTATTGGGACTTTTAAGATGAATACAACCCTTATTACTACAACCCTTATTAAATCTTTCCTATGTATGCATAGTGTAGTCACTCAGTAAGTATGTCAGTATTATCTTTCTGTCTGTCTCTTTCTCTCCTTCCTGAGCCACTTTCCTCCACCACACCCTTTTACCATGATGTTCAGCCTCACCTAGGGCTGGTTGTCTTTGGAATAAGACCTCTGAAACTGTGAGCCCCCAAATACACTTTTACTCCTCTAATTGTTCTTGTCAAGTCTTGTGGTCACAGCACTGAAAAAAAAACCGGACTAAAACAGTGTTTGTGTATTTTTTTTTTATAAAAATCTAACTTTTTATTAATACATTTGTGTCTATTTCATGGTAGTAAATGATAGACTATTATGTACCTATTTTTATACATTATCTTTTTCTTATTGTGGTAATGCTAATTCGTGTGGTTCAATTCAACAGTATTTTCTCAAATTGTCACCAATCTCCAAAATAAAAACCTGCATGTAATTTCAAATGTAATAGCTGTTCAAGGGTCAATTGCATATTACGTGAAACACGGTACTCTACTATAAATACATTTTTAATAAACAATAATGTAGGCTGCTATTTATTTTCCTTTAACCCACTGTGGCATCATTTTAATCACTTTCAATTTTGAGAAGTCAGCTATTCTATAATAATATATATTAACACTTTCAGTCTTTGAAAATAACAGTATGTTTTGTTGCTATCAAAATTTCATTTTTGTTGACTTTGCAGTTTACTATATAAATTTCTTCTTACCACATTTCATTAAATCTAAAATGATTTCATACTGAAATTTTGATGTTGGGGGGTTGTAAAATTCCATCAATCAAAAATGCAGATTTCAGACATGTTAAAATATGAAAAACTGCACAACTTAGAATCAGTGAAATAGGCATTTTGCACAGGAAATGTTGACTTGTTCAATCAGACATTTTTTGGGGGGAGGGTACTGAACCCAAGAGCCATATCCCCAGATTAAAAAAAAAAATTAATTTCCCCCCCTTGTACTGGTATTACCACTTTTCTATATCCCCAACCCTTTTTTTTTTTTATTTTGAGACAGAGTCTCAATAAGTTGCTGTGGCTGGCCTCAAACTTTCGATCCTCCTCCTTCAATCTCCTGAGGTATGCACCACTGCACCTAGTAGAGACACTTATCTTATTAATCTGGAAAAGTCTCAACCATTACGTCTTCACATATTACCTCTGCCCCATTCTGTCAACTAAGACTCGATGAGAACTTCTCATATCCATTTCTTTTTTCTTTTTTTTTAAGTTGTAGATGGACAGAATACCTTTATTTTTTTAACATAGGGCCGGGGATCAAACCTAGTGCCTCACACATGCTAGGCAAGTGCTCTACCACTGAACCACAAATCCCGGCCCCCTCCATTTATTTCTTAACTTCTCTATATTTTCCACATTTTAGTAGATATGTTTAAATCTAGATTTTTTTTTATCTTCTAATATGCTAAACTCTCTTTAAGCTTTGCCAATATGCTGTTAAAACTAATTTACTAATTCAATTTTTAACCTTTTTTTTTGTTTATAGAAATTGCCCCCCACACATACATACACATCTAAATAATAGCTATTACTTTCCGGTTTCCTGGTGAAAGCATACTCATTTTAGTCTAGATCTGACAATTCCAATATCTCCAAAGTCCCAGATTGGTATGTTTTAATTAGAAAAAAAAAACATTGAGGAAGTAGTTTAAGAACTTAGAAAATTTTCTCTCTCAGAAAAGATTTATATTTGCCTTCTTTCAAGTGCTTGGGGACATAACAGCTGGGACCATCATCACCCAAGTTCAAGGCTTGAGGTTTACTAGGCCACCCAAATGACACATAGTCAAATTGGTATCTAGATTTCAATGGGTCCAAATTACTAAATTTCCTTCAGTGTCATATTTTTTTCTCAGTTAAAACTCCATTTTTTACATCTCTTCTACTCCTCTGCTATCAATTAAGCTATTTCTAGCCTAAATCAGGACAATATTTTCCTTTTACCACAACCTTCAAGGACTTCCCAATAAATAGAGAAAACATCAAGTTAATTTGGTTAGAACCCAGCAGCCTATTAAATATTCCCAACCATTCCCCTTCTATTTTTCATGTACTGTAGCCACTAAATCCCATTAATGTTCAACATACAGAATCCACTTGATTCTGTTTTCTCATCCTCAAATATCCAAATACTAATATCCTCCAATCTTTTCTAGTCCAACAAAATACAACCACAACAATAAATATTTTTCCTTTTTCAAGGGTACAACAAAGGTGGTGAGCCAGAAATGACCTTTTATACACTCCCATAAAACTCTTAAGTACCATGGAGGCTGAAACTAGAAACATTGCTGTGTATACCTTTCTCATCACCAAACCTCTACTCAAGGTCTAAACAGAGCTGCTATTTTAAAAATTCTTGAAATTATTAAGTATTAAGCCCAGTGTGGTGGTGCATGCCTTAATCCCAGCAAACTGACAGGGTCAGGCAGGATTTCACAAATTCGAACCTTAGCAATTAGCGAAACCCTTTATCAAAAAAGTATGGATGTAGTTCAGTGGTAGAGCACCCTAAGCTAAATCCCCAGTACCCAAACCAAAAATTATGAACTAATAAGATAGCAGGGAGACTGGGGACAACAAAATAAGAAAATTGACTTCAAACAAGGTAACTTAGGGAGAAAAACAAGGTAACTAGTCAATGATGGAACAAGGATTCCATGCTCTCAACTAATACACTATTATGTGATGGTACTTCTGCCTCTTTCCATATACTACACTTCCCAATAATACCCAAATTATTTAAACAGGAAAAAAATCTCACTGTATTATAAAAGAATAAACACCATAAAAGCAAGGATTTTAAAAAACCAAATTCACTTTCACATCTCAAAACTTATTTATGAAACATTATATTACTAAGATAAATAAGAAAACTTCCCTGTTATTGTAATGGCAAAACCAGACCTGGTTGTGAAATGAAATTATAAAAATGTTATGGTAAGAAACCAACATCTGGGGAAAGGGTCAGTTCCCCATCCCTCCTCAGCCTTCTTCCAGGAAGCTTAATTAACCATGGGTCCCTACCTTTTGGATTGTAAAAAGCCCTAGGAATTTGGCTACTCCCTCTTCGAATGTAACAGATGCCTGTGAAAACAGGCATTTCTTATCTGTTTCTGTAGGCATGCTTTGTTAGAGACCCTGCACAAGGCAGTCAAGCAGATAAGGAATTTTTTTAAGAGGAAAAAAAGCCCCAATGATAGGATGGGATGGATGGCACCAAATAACCTATAAATGTTATGAGAAACAGTGGATAAGGGCTCAGATTTTGAAATTTTGTTTTTCTCTGGGGCCACAGGTTTAAAGAAAAGTTTAGAGTTCTACTCCTGAGTGATGCTTGCAGCTTCTTCACCAGTATGTTTTCCCCAACATTATCATAATCACAGTGCTATTCATTAAATGGAAAATAGTAATGCTTCATAATGAAAAGTGAAAGCCATTTTCACAGTCCAGGAAAGACTGAAATCATTCTTCTGAATTCTTTGATTCTGTCTATTAAAAGTTATTACCTCTTACTATAAATATACCAGCTAACTCACCTTATATACTCATCGAAAATTATTTAAATTTACAAATTTACAAAAGTAGATTTAAAAAAAATATGAGATAGGAGAGACAATTTTTTGTTTCGAATTCTACAGGAGTTCCATTTTGGCTGCATTGTTTCTAAATCCCATCAAAATAAAATTTGATTTATATTCATGTCACAATTTCAAAAAAATTCTATTGCAGAAATGAAAATGGTTATTTCAATTAAAAATTTAGACACTATATTTTAGGAATTACGTTTTATGTAGGAATACAATATATTTAAAAAGAGGTTTTGTACAAAGAACCTTGATAGGAGTGGTAAAATATTAAATACACACTAAGGTACAATAGAGGTAATGATTAAATGCATTGAGAAATAAGAAAAGTTCTTAGAAATAATACTTAGGGCTGGGTTTTTAAAGACATTTAGAAAGTCTGGGTCAATGACAGTACAATTTCAAAGATGCTGCCTAGAGCTGTACAGGAAACAGTCTAGACCCAGCCACACAGAGACCTCTCATGTAAAAAATAAAAGAAAAAAGCATATGCAAAGTTGAGGCAGCACAAAATTTAACTATGTGACCTACTTTAGAAGCTTGGTACTACTGTGTTGAGAGCCACAGCCGAAGGGGCCCCAGCAAACTTCCAGCTGCCAGCAAACTTCAAGCTGCCAGCTGATGATTGGCTCACAGCGGGCCCCAGCAAACTTCTAGCTGCCAACTGATTGGCTCCTCTGGTGATGCTCATTGGGCTGTTTCCCCGCCCTTTCAGACCACGGAGCTGCTCATTGGGGGACTTTTTTTGGCTCTGCCCACGCCACCCAGCCAATCAGCCTCAAGAGCAGCAGGAGTCGGGGAGGTTGAGAGGCTTGTGGGAAGCGGTGGTGGCACTTGGGCTCTGAAGGTTTTTCCTGAGGAGCTGTGTGGTTTGGTGTGTGTGTTCTAAAAATAAAGTTCGTTTCTTTTGACAAGTGGCTCCTGAATTGTGCCCAGCCAGACTGCGGAACTACTGCTTAAGTGTAATTGGGAACAGAAATGATACAGAAAAGAAGATGCCAGAAAGGTAGACAGAACCTGGGTTTTTAAGAGCCTTGCTATCAAAAAAAAAAAAAAGAAAAAGGTGGGAGGAGAACAACTCACTTTCCCCATCTACCCATTGAGAAGACTCAAGCATAGCAGGAGTAGGGAGACCAAGAGATTATCAAAACTTTATATTTGAAGAAGGCTCAATGAGGAACTTATTCTGAAAGAATAAGGAGATAACCAGCTTTCAGAGGCTCCAAGATCAGAGGTTCTAGTCCTGGTGTCACATGCTCAATACCAATATGAGATGCCTGTGCCCTATGGCAATAACAGCAGTGCCGCAGTCTGGCTGGGCACAATCAGGAGCCACTTGTCAAAAGAAACTAACTTTATTTTTAGAACCACACACGACAAACAAAATAGTCTCTCAGGAAAAACCCTCAGAGCCTCAACTGCCACCACCGGCTTTCCCCAAGCCTCTCTCTCCCACACAAGCTTCTCTCCACCTCCCACAATCCTCCTGCTCTTGAGGCCGATTGGCTGGGTCACGTGGGCGGAGCCAAAAAAGTCCCCCAATGAGCAGCTCCGTGGTCTGAAAGGGCAGGGAAACAGTCCAATGAGCATCACCGCAGAGGAGCCAATCAGCTAGATGTTGCTGGGGCCGAGGAGCCAGTCAGCTAGATGTTGCTGGGGCCGCTGTGAGCCAATCATCAGCCAGCAGCTGGAAGTTTGCTGGCAGCTGGAAGTTTGCTGGGGCCCCTTTGGCTGTGGCTCTCAACACAGCAGTGCCACCATTAAAAGACAGTTTAACATTGTGATTTTAGCATTATCTGGGATGCAGCCTTCACATCTGATTCTTAATTTTGTGAGGAGGAGTGAAGGGATGGTGTGTGTGTGGTGGTGGTGGTGGGGTCCTCAGTATGTTATCCAGGTTGGCTCATGAATTCCTGGCTCATAAAATCTTCCTACCTCAGTCTCTACAGAGTCTACAGATACACACTACCATGTCCAACCAATTCTATCATTAATATCACTTACCCTCTTAAAATCTGATTACACCTAACAACTCTGATAAAACATCAACAGAGAAGGCTTAAGATACAACAAATGAAACAATGGAAGCAATATCCCAGAACAAACAGGGCAGTAGGTTTAACAGGTGTATTTTTTGGCTGCAGTTCTGATTCGCTGCTTTGCTTTGTTTTGTTTCATCTGGAGAAACACAAGAAGAAAACCAGTTTAGGGAAAATTTTTTATTTAATTGATAAAACAGAAGGGCAACTACAATGTAAAGTTTGAAAAGAAAAAAAAAACAGGGAAGGGAGGGAGGGAGGGAGGGAGGGAGGGAGGGAGGGAGGAAGGAAGGAAGGAAGGAAGGAAGGAAGGAAGGAAGGAAGGAAGGAAGGAAGGAAGGAAGGAAGGAAGGAAGGAGTAAAGGTTTGGAAGCATGCTATAACAGATAAAAGAAAGACCATAAAGTTAAAATTGTACTTTCTCCACCAGTTCCTCCTCTTCACCAAGAATTTATTTTTCAAAAGAATAAACCACATGTATTCTTAGGGTCTGGACAAATTCATTTGAACTACAGACTGATGATACTAAATAAATCCATTATTATCCAGTATTATAAAGACACTATGCCATGTAATGGCCATGTTGTTTCTACCTTTTTCCTGATTGCTGGGATCCTAAATAGTTATAGGATTATCCTACAAGTAATCTCCATTTCTATTCTCAAGATGAGTAGCACAGTGTTGGTAGAGGACAGGGAAATGTGAGTGGTAGGAACATGAGGTTAAAGGAATAATTCTATAAAATGGGCCCACTGGGCTGACTTCCACATGCTTTCTTTTCCAAGAAGCAATTTACTTGAAGTCCTGCCTGGCTTAAATGGTTAGAATATGTCACATTTCTCAACAAACTATTTGCAGCAGAAATGTCAATAAGAGGAACACAAGTTACCCTAAAGGGGGAGACTTTTGTGACCTTCACAAAGACCAGAACACAGAATTCAGGGAAATAAGGATAATTCCCCCTAATCATAAAACCCTTAAGAACAAGCTGGGTGTGGTGGCATAAACCTGCAATCACAGTGGCTTGGGAGGCAGGGACAGGAGGATAGCAAGTGCAAAGCCAGCCTGAGCTTTAAAAGCGAGGCGCTAAGCAACTCATTGAGACCCTGTCTCTAAATAAAATACATAAAAAGACTGGGGATGTGGCTCAGGGGTCAAGTGCCCCTTGAGTTCAAACCCCAATACACCTTCCCCACCAAATTTGTAAGAACAAGTTCCAATTAGAACCAGTTAGTATGAGCCAAAGGAACCCAGAATAGTCAAGGCAATGAGTATGCTGTCCTCTGCCGTCAGTTAAAAGTCAAGAGGTGACTCTGGATTTTCCTGGGGCTCCCATAAAACTGGAGGGAAGGAAGGCACACTTCTGAGAAAACCCATTTTCTCCCTTCAGAGTATTCCCTTTTCCATCCCTTCTAATAAACTCATGCCAATTACGAATACTAAGCAACATTTCTAAAATATTTGACTTGATTGCATGACTCAGTGTTTGAAGGAGGGACTCTCCACTGCCTTAGTTTCCTGGAAGGCCCCAGCCCTGTAACACTGTCACCAAAGTTAAACACAGTCCATGTTTCTTCATTTTCTGAGGAGACTAAGGGAGGACAGTATAAAGAGGATAGGCCTGGACACTGTTTTTTGTTCTGTTTTGCTTAAGTTGATTCTCTTGGATTTCATTTCATAATTATATTATTTACACACAATTTTTCTTCCTTTCTCATTTTATGCCGCTTATTTATTGTTTGTGTTTTATTGATCAGAATTTCCAATACATACAAATAGTAGGGTCAGCCATTATTCTTTTTGGTTTTGTTTTGTTGCCACTGCTACTGCTGTTGTCTTTTGAGACTGGATCTTGCCATGTTGCCCAGGGGGCCTTGAACTCCTGGGCTCAAGTGATCTATATTAGCATTCTAATGCTTCAATGCTAATTGATACCCTTTATCAAGCTGAAAAACTAACCTTTCAGTTTAGTAACAATTTTGTTTTTACTAAATCATGAATTGAAAATGTACAATTTTATTAATTTTATAACTAGCTTTTATTATTATTGCCTTTTGGTTTCCCTTCATTAATCTGTTAATATAGTAAATGCTAAAGATAACCCTCCCCAACAATGATCTATTTTTACAGTCCTAGGAGAAATTTTACCAGACCATTAATTCATTCAAAGTAGGAGTTATTTTATTTATAAATTCAATAGCTACATTCATAATATTGTTTTCTCACACTGTTTTTGTCAAATTTTGGAACCAGAGTTATACTAACATAAATAAATGATAATCCTATCTTTTCTGTGTCCTAAGGTTAATTGTCAGTGGCAACTATTACTTTAAGCTACTTTAAGAACTTTCTTATAAAATCATCTAGTGCTTTGTGGGGAAGCAGAGGGATCTTTTACTATATTCACTATATTTTTCTATGGTTATCAGTTTATTCTACTAGTGTACTTCTTGGGGGGCAATCTTGGTTATTTCCAAGCTTTCAAGTACACCATATTCATTTATAATTCTGAAATATTTTTCCTATTTTTAATTATGTCTCATTTCCAATGTGCCCTCTCCCAAAAACAAAAGACAACCTCCTCCGCTATTACCAGACAACCTTAAAATAGTACATTAGATGATCCTTCATTGACATAATATTATCACTTAAAATCCAGTTTACATTAGGATTCATATTTGGTGTTCCATGTTCCATGAGTTTGGAGAAATGTATAAGGACATGTATTCTCTATTACAATATCATAAAAATAACTATTTTTAATTGCCGTAAAAAACACCTGCACTCCAATTGCTCATCTCTCCCTCTCCCTTAACTCCTAGAAACCACTATTCCTTCTCCTCTCTCCAGTTGTTTTTTAATTAATTTATTTATTTTAATTAGGTATGTATGACAGCAGAATGCATTTTGATTCATTATACACAACTGCAGTACAACTTTTCATTTCTCTGGTTGTACACGAGGTAGCATCACACCACATGTGCAATCATACATGTACCTAGGGTAATAATGCCCATCTCATTCTACCATTTCCTGCCACCGTGTTCCCTTACCACCCCTCCCGCCCCTTTGCCCCATCAAAGTTCCTCCATTTTTCCCATTCCCCCCGGCCCATTATGGATCAGCATCTACTTATCAGAGAGAACATTCAATCTTTGGCTTTTTGGGATTGGCTTACTTCACTTAGCATGATATTCTTCAACTCCATCAATTTTAATGCTGAGTAACAGTGTCTCCAGTTTTGATTTTTCAAAATGTCACATAGTTGGAATCATACAGTACATAGTCATTTCAGATTGACTTCTTTCACTTAGTATAACATGCATTTCTGATTTCTCCACTATTTTTAATTGCCTGACGCTCATTTCCTTTTAGCACTGATTAATATTCCACTTTTAAAATTTTTTTCAGTTGTTGATGATCTTTCATTTATTTATATGCAGTGCTGTGAATCGAACCCAGTGCCTCACACATACTCAGCAAGCGCTCTACCACTGAGCCACAACCTCATCCCTTAATATTCCATTTCTGAATGTACCACACTTTACTCATCCATTCACCTACTAAAGGACATCTTGGTTGCTTCCATATTTTGGCAATTATGAATAAAGCTTCTTTGAATGTCCACATACAGGTTTTTGTGTGGACTGAACTTTTCAGCTCATTTGGGTACACATCAAGTAGCACAACTGCTAGATCGTATGGTACCAGTACATTTTCTTACAATAAACTGCAACAGTCTTCCAAAGTGGCTGTGCTATTCTGCATTCCCACCAGCAAGGAATGAAAGTTCCTGTTAGTCTACATTCTCATCTGCATATGGTATTGGCAGTGTTTTGGGTTTCTGCCATTCTAATAGATGCAAATATTTTCTCCTAGTCTATGGCTTTTCTTGTCATTCTCTTAATGTTCCCCTTTTAAAATCTACTGCAGAGATTTTTCTGTTTAATGTATTTTTTGTTCTCTATTTCATTAATGTTTGCTTTTATCTAATCTACTTAGGACTTATTTTTCTCACCCCTTGATTCAAAGGATTGGTTCTACTTCTTCTTCATTCTATTTTTTAACAAAGACACTTAAGACTATAAATTTCACGGTATCCGTTCAGGTGCTTCTCTCATTTGTATGTTCATTATTTAGTTCTAATTATTTTAGTTAATATAACAAGGTGGACAAATTAATATACAAAGAAAATAAACTGCTCCCACAAACCAAGAATAAAGTTAATAGAATATCTTGGATTATTGCTGAAATAATTCAAGATGGTTAAAGAGAACCCAAGAAGGAAAGTGAATTAATTTAAAAAAAATCTGAGGAACTTTAACCATACAGAATATAAATATGACAAGTACAGAAGTAGTATTTTGAAAAAAAAGAGGCTGCAAGTGACTAACAATTTCAAAAAGCATCAAGAGAATGGAAGAAAGGCACACTGAATAAAATAACAATTAAGAATCTTTCAAAATAACAACATGAGATCTCTGGTTTAAAAAGGCCCAGTAGTTGTATCTTCAAAACTCACATCTAAAAATATTACAGTCTATTTCAGAACATTTAGGAATTTCTCTTATAACACTCTTATTTTACCACATATGAAACTGGACTTACTTTGAGATACATTCTAAAGGGGAAAAAACAAGAAACAAACTGCACACCTCCCCAGGAGGATACATAAATAATTAAAAAAGCTTTACCATAAATGAAAATTTAAATTACCATCAGTTTACCATACTGAAAGGGGAAGAAGGCAGAGGAGGAAGAGATACTATAGTTTTGTCTTGTGCAGGGGATGGATATGAATACTAGAAATATTGTTATAAACTTAGTTTTAAATAGTATGTACAAATTAAAAGGATAACTACTAGAAAAACTGAAATAAAATAATACTTTGAATAGAGAAAAGTAAAATTTGATGAAGCAAACAAAATACCCAAGTAGAAGATATAGTAAATCTTAAAATGGCAGTAACATATATAACTTTAGCATAAAATACTGATGCGTTATTAATCTCAGCTATGAAAAGGTATACTTATAGAGTGTTTTTGTTGTTTTTTGTTTGTTTGTTCATTCAGGGGCATGGGGGCATCGTACTGGGGAGTGAATCTAGGGCACTGAGCAAACACACTACCACTGAGCTATATCCCCCCAGCCCTAGTTTTGGGGGTTGTATTTTTAATCACCAATATGTTGATTACAAAAGATACACCTGAGGCCAAATAATCCAGGAAGACTGAATTTTTTTTTAAAGTATCAAAAACTTAAAAAAAAAAAAAGTGTGGCAATGTTACAATATGAAAATTAGTGAATGAGACAAAAAGATATTGCATAACTGGAATCAAACCCAGACCCTTACATATGCTAGGCAAGTAAGTGTTTTGCCACTGAATTATACACTTCTAGCAAGTGCTTTGCCACTGAACTACGTGCTTCTAGCATTTCAATACAGTACTTAAAAGATTCAATTATAAATCCTGAGGTACCCAAGTCATTTTCTTCAGAAACACAAAAACACAAAAATTACAAGGTAAAACCAAAAACAGTTCACAACTTGCATAAGTTTTCCAAAAGCCTCTTATCTTCTAATTCATACTTACCATGTTTAATCACAATATTTAATTGAAAAATGCTTACAGCTCTGTTACAGGATAAAATTCAGAATGTGTTTAAGATAAATATATTAATATAAGACAAATTCTGAGCCAACCTAGTCTACCAAAGGAGTTTCAAATATAACAATGAAAACTCCTTTTCAGTTCATAAGCATGATGATTGGATTTTTCAAGCTGTTGTGGGAAGTGTGCCTCCCTCTAAATCTTTCTGCAACATCAGCACAGTATCCAACATGGATCCCACCATCACTAAAACCACACTCTTTTCCTAATAAAGATATCATAAATAAGCCTAAAAGTAAATGATACCAAAATTAAGAAACACTACTAACTTCAGATAAAATTCTGAAGCAGTCACACCTGATGCATCAATCTGGTCTAGGTAGACAAAATTCCAACTGACAGTAGTACTTCCCATTTCATCCTATCTCACACTAGTAAAAAAAGGGAGCTGAGACTTATTTCAACAAGCTTTAGTCTTGGGCCACTCTAACCAGCAGCTCAAAGGGCAATACAAAAACAGGAAGGGGTTAACAACCCCTCAGACACTTGCTCATTAAAAATCGTGTGTGTTCTTGCTGTGTTGATGGGTTCATGGACACATGTATGTATTTGTTCCTTTTTTTCTCATTCTTAGTATTTATTAACTGTAGTTATTTTTCCTTATCTTGTCTTTTGAGAGTTATTTGGTCTTGGTGTATATATTTTACTTTTTGCTTTGTATTGCTTTCATTTGTTTCTCTGGTTTCCCTTTCTCTCTTTTCTTTTCCTGCTAACACCCAAACTTTGTTTTCTTTCTCCCTTTATTTTCTACTCCTTCCTTGTAACCATCACCTGCTACATCTTTTCTCCATTCTCTCTGTTCACTTTTTCAAACTATAAACTCTTCTGTCTTTCTATCATATTTCCTTATATTAACTATATTTCTAAGACCTTTTAGGAATAATTGGTTTATGTAACTCCTGCCCCCATCATTAATGTTGGTGAAGTTATTACTGTGGTGGCTGGCATAACTGACTTCTGTTTGCTTTAATGCCAGAACTACTTTATGTGTGGGTTTTTTGTTGTTGTGGTTTTTTGATTGATTGTTTGTTTTGCTGTTGGTAATTGCTGACTCTACCATTTCTGGGGTTTGTGGCTTAAAATCATTGTAGATATCATAGTAGGAATCAGATCATTTACTTTAATGCTATATATTGTTTGCATCAGTTGTTGCTATTATTTATTTTGCCCTTTCCATGAGGTCCTGGGAACTTACAGGAAACGCTACAAGTTCACGGGTAGAGAGTCTGCTGCTGAACTTTAACTCAACCAAAATGCTTTAGTTGCACTTTGCTCCACACACAAATTAATGACACTCAAACTTCAGCTGCACTTTAACACAAAGAATATAAGAGACAAAATCCCAAGCTAAGGACCAGGCCCCATGTAGAAATGGCTACAGCAAAAAGAGAAAATTAACACAAAGATTTTGAATACCACAGGTACAAGGGAGGTTGGTTCTCAATCTAGATCACTCTAGGACATTTTGACAACTAAACACTGTGCCCTAAAAAGGCCCACACATAAAAGTAGATGCATAAAACTCAACACAGAAAAATACAAGAAATAGGAAAAAAAAACAAGGCTATGTAACATCTCTTTAATAAAAAATATATTTTTTAGTTCTAGATAGACACAATACCTTTATTTTACTTATTTGTTTATTTTTATATGGTGCTAAGGATCAAACCCAGCACCTCACATATCCTAGGCAAGCGCTCTGTCACTGAACTACAACCCCAGCCATATTCAACACCTTTTAAGGTCCATAATTCACCAGCAACTGACCCCAAAATTTTTGAAGTAGATAAAATATCACATGAAGAATTCAAAAGAATCATTATAAAAATGACAATGAATTCCAAGGAACATAGAAAAGAATGGAATGAATTAAGGAAGACAGTACAGGATATAAATGAGAAATTCGATAATGAGATGAATACTGAAAAAGAAACCAAACAAAGCTTGGAAATGAAAGACACAATAAAATCAAATAAAATATTCAGTTGAAAACCTCTCTAATAGAGTACACCATGCTGAAGACAGAATCTCAGAGCTGGAAGACCATGTAGCCATCCTTGAATATTCAGACAACATGAAAGAAAATAAGGGGCTAGGGTTGTAGCTTGATGGTAGAGCACTTGCATGGCATGTGTGAGGTGCTGGGTTCAATTCTCAGCACCATAAATAAATACACACACAAGAAAATAAGTAACCATGATTATACAAGAACTTTGGAACAACATTAAGAGACCAAATTTAAGAATCACTAGAATTGAGGAGAGGTATGAGAAGTAGGCTAGTGGGACAGATAACCTCTTCAGGGAAATAATTACAGAAAAAGTTTCAAAGCATCAGAATGAGACACCCAGGAACAGGAAGAATTCAGAACCCCAAATAGATAAAATCAAAAAAGAACCTCTCCACAACACATCATAATTAAAATGCCTAACATACAGAGCAAGGATAGAATTTTAGAAGTTTCAAGAGAAAAAAGTTGGAAAATATTTAGAGGCAAGCCAATCAGAATCACTTCTGATTCCTCAGCACAAATTCCAAAAGCCAGGAGGGCTTGGAATGATGTGTTCCAAGTTCTGAAAGAAAGTAACTGTCAACAACCAAGACTGCTGATCCAGAAAAAGGTATCCTTCCAAATCAAAGGTGAAATAAAAACCTTCCAAGACAAGTAGAAACTAAAGGAACTGATGACTACTAAACCAGCTCCATAGAACTTAACTAATGAGAAACGGGATCAAATTAAACATGATCAACAGCATGAATTAATAAACATCTCTCTGTAATAACATTAAATGTAAATGGTTTCAACACTCCAATTAAAGACACAGGCTAGGAGCTGGGGTTGTGGCTCAGCAGTAGAGTGCTCGCCTAGCATGCACAAGGCCTACCTAGGTTCAATCCTCAGCACCACATAAAAATAAATAAGTAAAATAAAGGTATTGTGTCCAACTACAACTAAAAAATAATTTTTTAAATAATAAAAAAAAAGACACAAGCTAGCAGGATGGATTAAAACAAAACCCAACTTTATGCTATTTGCAAGAGATGCACTTAATAGGCAAAGATAGCCACAGGCTGAAAGTGAAAGGATGGAAATTGATATACCACACAAATGGTATATCTGAATCAAGATCACATAGAAAACCTAAGCAGACTTGTAATGAGATAGCAACGGTAACAAAAAGCCTTCCAACAAAGAAAAGTCCAGGACCAGATGGATTCTCAGCTGAATTCTACAAAACCTTAAAGAAGAACCAATGTCAATACCCCTCAAACTGTTCTGCACAGCAAAGGAAACAATTAGGAATAAGAAAACACAACTTACAGAATGGGAGAAAATCTTTGCTAGCTTCTCTTCTGACAGAGGATTAGTATCCAAAATACATAAAGAACTCAAAAACCTTAACACTGGGACTAAGGTTGTGGCTCAGTGGTAGAGCGCTTGCCTAGCATGTGTGGGGCAATGGGTTTGATTCTCAGCACCACATATAAATAAATAAATAAAGATCCATTAACAAATTAAAAAAAAGTATCACCACAAAAATCAAATAACCCAATCAATAAATGGACAAATTTGGGGCTGGGGATATAGCTCAGATGATAGAGTGCTTGCCTTGCATGCACAAGGCCCTAGATTCAATCCCCAGCACCACAAAAAAGTAAATAAATTAATTAGAAATTCGGCAAATTAATATTAAAACAGACACTTCTCAAAAATTTGAAATACAAACAGCCACAAATGTATGAAAAATGTTCAAAATCATTAGCAGTTACAGAAATGAAAATCAAAACTACAGTGAAATTTTATCTCACCCCAGTTAGAATGGCAATCATCAAGATTACAAACAATAATAAATGCTGGATAGGATGTGAAGAAAAAGGAACACCTTTATACTGTTGGTGGGATTGTAAATTAGTACAACCACTATGGAAATCAGTATGGAGGTTTCTCAGAAGAATAGACATGGAACTACCATATGGCCCAGCTGTATCATTACTCAATATTTATACTTATATAAAATTAATATCATTACACTATAGTGATACATGCACACGTAAAATTCACAACAGTCAAATTATGAAACTGCCTATGTGTGAATGGATAAGGAAAAGGGGTTGTGTACATATACACAATGGAGTTTATTCAGCCATATGAAATTATGTCATCTGCAGAAAAGTTGATGAAATTAAGAGACCATTATGTTGAGCAAAAAAAAGTCAAATTCAGGAAGTCAAGGGTTGTATCTTTTCTCCCATATGTAAAAGCTAGAGAGGAAAAAGGAAAAAGGGGTGGGAGTGGGTTAAGAATCTTATGAAAACCAAAGGGAGATTAATAAGGAAAGGGGCCAAGAAGTAAGGGATGGGGAAATAGGGAAGCAGCACTGAAGAGTGATATTGGCCTAATTATATTGCTACATTGTGTGCATGGACCGTCACTATAGTGCTCCAATAAAAAAACATCTGGGGGTATATAGTTCAGTGGTAGAGCACTTGCCTAGCATGGGTAAGGCCCTAGGTTCAATTCCTAGCACAGATTTTTTTTTTAAATCTCACTAGTCCTTCATGAATCCTGGTCAAGCTGTTTATAATATATGCTTTGGAATCCAATAAATCTTTCGGAAAATAGAAAAAAGGAACACTTTTATACTGCTGCTAATTAAATCCCTGTGTTATAAACGGAGATCACTTAAGTTCTAAACCTTAGTCTTCATATCAATTAAGTAGCGATAATAAAACTATCTGGAGGATAAACTCTAATAATGCCCCACAGAGGGTACTCAAAAATTGATAGTTATTAATGTTACTAATGAACTTAGATAGGACACAAGGTGCATGAAACAGGTTACATTCTTGGTATTATCTAACATCTGTTTTACAAAGCTCTGTGAGTTTTACAACCAAACTGGCAATATTTTACACTTATTTCCCCCAATATTGAATTCTCAGTTCCCAAAAAAGGAGTCATATTTATTATAACTAAGATCGCTAACTATAAGGTTGAGAGAATAAATACAAGTTCTACCTCCTTATCAAATGTCCCAAATTTTCAATCTAAGACACAGAAAAAGATAAATGATGGCATTGACAGTTTCCAATCCAAATAATTTTTTCTCTTTTAGAACTAGAAAGATTTTCAAAGAAAATAGAAAAATACCCAATAAATAAGATAGAATCCTACCTGAAATCAGAGAACCACACAAATAGCTGGTTTGGTGCCCAGGAAACACTAGACAACTTTCCAATTTTGTTTTCACTGAATAAAATGTCATTTTAACGCCTAATATGGACTTTTAGGTTTATGAACAAGACATGTTTTTAAGCAATTAAAGGAAGATCTTATTTGTGTGCTCCAAGAATGTATCAAGTGCCGTTTTTCCCTCAATCTACTTTTAATTCTTGGTACTTAAGTAGAGCACTCACTTTCCCTCCAAAATAAGACAATTAAGTCTGAATTCCCTAATACTAAGTTTACTGCAAAGTGTACAGATAAAAAATATAAGAAATTAAAGTAGTTATATTATTTGCACATTGGTTTATTCACATATTAACTCCCTACTTCTTACAAGTTCAGTTCAATAGGCTTTCTCTGTTCTAAATACAAAGCTGAAAATATAGTTCCTTACCTTTCCATTAACTTCTCTTTATCCCAATTGAAGTGGCTAAGGAGTATTCTTGTGATAGTAGCTGGATTCTAAAGAGGAGGGAAAGAGAGTCATTTTAAATTAAATGCATTGTTAAATTTAACCTAGAAGTTCAATAAATGTTAAGTTTCCATAATACTCCACCCAAGTTTCCTTTCCTTGAATATATTTGTATTCCCTTTAAGAATATACAAAATTTTAATTGCAAGGTAAGACTATTTAAAAATATTCCGCCACACTTTCAGGTTTCTATAGGAGTCAAAATAAGCCAAAAGAATAGGAAATTACAAAGTAAGTTACTACACTAAATCAGGCTCTAATTAATTTTTTTTTTTTGCAACTGAGATTTAACAGACTACCAATGAGCACACTAAATATAATCAATAAAAATATCTGAGACTTTCTGTATCAAAGAGTTCAAATGAGTCGAAACCATTCATTCACAGTTAATCTAAATGAAAAATTATCTGTATCATGTAATAATATACAGCATGCACTTAGGCTGCACTTTCACCTTTAGTAGCTATTTTATTTCTAGAACAATAAGCCAACATGAAATAGAACCAAAGTTTATTGCCCTATCATTCAGTGCTGGTAAAAAAAAAAAAAAAAAAAAAAAAACACCTCAATTTCCCACAAAACTAATGTGCTTACTATCTGGGTACTGAATTTTGACTTACAGCACAACCAGGTCTAAGAGTTTAGCAAAAACCTGACTCATTCAAAGATACTAGCACAAGTTACAATGTTAGAAGTGGAACTCAAACCTGAATTGGCTTTTTATTTTTCATATATAATAACAACTTGCAAAGCAGTAGTAGTTTATTCTCCTAGAATAAACCAGAGTCCCAAGCTTCATCCCTAGTACTACCCACCCCTCACAAAAAAAGTGATCTCTATGGACTAAAATTTTAATTTCTCTGTAGTTAGATCAATGTATTAGTTAAGTATCGATTTAAAATAATCTTCTATAAAAATGTCATGAAAGGGATATAAACTGTTGCCAACATTGCCGTTTGTAAAGAAAAGTCACATACATTCATGTCTACTCTACCTCACAAAAAAGCAAAGGACACAGATACTGTTCCACCCACCCAGGCACATTTTCCTAATTTACCTATGTGCTTCTTACTTCTTAGACCAAGACAACTTAACAATCCTTCTTTAACTCAAAACTCCAGAAAAACATCATCAATCTAAAAACTGTTAAAATGTAAAAGAAACCTATGAACTAATCATAAATACATGTTTATTTGTATGAAATCAACTGAGAGAATTAAGTTTAATGGTATTCACTAGAATCATTTCGCTTTAATATGACATCCAGCACACTACATTCTCCTCCACTACATAGTGGGCTTGGGCAAAAATGTTTTAGGAATTGTCAAGAGTCTCAACTTGCAAAAGCAAAAAAAAAAAGAGATAGAGAATGACTTGTTGCCAGTGTGCCTCTTCTGTGTCTTGAGTTCCATTATTAATTTATCAAAACTCACTATGCAAAGTCTTATAAATACCTAGGTTCTATCCTAATAATTTTATTTAATAGGTTTGGGGAAGAGCCTCCTTGGGCTCTTCCTTGCTCAGTACCTGATCTATTGCACTAAACAATTTTTAGATAGTCCCTGTATCAATGGCTAGTCATTTATGTGCACTGCACATAAGGAAAGTTGATGGGGGATCATGCTTACATTGTGTTTATTGTATACTAGGCCCTGTACAAGATACTTTATGTACCTCATTTAATTCTCAAAACACTCTAAGGTAAAAGTACTGACTCTCATTTTTAAGTTTTTTTAAAATACTTATTTTTTAGTTATAGGTGGACACAATACCTTTATTTTATTTTTATGTGATGCTGAGGATCAAACCTAGCGCCTCATACAGGCTAGGTGAACACTCTACCTCTGAGCCACAACCCAGCCCTGACTCCCTTTCTGAACTAAGCACCAAAGGTTACAAAAAAATTAATCTCATGCAGCTGATTGAGGGTATACATTTCTCAAAATTCAAAACTCTACCCTTAAGTGGGTCATTTAGTCACATAAAAATTGTATGTTTACATGTTATTCACAGGGCACAAGACCCCCAATGAACACCTGATACTGTGATACCTCAACACCTGATCTGATAACTGAGAAGGCTATTAAGTGATTAACCAAGCAGAGTGTAGCCAAGGTAAATACACTAGACAAAGGGATGGTTCACTTCTTGAGATTTCAGATTTTATCTTAGTGCCAAGAACAGTGCACAATTTAATTGTTAGGCCATGCACAGTGGTGCATACCTGTAATCCCAGCAACTAGGCAGGAGGATCACAAGTTCAAAGCCAGCCTCAGCAACTGAGTGAGACTCTGTCTTGTTGCCCAGTGGTTAAGCACCTCTGCATTCAATCCCAGTACCAAAAACTTATTAATTGTTCATTTCTGGAACATTTAATATTTTCATACTATTGATTGACAATGGGTAACGGAAACCATGGAGAACAAGCTAAACAGCAAATAAAGAAAAATTACTGCAATGTTCATTTATTTGAAAACAAAACAAATCAATCTGCCTTTTGATTCTAGTCATTATGGAGTATAGCCTGCAAGGAGCTAATGAACCTTATGCTGAATTTGTAGATAGGCTTATTCAAACAGCTACCAGAGTTTTTGGGAATACAGAACAAGCAATGCCATTACTAAAACACCTGGCTTATGAGCAAGCGAATCGTTGGTGCAGAGATATCATTAGACCATGGAAACATGAAGATTTAAACACATATATTAAATTATGTAGAGACATTAATGAACAAGAGCAAGTTGTGGCAGCTGCAGTAAAACAGGCTTTAGATGCCAGAGACATTAATGAACAAGGGCAAATTGTGGCAGCTGCAGTAAAACAGGCTTTAGATGCCAGGCCAAGAACATGCTACAATTGTGAACAAACAGGACATTTTAAAAGGAATTGCCCCATTGGAGGAGGGTTTAACAAAACTAGGTATCAAAGGAGTAGAATACCAGGTATTTGCCCACGATGCCGTAGAGGGAGACATTGGGCTAATGAATGCCGTTCTCAAACCACCATAGAGGGTACTCCATTATCAAAAAACGAACAAGGACCAGGTGTTTATCCACGATATCTTGGAGAAAGGCATCGGGCTCCATTGCCAAAAAATGGACAGGGGGGCCCAATGCTCCGGGGCCCAAAACCACAAATATACGGAGCACTGGAGGAACCCAGCAACCCCATCAGGGTAGTGCCCAGGACACATTGTCCATCAGATCCCTCATCAGACAAACCAGAGGGAGCGCAGGGTTGGACATCTGCGCCTCCGCCAGAGCAGTACTAACTCCAGAGATGGGAGTTCAAATCATTCCCACAGGGGTGAAAGGACCGCTTCCCAAAGGAACAGTAGGCTTATTATTGGGACACAGCTCTTCTACTCTAAAAGGACTTATGATAAGTCCTGGGGTAATTGATCCCGATTATGAAGGTGAAATAAAAATTATAGCCAGTTCTCCAAAGGGTATATCAGTAATTTCACCAGGAGATAGAATAGCACACTTACTAATAATACCCAGCCTACATGATAAATTTTCCAGTCGTACTGTAGAAAGAGGTTCCAAGGGATTAGGCTCCACAGGTGTAGATTGGGCTATGCTTTCTTTAAATTTAGATTCTCACCCCAAGCTAAAACTAAATATTCAAGGACATGAATTTAATGGGCTACTGGATACAGGTGCAGACCTTAGCATCATCTCTCGTCAAGAATGGCCAAAACATTGGCCATTACAACAAGCCACTCAAACGCTTCGAGGCCTAGGAGTGGCAACTAATCCCCATAGAAGTGCAATGGTATTAGATTGGAAGGATCTTGAAGGATGTGAAGGAACTATACAGCCACATGTATTGGATCATCTTCCCGTAAATTTATGGGGACGAGATGTCCTAGATCAATTAGGTTTGACATTAACAAATAACATCAACCAAAATGCACCCACTATTATGACTAGACAAGGTTTTAGGAAAGGAAAAAGATTAGAAAAACAAGAACAAGGTATAGCAGCACCAATACAAATAGATCAAGGAACAGACAGACATGGGTTGGATTTTCAGAAAGGGCCACTGAGACAATAAAAATTACTTGGAAATCAGAAAGACCAGTATGGGTTCCTCAGTGGCCCCTGACTAAAGAAAAGGTACAAGCAGCCCATGACCTGGTCAAACAACAATTAGCAGAAGGACATATACAACCTTCTGTATCTCCCCATAATACTCCCATTTTTGTCATCAAAAAGAAATCTGGTAAATGGAGATTATTGCAAGATTTAAGAGCCATTAATAATGAGATGGTTATTATGGGACCTGCTCAATCAGGGATTCCTCAGTTGTCTGCTTTGCCAAAAACCTGGTATGTTTTAGTTATAGATATTAAAGATTGTTTTTTTTTCAATTCCAATTCATCCTGAGGATAGCCCACGTTTTGCATTTACTATCCCTGCACTGAATCATGAAGGTCCTGATCAGAGATATGAATGGAAAGTACTCCCTCAAGGGATGGCTAACAGCCCAACTATGTGTCAAATTTATGTTAACAAAGTAATCCAGCCACTTAGAAATCAAAATCCTGAACTACAAATATTTCACTATATGGATGATGTATTATTAGCACACAAAGATAAAAACACATTGCTAGAATGTTATGCCACACTTACAAACTTATTAAAAAATTATAATCTAGAGATAGCAATAGATAAAGTACAATTAAATTTTCCAATTAATTATTTAGGAGTTCTATTATCCTCAACCATGGTCCGTCCACCAAAAATTCAAATACGAGTAGATCAACTCAAATCACTTAATGACTTTCAAAAGTTATTAGGAGACATAAATTGGATAAGGCCTTATTTAGGTATACCAACAGGAGAGTTGGGACCTTTATTTGATATCCTAAAAGGTCCATCAGATCCAAATTCACCCCGAATGTTAACGCCTGAAGCAAGAAAGGCATTAAAAATCATTGAAACATATATGGAAAATATGCATTTGGATAGAATTGATATAAGTTTGCCTTTATTATTTATTGTACTACCAACAAAAAATATTCCTACAGGAGTATTTTGGCAAGAAGGTCCATTATTATGGATACATTTATCTTATTCTCCTAACACTATTCTTACTAGGTATCCTGAGGCTGTAGGACAATTAATACTCAAAGGAATAAAAGCAGCAAAGGGAGTGTTTGGAATTTCTCCCAATAAAATTATTACTCCATATACTATGAATCAAATCGATGAGTTAGCTAATGAGTTAAATACTTGGGCAATAATCATGTGCAAATCTAATGTTTCATTTGATAAACACTTACCATCTAATCCTTTATTGTCTTTTTGGTCATTGCATCCTGTAATTTTTCCAAAAATGACAAGAAAAACACCTATCATGAATGCTCCAAATATATTCACTGATGGGTCAAATAATGGTACAGCAGCAGTCGTTACCCCTGATCAAACTTTTACATTTTTAGTACCCAAACAATCAGCTCAAAAGGTAGAGCTTAATGCAGTTTTACAAGCTTTTGTGATGTTTAAAGATTCTGTATTTAATTTATTTTCCGATAGTCAGTATGTAGTTAATGCTATAGTATCTCTTGAAGATGCTGGTAGGATTTCCCCTTCTTCTACTGTTTTCTCTTTGCTTTCCACTATACAAAGTCTAATCTGGGACAGAAAAGATCCATTCTTTATAGGACATATCAGGGCACATACAGGATTGCCTGAAGCCCTTAGTTTGGGCAATGATTTAGCAGATGAAACTACACATGACATACATATTTTCTCTACACTAGAAGAAGCTATACATTTTCATAAAAAGTTCCATGTCAATGCTAATACTTTACAAAAGCGTTTTAAAATAACTAAGGAACAAGCTAGACAAATAATAAAACAATGTCAAAATTGTGTGACCTTTTTACCACAAGTTAATCTTGGAGTCAATCCTAGAGGATTGATACCTAACCATATTTGGCAGATGGACGTCACACACTTGCCAGAATTTGGAAAATTAAAATATTTGCATGTTACAGTTGATACTTCTTCTGGATTTTTGATGGGCTCCCTTCATGCCGGAGAAAAAACTAAAGATGTTATAGCTCATTGCTTACAAAATTTTGCCACTGTGGGTGTTCCAAAACAGTTAAAAACAGATAATGCCCCTGGTTATACTTCTACCTCTTTTAAACAATTTTGCTCAACATTTGGCATTACTCATATAACAGCAATCTCATACAATCCACAGGGACAAGGCATAGTTGAAAGAGCTCATCAAACTATTAAAATGTACTTATTAAAGCAAAAAGAAGGAATTGGGAAGGGGTATATATTCCCCAAAGATAAACTTAAAATAACCCTTTTTACTCTAAACTTTTTAAATTTGGATTCATCAGGACTTAGTGCTGCGGAAAGGCATATGTGTCCAAAAAATGTGCATAAGCCCAAGGTACTTTGGAAGGATATTCTAACAGGACAATGGAAAGGTCCTGACCCAGTAATTGTCTGGAGTCGGGGGTCTGTTTGTGTGTTTCCACAGGGAGAACAGCAGCCGATTTGGATTCCAGAGAGATTAACCAAGGTCCTGACCCAGTGATTGTCTGGAGTCGGGGGTCTGTTTATGTGTTTCCACAGGGAGAACAGCAGCCGATTTGGATTCCAGAGAGATTAACCAAGGTCCTGACCCAGTGATTGTCTGGAGTCGGGGCTCTGTTTATGTGTTTCCACAGGGAGAACAGCAGCCGATTTGGATTCCAGAAAGATTAACTAAAGCGATTTCTACAGACCAAAAAGAAGATGATTTGGCTCAAATCCATAACAACTGATATCCAAAACTCCAGTTTGGCTATTCTTACATCTGCAACAGAACCAGGATGCTTTTTTCAATATCTATTTTATTATTGCCCTTTGCCATATCATGAAGTTCTATTTTGTTTTTTGAGCTCATACAGACCTAGGTTAATGTTTTGCTGATCCGTTCTATTTTTTGACTATAGAGTTTTTAAACATTGCAATGGAGATTTCACCTGTAAAAAGTTATAAGGCCTTTACTATAATGTTATGTGTTGTATGTATTATATTATGTGTGCACACTTGTGTTTTGTGTTATATGTTTGAATGTATGTATGTCCATATATCATATATGATGAGCGCTCATGATAAAATGGATCCAAATATTTTTTTTTCACGTGATTTATATGGTTTAATTTAAATTGGGTAAACAACTGTTGAGGATTGTTTTAATATGTAAACAAAAAAGAAGGTTAACAGATCTGTTTGTTTACTTTCACCTTTCCTTTTCATTATATTTAATAATTCTCTTAAAGATAATGTAAATTGTTAAGAAAATTGTTTTCTTTTAGTGCCGGTGAAGACAATGTAAATTGTTAAGAAAATTGTTTTCTCTTAGTGCCTTCTGTAATGTTACATAATTTTTTCTTTAGCCATTATTGCCAGAATTCCTATCTTCATCCCAGTGCCAGTGAAGACAATGTAAATTGTTAAGAAAATTGTTTTCTTTTAGTGCCTTCTGGAATGTTACATAATTTTTTCTTTAGCCATTATTGTCAGAATTCCTATCTTCATCCCAGTGCTGGTGAAGTCAAAGATAAAACCAATCTACAGCTTCTACAATAGCCATCACTGAACTGCTTGCAGAAGTTGCCTGGACACATTGTGAGCTCACCTGTATGCATTGTGAACTATCTGTTGGTACAGCGAATTGTGGTAGTGCTGGAGTATTTTTGCTGATGGTGTCACCGGTGGTACAATTTTTCAAAGGAGCCCTCAATTGGCTTAATGTCATGGCATTTTGCATCCTCCTCTACTAGTGATGGTCTAAAATTTCGGGGCCAACAGAGGTGAGGCAAAGAACCTCACCCCCCCACAGGTGCAAAGGCCTATCCACAAGTATGGCTGTATGCTGGACCGGTAGTCAGTGACGGGTATGATCCAATTGCAGTGGTACCAACCTAAGACAGGAGGCTGACGCCTAGAGGTCAGTTCATCCGATGACGGGTAAGGACCATATGTTGAATTGGACTGCCTAACAGGCACGGTCCCTAAGCCACATGCTTGTTGTTTAAACAGAGAGGGGGAGATGTTGAGAGCCACAGACAAAGGGGCCCCAGCAAACTTCCAGCTGCTGGCTGATGATTGGCTCCTCGGCCCCAGCAACGTCTAGCTGATTGGCTCCTCTGCGGTGATGCTCATTGGGCTGTTTCCCTGCCCTTTCAGACCACGGAGCTGCTCATTGGGGGACTTTTTTGACTCCGCCCACGTGACCCAGCCAATCGGCCTCAAGAGCAGGAGGATTGTGGGAGGTGGGGAGAAGCTTGTGTGGGAGAGAGGGGCTTGGGGAAAGCCGGTGGTGGCAGTTGAGGCTCTGAGGGTTTTTCCTGAGAGGCTGTTTTGTTTGGCGTGTGTGGTTCTAAAAATAAAGTTAGTTTCTTTTGACAAGTGGCTCCTGATTGTGCCCAGCCAGACTGCGGCAACCTTGAGTTGACAAATAGTTACTAGACACAATATCCAAAGCACAATCCTTAAAAGAACACTGATAAACTGGAATTCATCAAAAGTAAAAGGATGAAGCCAGGTGGTGCACACCTATAATCCCAATAGCCGGGAGGCTGAGTCAGGAGGATCACAATTCAAAGCCAGCCTCAGCAGGGCATGATGTTAAGCAATTCAGTAAGACCTCGGCTGTAAATAAAATATAAAATAGGGCTGGGGATATGGCTCATTGGTTGAGTACCCCTGGGTTAAATCCCCAGTGTCAATAAATAAATAAATAAATAAGTAAAATATTAGCAGAATGAAAATAGTTCAATCCTCAGCACCACATAAAAATAAATAAATAAAATAACAACCTGGGCTGGGTATGTGGCTCAAGCAGTAATGTGCTCATCTGACATGCGTAGGGCGCTGGTTCAATCCTCAGCACCACATAAAAATAAAAATGTTGTGACCACCGAAAACTAAAAAATAAATATTAAAAATTCTCTCTCTTTAAAAAAATTTTTTTTAAAAAAATACAACACAAAGTGGAAGAAAACATTTGCAAATCACACATGTGACAAAGTGCTTATATCTAGGGGCTGGGATTGTGGCTCAATGGTAGAGTGCTTGCCTCACATGTGTGAGGCACTGGGTTCAATTCTCAGCGTCGCATATAAATAAATGAATAAAATAAAGGTCCATCAACACCAAAAAACTTGTATCTAGAAACTATATTTTTAATCTCTTAAACTCAAGAAAACAAAAATGCAAGTTACAATGGGGCTGGGGATGTAACTCAGTGGTAGAGTCCATGCTTGAGGGTCCTAGGTTGGATCCTCAGCAGTACAATAAGAAATGGGTTTGTATGATTATTTGATACAATGGAAAAGGCAAAATTATAGGGATGAAATACAGATCTATCGTTGCCAAGAATGAAGAGTGAGGAAGGGTTTGACTGAATAAATGAGAGAGAGAGAGAGAGAGAGACTGGGATGTGGGGATTGTTTATAAACACTGTGCTGGGTAGCTTACACAGTTCCAGGAATTTGTCAACTCAGAATTGCATACCCTAAAGAGTACATTTCATTGTATATAATGTAAAATTTCAAAAATTAGGGGCTGGGGTTGTGGCTCAGAGGTAGAGTGCTCACCTAGCACGTGGGAGGCCCTGGGTTCGATCCTCAGCACCACATAAAAATAAATATATTATGTCCAGTTACAACCAAAAAAAAAAAGGTATTTTGTCCAACTACACTGAAAAGTGAATATTTTTTAAAAAAATTTTAAATACTAAATCATAAAAGTAATCCAACCTGCACAGAACCCATAGCATAGTTCTTTTAAAAGGAAAAATGTGTCAAAGGAAATGAACAGGGGCTGGGGATATAGATCAGTTGGGAAAGTGCTTGCCTAGCATACACAAGACCCTGGGTTCAATCCCCAGCACTCCCCCTTACCCCCGGCCAAAAAAAAAAAGAAATGAACAGATGGACAAATTCAAAATTATTTAGACACAATTGCTAAACACTTTACTGGGTGCAGTACCTCATGCCTACAATCTCAACAATTCAAGAGGCTCAGTAACTTAGTGATATCCTATCTCAAAATGAAAAACGAAAAGGGCTGGAGATGTAACTCAGTAGTAGAGCGTACATGGGTTAAATCTTCAGCACCAAAACCAAACAAACCAAAACAAAAAATAAAAAATAAAAAAACTCACTATATTACATTACAGTTAAGTTTAAACCTCAGATCATTACTTTATATATGGTAGGCATTATTCATTTTACAGATGAAGTTAGAGAGGTAAGTGACTTGGCCCCAAATCACATAGGTTAGGAGTTGTTGAATATTTATTAAAGGAAATTTTTAAAATGTTTATGCTTATAGCACCATTCCTACTGAGTGCTCAAAGGAGAAAAATCCACACGTATGATACCAAAACTGAAAGTTAACTATTTTAGTCAAAGATCAATTTCACCGCTTGGCTGAAATAAAAGGTCTTACTGGTGCTTTTTATTTTTTAAAAGATAGAAACAAACAAAACCAAACCATTTCTAACCTTCTTGTAATCTCAGAGTCTCCTATAATTCTAGCAATTTGTAAGACTAAGGAAGGAGGATCCCAAATTCAACGCAAGGACTGTCTCAAAGTAAAAAATAAAAAGTGCTGGAATGTAGTTCAGTGGTAGAAGATAGCCCTTGGGTTCAATCCCCAGTACACCACCACCAACAACACGCTGACCCCCAGAAAAAGAAAATGAACTCTAAAGCTGGGCAGGGTGGCACACACCTGTAATTCCAGCTACTTGGGAAACTGAGCCAAGAGAACTGCAAATCTGAGCTCAACCTGGGCAATTAAGGGAGACCCCTGCCTCAAAATAAAAATTTTAAAAAGGGCTGGGATGTAGCTAAATGGAAGAGCATCCACCTAGCATGCACAAGGCCATGGATTAAATCCCCAGTACTAAACAAACAAACAAAAAATTGAGCAAAAATTATTATAATTAGAAAATTAATACAAATAATAACAGCAGTACACTTATCTTTAAGGATTGTAATGTAACCTAAAAAAAATCTCACATCTAGTACCTAAAACAGTGTATTCCTCCCCATTTTGACTACATATTAGAATTTCCTGGAGAACTTTAAAAATACCAATATCTGGGCCTTGCCCCTAGCAATTCTTATCTAACTGTTGGGGTAGGATATGAATATGCATATTTTTCACCCCAAGTTTTTAAAATTTCCACAGGTAATACTTATATAGTCATAATTGGAAATTACTGCTTTAAAGAATTTCCCAATAGGGCTGGGATTGTAGCTCAGCGGTAGAGCATTCGCTTAGCAAGTGTGAGGCCCTGGGTTCGATCCTAAGTACCACATAAAAAATAAAATGAAGATATTCTGGTCCAACTATAACTAAAAAATAATATTAAAAAAAAAAGAATTTCCCAGTATAAGAAGCTCTGAAAAAAGTAATTTGTAGAACTCCCAAATGAACACAGGAGTGTCGTATTTAGTAATAAAAGAAAATTACCATCTATGGTTTATAACAGCTGTGTTTGTTTTGAAAGCACCTCAGTAGTTGTATTTTTGCATTTTTAAAGCATTTATTCATGAGTCTAAATATGCCAACTATCCTGGCTAAAGTTTTAACATTAAATGTACCATCATTCTCTATTCTTTGATCAAGTGGTTCCCAATTTTAGAAACATATCCAAATTATCTGGGGAGCTTAACACACACACATACACACACACATACACACACACACACCCCTTGATGTACAAAAGCCACACTTCAAGCCAAATACATCAGAATGGGGAGGGGAGCATACCTGGATTTACCAGTTTTTAAAATGCTTCCAGGCAATTCCAATAAGCAGTCAAACTAGAGAACTCCAATTCTAGATGCACATATGTGTACAGAGAGGCCCTCAATCAAGAATGTGACATATGATAAGAGTGCTTGCCTAGTCTGCACAAGGTCCTGGTTTGATCCCCAGAACAGCCCCCTCAAAAGAAGAAAAGAGAGAGACAAGAAAAAAAAAATGTGACAGTCTCCACGCAAAATCAACACCAAGTTGTTGAATGACATTCCTAAATTTAGTAAGGTGGGACGCAACCACTTTTATTTTTATTTTCTCTTCAATAGACCACCTTGTTTTTTAGGAGAAAGCTTAATAAATATTAGATTAATAGGTCTTATAACAAAAATAGTAGTCTGTCATGCAACCAAAAAAGAAAAAAAAAAGTTTACCCCAATTAACAAACAGCCTCCAAAACCTAGTTCTTCTTTATCTCAAAGTTGGTCTGAAATAGAATTAAATATGCTAAAGACTTCACTCAGTTTGAAGATTTGCCTATATAAGAATAGGTTCATGAGTCTGTATTGTTTCTACCTAATTTGTTATTTATTGGTAGTGAGGAATGAACCCAGGGGCGGTTTACCACAGAACAACACCCCCAGTTGAATATTTCGTTTTTTGTTGGTTTTTTTTTCTTTTGAGACGGGGTCTCCCTAAACAGCCTCCTACACAGCTGGAATTACAGGAATTAGCCACTGTGCCCAGCCCCACCTCATTTAATCTACAATCTTGAGAGCTGCTGAAGGTTGAAAAATTAAAGGCTATTGTTTTGTACGATTTCTTAATATTAGAATCCCACAGTCTACACAGTAAAAAAAAAAAAAAAAAAAGCAAAATACGTGAACCATGAAAGACAAGTAATTCAAATTCACAGAATTCAACTGAGTGAAGTCTTTAGCATATTTAATTCTATTTCAGATTAACTTTGAGAGTTCAACTGAAAAAATATAAAGTATTCTACCTCTTTAATACAATGAACGTTTTAAACCCCTGACACAAATGATATATATACAGTGACAAAGGTATGGGAAAGGGTCATAATGTGTTGTAATATATTAGTGAAAGGACAACTTTAGTAATCTTTTGTGAGGGTAGTTTGGCAAAAATGATCAAAATTTTAAATGCATATGAACTAGGAACTAGAAATTCTGGAAACATACCTAACAGAAATACATAAGAATTTTCACATCAACTAATTCGGAAAAGCATTTTTCCATCTCCAAATTTTTCCGAGAGACTGTTTTTTGAAATTATAGTCATTAAAAAAACCAGATCCATATGCACAGATGTAGGAGGACATCCTCATGATATCATTGAATGGAAAAAGCAAATCACACACCAGTGTATAAAATCTATTTTTCTGAAAATTAAATAAATGTCAGTGAAAGAGTTTAGAAGGATATATATTAAAGCTACCATTGGCAATCGTCATTCCTGAGGATTGGATGAGGGATGAAGGCTTTTAACTTATAAATAGGAATTTAAAATATCACCTATATAATAAATAACTATATGGTACAGGCCTTGCTTCTGAAGAATGTGGCTCATACAATTGCAATTACCTGAAAGTATGTTAGAAATGCAGAATCCTAGGTCCCAACCCACACTTCTTGACTTCATTTCAACCAGACTAATATGTTGAGGTGATCTGTATTCACTTTAAAATTTGAGAAGCACTAAATGGTAGGCTACAGGAAGTAACATTCTGGGAGTTGGTTATACTGTAACTGTAACAAATTGTTTCCAAATTCTTCTCAGATACTGCACACTTCACCCAAAATATTAAGTCTCGGGTGTTTCATGCATCCCAATCTTGGACCAAAAACAGTTCAGTAACAAAAGGTTTTTAACTAATGCAGCACAAATGTACAAAAAATAAATAAAAGATGGGGAGGGAGAGCACTTCTATAGTCATAAACCCACTTATTTGCAAAACAATTTGGCATAAAATCTGTAATGGTTATGGAGTGAAATATCATGATTAAACACTCAATTTCCTTCTAAGAAATTATTAAGTCTTGGGACTGAGGTTGTGGCTCAGCCATAGAGTGCTCGCCTAGCATGTGCAAGGCCCTGGGTTCGATCCTCCGCATCACATAAAAATAAGTAAATCAAATAATGGTATTGTGTCCAACTACAAGTAAAAAATAAATATTTTTTTAAAATTATTAAGTCATTAAAAGGCTGCAAAATATTATTGAGAGTATCAATGCTTAGTCAATGACATACCATAGAATAAATGCTGAATATATATCTGAAGTTCAAACAGTACACCTACAAAAGGGAAGAGCAGTATTTCATCACCAAAGGATGCTCGTGACTTGGATCAATCAAAATTTGGTGATGGAATCAAATTGTGAAATACGATATATCAAGAACTATGTAATGTTTTGAACAGCCAACAATAAAAAAAAAAGAGGAAATGAGGGGAAAGGGAAAAATAATACAAGGGGGAGAAATGAAGGACAGTAGAGGGGGTAGAGAAGAGAAGAGGGGAGGGGAGGGGAGGGGAGGGGAGGGGAGGGGGGATAGTAGAGGATAGGAAAGGTAGCAGAACACGACAGTCACTAGTATGGCAATATGTAAATCAATGGATGTGTAATTGATGTGATTCTGCAATCTGTATATGGGCTAAAAATGGGAGTTCATAACCCACTTGAAGCAAAGTGTGAAAGATGATATATCAAGAACTATGTAATGTTTTGAACAACCAACAATAAAAAATTAAAAAAAAAAAATTTGGTGATGGAAACAGAAACTAGATATTGTGAGCAAAGGGAAGTTAATAAAACAAATTAGAAGCATAATTATTGGAAGGGCTAAAGGTCTATAAACATGTAGTCTTCCAGGAGTGACTACCAGAACACTACAAAACTGAAATCACAAGAAGCTCTCTTCCAGTAAGCCACATATGGAGCCACTAAATTGAAGAGCAGACAGCAGATAATTATATTTCAAGGATTAAAATGCTGGAAATCAGGAAGTTGCCACAGACACAAATGCCTCAGAAACACACAAATATACACACTGAAACAAAAATTTGGCTGCTACCTTTACCACAACAGTCTCTTGATATCCCAGAAAACTGAAGAAGACTGTTCAGTAGTAAGCCCTACTACCTACTATGTTCTAGCCTACCAAGTAGTACAATTCTCACAATCTCCAGATGGCTTGAAGGTAGCATATGTTTAAAAAACATTTACAACTAAACAATGATAATCACCCAAATACCACTTATGAATATGTCCCTCTAAGTAACCCACAGAAGAAGGAAGGTAAAAGGGGGAAAGGTTCAAAGTATACTCTTGGGAAATCTCCTCCTTGAAGATGCCTATCAGATTATTTTAGCACTACTCTTAGAGAATACTTTAAAAAAAAAAAAAATTAACACTGACAAAGTTTGATTAACTGTAATCCTGTAGCACATTCATGAAAATTTGAAATTTTGATAAAGTATGCATTTGAACTACAAAAGTAATCCAGGTGCACCAAAACTTGTAAATGAATGCACCTAGCCAATTAGCCTTCATGGTTTTACAGATTACCTGTCTTTATACATACATTTTACAATGGAAATTATTTCCTTCCATGTCACTCCAAATTTGAAAGGTCATAAAAATGTCACCTCTAGGTCTAATAAAATGTCTAAGTGGCAGGATAGATGGTAACAATGCATAATGATTTTTTTCAATAAAAATTTAACTGCACATCAAGGGGAGGGGTAACGGGTGATTTATATAAACAACAGAAGCAATTTCTAAGGTAAAACTTCCATTTTTTTCATTAGAAAAACAAACAACATTTTAAATAGCAAAATGCTTTAGCATCAAAAATCAAGTCACCACCAACATATATAACCCTGATTTCAAACTTATACCATTACATGAGGCCCCAATTCAGGCAACATTTTCTAGTTGCAGTTAGAAAACTGCAACTGCCTTGGCCAAATAAAGCTAATCTAAACCACAAATACAGACCAATCCATGCTACTTTATTATTTTTTGTTGTGGTTCAAAATTGTGAGAGATATTATTTACAGGTGGGGAGATACAGAAGGTTGTATATGTCCTTCTGCTAATTGTTGTTTGACCAGGTCATGGGCTGCTTGTATCTTTTCTTTAGTCAGGGGCCACTGAGGAACCCATATTGGTCTTTCTGATTTCCAAGTAATTTTTATTGTCTCAGTGGCCCTTTCTGAAAATCCAACCCATGTCTGTCTGTTCCTTGATCTATTTGTATTGGTGCTGCTATACCTTGTTCTTGTTTTTCTAATCTTTTTCCTTTCCTAAAACCTTGTCTAGTCATAATAGTGGGTGCATTTTGGTTGATGTTATTTGTTAATGTCAAACCTAATTGATCTAGGACATCTCGTCCCCATAAATTTACGGGAAGATGATCCAATACATATGGCTGTATAGTTCCTTCACATCCTTCAGGATCCTTCCAATCTAATACCATTGCACTTCTATGGGGATTAGTCGCCACTCCTAGGCCTCGAAGCGTTTGAGTGGCTTGTTGTAATGGCCAATGTTTTGGCCATTCTTGACGAGAGATGATGCTAAGGTCTGCACCTGTATCCAGTAGCCCATTAAATTCATGTCCTTGAATATTTAGTTTTAGCACGGGGCGAGAATCTAAATTTAAAGAAAGCATAGCCCAATCTACACCTGTGGAGCCTAATCCCTTGGAACCTCTTTCTACAGTACGACTGGAAAATTTATCATGTAGGCTGGGTATTATTAGTAACTGTGCTATTCTATCTCCTGGTGAAATTACTGATATACCCTTTGGAGAACTGGCTATAATTTTTATTTCACCTTCATAATCGGGATCAATTACCCCAGGACTTATCATAAGTCCTTTTAGAGTAGAAGAGCTGCGTCCCAATAATAAGCCTACTGTTCCTTTGGGAAGAGGTCCTTTCACCCCTGTGGGAATGATTTGAACTCCCATCTCTGGAGTTAGTACTGCTCTGGCGGAGGCGCAGATGTCCAACCCTGCGCTCCCTCTGGTTTGTCTGATGAGGGATCTGATGGACAATGTGTCCTGGGCACTACCCTGATGGGGTTGCTGGGTTCCTCCAGTGCTCCGTATATTTGTGGTTTTGGGCCCCGGAGCATTGGGCCCCCCTGTCCGTTTTTTGGCAATGGAGCCCGATGCCTTTCTCCACGATATCGTGGATAAACACCTGGTCCTTGTTCGTTTTTTGATAATGGAGTACCCTCTATGGTGGTTTGAGAACGGCATTCATTAGCCCAATGTCTCCCTCTACGGCACCGTGGGCAAATACCTGGTATTCTACTCCTTTGATACCTAGTTTTGTTAAACCCTCCTCCAATGGGGCAATTCCTTTTAAAATGTCCTGTTTGTTCACAATTGTAGCATGTTCTTGGCCTGGCATCTAAAGCCTGTTTTACTGCAGCTGCCACAATTTGCCCTTGTTCATTAATGTCTCTGGCATCTAAAGCCTGTTTTACTGCAGCTGCCACGACTTGCTCTTGTTCATTAATGTCTCTACATAATTTAATATATGTGTTTAAATCTTCATGTTTCCATGGTCTAATGATATCTCTGCACCAACGATTCGCTTGCTCATAAGCCAGGTGTTTTAGTAATGGCATTGCTTGTTCTGTATTCCCAAAAACTTTGGTAGCTGTTTGAATAAGCCTATCTACAAATTCAGCATAAGGTTCATTAGCTCCTTGTATTACCTTAGATAATTGACCTTGTAAACCTCCATGTCCTTGTAAAGTCTTCCATGCCTTAATTGCATCTGCAGCAATTTGTGCGTATACGCCAGGATCATATGCAATTTGTTGCTGCTGATCCTCATAAGGTCCCTTTCCTAACAACATATCTAGATTTCTCTGAGGATAACCAGCTGCTGCATTTCGCCTAGCCGTCTCCTTGCAAAATTCCTCATTGGCAACCTTCCATAACAGGTATTGTCCTCCATTTAGCACAGCTTTACACATATTAGCCCAATCTGCTGGCGTCATGTTCAAGTTGTTAATGGATTCGACCAAGCTTACAGTGAAGGGTGCTTGAGGACCATAGGTTGTTACAGCCTCTTTTAGCTGCTTCACTGTTTTGAAATTTAAAACTTGGTAAAATCGCTGCCCTCCTGCCTCAAATACAGGGCATGTTAATATTTGAGACCTTGTCTCAGGATCCCAACTATCAACTGCGGGGGTTGGGGGCCTCCCAGCATATGGAGGTGGCGCTGTTGGTTGGACACTTACGCCCTCTGGTGATAGAAAGGTGTTAGTAGCAGTCTCCTGTAGAGGTGGTGCTGTTGGTTGGACACTTACACCCTCTGGTGATAGAAAGGTGTTAGTAGCAGTCTCCTGTTGTAACTTTCCCCCTGATGGCTTTTTCTGTTTTACACTTTCTTTCTCTGTCTGACTAGCTTGAGAGGCCTTCTCTTTTACTTGAATCTTTTCCTCTGTCTGACTAACTTGAGAGACCTTCTCTTTTACTTGAATCATTATGTCTTCTCCTTCCTCTACCATTGTCTGAACTGAAGGCTTTGGACTAAGCAAACAAGATACGAATGTCCACAATGGCAATGTGCCAACTGGCAGAGTCCCTGGGCTTTTCTTTTCTATTCTTTTTAAATCTTCACCATGATGGTTCCATTGTGATATATTTAACAACTCCTCCTTAAAAAGCCATGGGCTACATTTTTGTATTGTATCAACGTATGCCCTGATTGTTCTTGATTTTACTGAGATGCCTCCTTCCTCTAACAATTTACTTAACACTCTTTCAGTTTGTTTTTTACTAATTTCTGATCCCGTATTTCTACTATAATACAACCCAACAAGATAACGCCTAACAAAACTGAAACTGAGTGAAACAAAATTGGAACAACACAAAATCATTATAATAGCCTCCTGAAATGTCCATCCGTCCTTTCTCCCTATCTGTTCCTCAGATGTGAGCGGTTTTTCTTCCATCTTACACATCTCCAGGGACAGGCAACTTAAAACAAAAGTGAAACAAAATAACAAAAGAAGAATCTTAAAATGGCTACCCATCCTCTCGCCCTGCCCTCAGGGGCGAGCAGTTCACTTACCCTCAGTCGCTCCCCGTGCGAGCCACCAAATGCCGCAGTCTGGCTGGGCACAATCAGGAGCCACTTGTCAAAAGAAACTAACTTTATTTTTAGAACCACACACGACAAACAAAATAGTCTCTCAGGAAAAACCCTCAGAGCCTCAACTGCCACCACCGGCTTTCCCCAAGCCTCTCTCTCCCCCACAAGCTTCTCTCCACCTCCCACAATCCTCCTGCTCTTGAGGCCAATTGGCTGGGTCACGTGGGCGGAGCCAAAAAAGTCCCCCAATGAGCAGCTCCGTGGTCTGAAAGGGCAGGGAAACAGTCCAATGAGCATCACCGCAGAGGAGCCAATCAGCTAGATGTTGCTGGGGCCGAGGAGCCAATCAGCTAGATGTTGCTGGGGCCGCTGTGAGCCAATCATCAGCCAGCAGCTGGAAGTTTGCTGGGGCCCCTTTGGCTGTGGCTCTCAACAACCACCAACATATATAACCCTGATTTCAAACTTATACCATTACATGAGGCCCCAATTCAGGCAACATTTTCTGGTTGCAGTTAGAAAACTGGTATTCCTTGGGATAGGTGGGAGTAGGATGTTCTGTAGACAAAAAGATTAAAGAACTAAAGGTAAGACCAAAAACCAACTAACTGCAATTCAAAACTGCCTTGGCCAAATAAAGCTAATCTAAACCACAAATACAGACCAATCCATGCTACTTTATTATTTTTTGTTGTGGTTCAAAATTGTGAGAGATATTATTTACAACCTCACCTCTGTGTTCCAAGGGTAAAACCCAAAGTATTAGCATTCTAATGCCTACCTACTGTGGCACACTTAAATTGTTCCACGAAAACACCTAAGCAAAACATTTGGGTAACTTCAACATACCTCCATTCCAAACTATCTAGAACTGGGTGTCCAAAATTTAGTTCTGTAATGTGAACTGAGTACTCTTAACTATGGTATGTGGCTAACCTTTCTCTGAAGGTAAATGATCTTAAGAAAAAAATTTTTAAAAGAAACCAGGTAAGGTGGCCCACCCAGTAATTTCAGCTACTCGGGATTATGGAGGCAGGGGGACTAAAACTTCAAGGCCAGCCTAGGCAACACAACAAGACCCTATCTCAAAAATAAAATAAAAAGATGTAGCGGTAAAATGCTTGCCTAGCATGGGAAAGGGCCTGGGTTCAATATGCCGTACTGCAAAGGACAGAAAAAAGGAAAAAAGAAATCCCTATACAAAATTCCCAACTACTTGTTTTGGTGATGCTGGGGACAACCCAGGGCCCCAAGCTTGCTAAGCATGTACTCTACTAAGTACCTTCAGCCCCAGCCCCCAATGACTTCTAAATAACAAATTTTAACAAGTATCTGAAACAGCACTCTCAAATCTTATCTTTTTACTATTATCCTTCCCTTCCCATATAGCAATTCAAAATGCTATGGATAATGGTAAAATTCTGATTAGCAATTCATTATTTCTACTTATTCATATTATATGGATATGAATATAGTACATTAAATTTTGTACAAGAACAAACATAAGTGATATTATTTAAAAATCATGGTTCCATGGTGGCATGTGCATAATCCCAGCTATGTGGGAGGCTGAGGCAGAAAGACTCAAAGTCCAAGACAGCCTAGGCAATTCAGTAAGACCTGATCAAAATAAAAAGGACTGGAGATACAGCTCAACTCAGTGGGAGAGTCCTTGCTCAGTATATGGGAGGCCCTGGATTCAATCACCAGTACCAAAAAATAAAAAGTAAAAAATAATAGTATTTATTTCATAAAACTCCCACAAACTGTTTTCTAAGAAAAATCCTTAATTAAAAAAAAAGTGGGGGGGGGGGGGGCATCATAAGCCAGGCATGGTAGTGCTCACATGTAAACCCAGTAACTTGGGAGGCTGAGGCAGAAAGATCACAACTTTGATCACACTCCTGAATGCCTGAAGTTTTACAACCAAGTCATAACAAACCACATAAATCACCAGTACATTTGCTTGCCTGTTACTCTTAAATACGTAGCTCAATAATTAAGAATCATGGCAAAAGGGGCTTGGGTTGTGGCTCAGTGGTAGAGTGCTTGCCTAGCATGTGTGAGGCACTGAGTTCAATCCCCAGCACCACATATAAAAATAAAGAAATAAAGGTATTGTGTCCATCTACAAATTAAAAAAAAAAAAAAAAGAATCATGGCAAAGGAACAAATGACCTACACATGCTCACTAAAAACACATCTACAGCCAGGCATGGTGGCACACGTAAGACCGTCTCTAAATAGAAGTATAAAAAGGGCTGGGGATATAGCTCAGTGGTTAAGACCTGCCCCCTCCAATCTCTGGTACCAAAAAAAAAAAAAAAAAAAAAAAAAACCCCAGCAAACAATAAAAGCACACCTATGTATATTTGCTGAGAGGATTTTAAAGAATAAGATATCATTATTTGTATACAACTGGGGATTGAACTAAACCACTGCTATAAATTATTTTATTAAACATATTTACAGTAGTACAAGGTTTAATTATTCTTTATCATACCTGAGTCACTACTGATTTCTAATTTTCTAAGGTAACCATTTTAAACTCTTCTACCTTGTTTCTTCTAGTATTTGTTTTATTCCTAAAATAATATGCCAGTCTCATAGTTCTTAATTTCATTGTAGAAACCACCACCTAAAGGATTGAACACTTCTACATGTGCCCGCCTCTCTCTAATTTTCTTGCATAATTTTACATCATTTTTAGCTAAACCACTATCTTTGTTTTTAATTTTCAACTAAAAGAAACTACAGAAGGAAAAAAAAAGAGGGAAGGAAACTACTAAAGCAGTAACAAAAGTAACTCCAAAAAGCTTCAAAAGAACAAAAGTCTTTCCATGGAATGAGCCTACTGAAGGCCCAGAACAATGTAAAAGAAGATCCACCCTTACACATCTTCAAAACACCCAAGATAAAAAGACTAAAACTTTAAATAGTCAAAGAAGAACCAGACTGTTATCAGTCTTATTAGCAACAGTGAATACAGAAGGAAATGTTTTTCATAAAGATTCCAACAAGAGTTTCCCATCTAACCAATCTCACAATCAAATCTGAAGGAAAAGTAAGCACATTATCAAGGCCACAATGAATTAACATCCTAAGAAAAATTTGGGGGGATTAAATTAAGAATGTAGTGAAGTCAAGTAAGATTAAATCAAGAAAATGATCTACAAATCATAGAATAATGACACAAAGTCCTTGATTAAAAGCTATATGTAAGAGGTTTTGAGCGAAGGCTACAATGATTTAAAGAGCAGAATGGAGGGCTCCAAGGACTGTAAATAAATCAAATACTTGATGCCAAGCATTTGATACTAGATCTATTAAAAACAAAGAAGGCCAAAGGTGCCGGGTGTGGTGGCACACACCTGTAATCCTGGCAGCTGGAGAAGCTGAGACAGAAGGATCACGAGTTCAAAGCCAACCTCAGCAACAGAAAAGTACTAAGTAATTTGGTGAGATCCTGACTCTAATAAAACTCAAAATTGAGATGGGGATGTGGCTCAGTGGTTGAATGCCCCTGAGTTCAATCCCTGGTACCCCTGCCCCTCAAAACAAACAAAAACAAAGGTCAAAGGTGTAGTTCAGTGGTTGGGCACTTTCCAACCAGGTGCAAGGCCCACAGAGAGAGAGAGAGACAAGAAAAATAATAATCAATAATAATCTGATTATAATATATTATTTGGAATATTCCTGAATAATATTTATAAACCTTCAATGGTGCCATTTAAAAGAATCAAGCAATGAGCAAATTTATGACTGGATTATGATCGTAAGGCAAGGATTTTGATAAGAGTAGAGTTAGTATAAAGAGGGATTTTTCTTTCTTTTTCTTCTTCCTTTTTTTGGGGGGGCAGGGGGGTACTGGGGGTTGAACCCAGAGGCATTCATTCAACCACTGAGCCCCATAACATCCCCAGCACATTTATTTTCTTTATTTAGAGACAGGGTCTCATTAAGTTGCTTACAGCCTCATTAAATTGCTCAGGCTGAGAGGGATTTTCAAAGAGGAAAATGTCAAAAGGAGGAAAGAGAATGTCAAAAGCCAATGGAAAAAGGAGCTATATTGGGCTAGGGTTGTGGCTCAGCGGTAGAGCACTAGCCTAGACGTGCTAGTCCCTGGGTTCGATCCTCAGCACTACATAAAAATAAATTAAAGGTATTGTGCCCAACTACCACTAAAATATATACATATTTTTTAAAGAAAAGGGAGCTATAGAAAGGCTATAATGTAATTATTAGAAACTATAACCTTTTCCATTTGTTGTCAAATGCATGTATTCCTTTTTTCCCCCCCTCAAGAACAAATTAAATAGCTACAATAACAATGATACATTAAGAAAGATACAAAAAGCTCCACCCATACCTGTTATTGCTGCCAACTACGGAGGCTGAGGCAGGAAGACTGCCAAGTTTGAGGCCAGTCTAGCAACTTAGCAAGGCCCTCAGCAACTCAGTGAGATCCTCTCTCAAAAACAAAAGTAAAAAGGGCTAGGGTATGTCACTCACTGGTAAAGCACCTCTGGGTTCAATACCCGATACAAAAAAAGAAAAAAAATTAAAATAGACACAAAGGTTATAAAAAGATACTGCATAAATTAAAATTACCAAATAATATTTTATCAGAATAAAAATTTGAATTTTTTTGTTTTTTGTTTTAATTTTTTTTAGTTGTAGATGAACATATACCTTTATTTATTTTTATCTGGTGCCTGAGGATCAAACCCAGTGCCTCACATGTGCTAGGCAAGTGCTCTACCACTGAGGTACACAACCCCAGCCTACTGAATATTCTTAATAGTTGTCACCAAGAGTGTAGAGAAAAATGCTAGTTCACACACTGTTGGTATAAAGATAAACCCTCAACGTTTTTGGAAAACAGACTGTAAGAAAAGGAAATAGGAGATATAATATAGAATGAACTAAATGTCCAACAACAGGGAAAATTATAATCTGATGTGGTCACATTAGAAAATACTATAATATTGTCAAATCCACAGTATACTATGAAAGAAAAAAAAAATACCCACTTAATAAAAGTGGAAGTGGAGTAAGAAGAGAGAATGTGCAAAAAATACATTGTTCTAAAATTAAACAGTTCAGTTTTATATTTAAAAGTTTATTGACATAAGAAAACACTATTTTAAAAAATCAGGGCTGGGGTTGTGGCTCAGTGGCAGAGTGTAGGCACTGGAGTTGATCCTCAGCACCCCATAAAATAAAAGAAAGGTATTGTGTCTGTCCACAACTAAAAACTGGTTTTTAAAAAATCAAATCACTCTTGAGTGATAATTTAGATCTAGTCACCTTTACCCTCTTCTTTCCATAAATACAGGTTAACCAATTTGTTTTAAGTCACCACCAACATGCACCCTTTTCTTTTTCCTTTCCTTTCCTTCATTTTGGTATTGGGGGTTGAACCCAAGGGTACTTAGATACTGAGTCACATCCCCAGTCCTTTTTATTTTTGAGAGTCTAAGTTGCTTAGGATGTCGCTCACTGGTAAAGCACCTCAACTAAATTGCTGAGAATGGTCTCAAACTTGTGATCCTCCTGCCTCAGCCTCCCAAGTGGCTGGAATTATAGGCATGCACCACCAAGCCCAGCTCAACGTTTATTTTTGAAGAAAAGTGAAAAACAGAAGTTACTTTATTTCCCCAGTACTTGGGGAATGGTGCTTTACCACTGAGCCACATTACCCCCAACCCCCCACCTTTTTTGGGGGGGGAGTAAGTAACTGGAGATTGATCTCAGGGGCACTTGACCACTGAGCCACATTCCTTGCCCTATTTTGTATTTCATTTAATCACAGGGTCTCATTGAGATGCTTAGCACCTTGCTTTTGCTGAGGCTGGCTTTGAACTTGTAATCCTCGTGCCTCTGTGTCTCAAGCCACTGGAATTACAGGCATGCATCACTGCACCTGGCCGCAAACCCCCTTTTAAAAAAAATTTATTTTGAGACAAAGTCTCACTTAGTTTTCAAAGCTGGCATTGAACTCGAGATCCTCCTGTCTCAGTCTCCCAAACTGCTGAGATTACAGGTATGCATCACCAACCAATATAGAAGTTACTTTTGTTAACACTGGTTGTGCCAGGATTAGAGCTTAGTTGTTTAAAATGTAGAACTATTTGAATTTATCTGGATTTGGGCTGCTAGGCCTGACAATTTCCAAGAAATTATAGATGATGAATATTTATTTTAATATTACCATGCCATAAAAATATTTTTAAAAAGAGGCTTATGATCTGTTTAGTGCACCAGAAATACCAAAAATACATTCAGAAGAAGATGCTAAGAACCAAATATAAAGCAAAAAGTTAACAACCAAAATGGTTTCCAAGACCAGAAAAAAAAAGCCATTTTAAAACACCTTATTCTAATACTTAATTCAAAATACCCTTCCTGCAATATATCGTGAAACTTTACTTCAAAATACATTTCCACACTCAAGAAATAGTAGACTAGATTTCCTCAACATAGTATTTGGACTTTATTGCAGTATTAACTACCACCAGCGTCAGTCTTCTGAGCCAGAATTTGGGCTGTGGATATTTAAGATCTTAGGGTTTACAATTTGACTTGACTCTACACCTTCTCATTTGAGTAGCACATTATTAACTTATCTAGAAAAACCACAGCCTCTTTTCAGAAGTATAACAGAGCAAAAGAAAATTACACCAAAATCTGCATCACTCAGCTATCTCTCTAGTACCTCATTTTACAATTAATACAAGCATGATATGAGCAACTTAACATTAACCTTATAAGCCTTCCATTTTCTTTGAATTTTTTGTACCGTACAGCTTAAGTTTTTTGTTTGCAATGCTGGGGACCCAACCTAAGACTTTGCACATGCCAGGCAAGCACTCTACCACTGTGCTACACCCTTAGTCCTAGCTGAAGTTCTTAATTAAATCTTTGTAATTGAGGTTTTAGAATTGAATATAAAAATGCTATTGCTCTTCCATTTTAACTAGGTTTTTTTTTTTAAAGAAAAAAAGCAGCAGCAGCAGGGAATTGATATTGTTAATTGCTATCATGTAGCAAGTAAATGGACACAAATATTTAAGTAAATGGTACAAATATTTAAATAGAAATCCTTAAAAATTCCTTATAAAAAAGTTATCTAAAGAACCACCTTGAAAATTTAGATAATTTTCATCAAAATATTCCAAAATCAAGAATATAAAATGGGGCTGGGGCTGGGGCTGGGGCTCAGCAATAGAGCACTTGCCTGGCATGTGCAAGGCGCTGGGTTCAATCCTCAGCACCACATAAAAATAAATAAATAAAATAAAGGTATTGTCATTTAAAAAAAAAAGAATATAAAGGGTTGGAGAGTGCTTGCTTAGCACAGGTGAAGCTCTGGGTTCAAGCCCCAGTACTGCCAAATATTAACATACAAATATATATTAACATAAATATGAACATATAAATATGAACCTTTCCTGGTTCCTCTTCCCACTGTTTACAAAATGGGATCCTTTGTCACCATAGTTTCTGAAAATCAACCAGGTGCATGAATCAAGTTAATATCATTAATATCCATCATTTGAGTATCTTTTTATTATTCAGTATTTTAAACAATGATAGTGGCAAAGGCCAATTTTACTTTGTTGCTTAAATGCCAAGTAGGTTTCTGTTTCAAAAAAATAATAGGGCTAGCGATATAGCTCAGGGGTAGAGTTCTCACTTAGTATGCACACATAAGGCCCTGGTCTGGATCTCCAGCATCCCAAAATAAATAAAACTGTGCACTTTACAAATTTGTTAAATTTATCATGACAGAACGGTCTTTCCCATTAAGATTTACAGAATAAACATTGTGCCTTTAAGTAACAAGGTACTTGCTGCCAACACGTGTATGATACAAGTTTGTGTGCTTATAATGGTCCTTTTAATGACTTGTCTTTGGAATGATTCTGTCCTACCTTTGCTGCTGCAGCCCGCCTGTCCTTTGCATCACTGAATTCATACTTCTGGAAGTACTCAATATGCACTGTAACAGACAGATGGACAGATCAATGGGCCACAGCGGCAAAGGCCAGAGAGACAGACTTGATAAAAATTAAAAATCAAGATATATAAAAGGGTGGGGGAAACTACAAGAGAATATATCTATATATATTCTATAATAAAATTCCTGAAATTGATGTCTGCAACCCTCCCACAGACTACCCAAATAATCTATTATTAATCATATATTTCCTTCTTAAATGTATCATAAAATAGTAGCACTGTAACAGGCAAAATAATTGACCAGTACTTTCAATAACACTGACACTTAAACAGATATAGTAGGCACTTCTGTAACCATGCCACAGTGTTTCTTCAAAATAGACTGCTCTTCCATATACAACAGGCTATCTTCAGAAGAGTTTCTATACCAAAATTAAAATGACAATTATTACATGTAGAAAATTTCTACTGTAATATTACTGTCACTGTAATAAGATATACTTGGAATCAATAACTAAAATTTTCAGCATTTTACATTTTCTTGCCTTATATACAGATAATTGCTAGCACCACAAAGAGGTAACTACAGAGGCTTAAAACCGTACATAATAGTGCCACTGATGCCAATTACCATGCTATAGTACCATATTTATAGAGAAAATTATCAACAGTAACTTTAAAAGCTATGTAGTATTCTGTAACTTCAAATTGATTCAAAAGATTAAACATACTTCAAGAAGCTTAAGGTTTTTTTTAACCTTATTATCTCAAAATGCCAACAGCTTAAGTATTATACTTTGATAGAGAAATTTTCACTCAGACATTACTCCCAAATGCCTATTTCACCCATCTTCAAGTTTGTTCCCAGGCAAAAATCAATTTTAATTTAATCAAATATTTTATTTTGCAAAAACCTAAAATAAACTAGATCTATATTACATTTTAAAAAGGAAAAATGTTCCCCCTTCTATTTCCAAGAAATCTAACCATTTATACATTCTTATTATTAAAACCCATCAAAAACATGAGCAGGAGAAGAAACATGATAACCAAAAATGAAATGCACGATACTTGAGTAAAAGAAGAAAAGCTATTAAAAAGACATTGGAGCTAGAGATGTGGCTCAGTGGTAGAATGTGTGCCTAAAGCCCCAGGTTTGATCCCCAGCACACTCCCACAAAGAAAGTACACTGGACAACTGAAGAAATTTAAAGTCACTGTGTTGTATGTGTGCTTGTGTGGGTATAATGACAACCACATTGAGATACACTTAATAAAGTGATTCAGAGGTTTTGATATTCACAGTTGTGACATAATTGTATCAACTATTAATTTTAGAATATTTCATCATCCTGAAAAGAAACTGCATATAAGGCCAGCCTGAGCAACTTAGCAAGACCCTGTCTAGAAAAAAAAATTTTTTTTAAGTATTTATTAGCTCTCCCTCCCACACCCAGCCTCTGCCAATCAATCTCCTTTCTGTCTCCATGGATTTAGCTATTCTGGAAATTTCATATGACTAATATAACACTGTAATTAACTTTCCCATTTACTTATCGGGAAAGCCATCAAACTGAGAGTCTGTCATACATATCAAATAAGTCTGTTTTAATGAGACAATGAAGAGAGCAACTATTAATTCAGCAAATTAGTTACATGGAAGCTGCTTAAAGCTGTAACTAAACCAATAATACTCATTTTACAGATAAGGCAACAATTTGTTAACTGTTTCAAAAAGAGGTTGAAACAAAGTCATACAAGTTGACAAAACTAGAAACTTAGGTCTATATGATGTCAATGGCTTAACCAACTAAATTATGGTCTCCTGATAAACTAATTCATCATTTCTCACTGATTTACCTCCTAATATTATGAATGATTTCCTTCAACTCTCCATTTCAGCCTTGCTAATCTCACCACTTTTTCTTGTCTTGATTATTCTAACAGACTTCTCACCACTCTCCTGGTTTTCTTTTGTTTTTGTTAATTTTTTTTTTAGTTGTAAATGAACACAATACCTTTATTTTATTCATTTATTGTTATGTGGTGCTGAGGATTGAACCCAGGGCATCGCATGTGCTAGGCAAGCACTCTACCACTAAGCCCCACTCTACTGGTTTTCTAGTCTTACCTGTTTTCTCATTTATTTCCTATAATGCCAGCAGTGTGTTCTAAATACTAATTTAAAATTATAAAGTTGTTTCACATAGCCGTTGAGTTTATCTAGGGTTTATTTCAACAGCACAACCCTAAAAGCCTTTCAAAAACTGATCATAGAGTGCCTGCTCTGACCATTCTATTTCCCGTACTCTAAACAATATTCAATTCCTTACTATTCACTCAACACACCAGACCACTAACAGCTTCTGCCTTTTGTACATTCTATGCCTCCTCCTCCCTTGTCTGCTTAGTAAGCTAACTATTCATTTTTCAAAACCCAGCTTTCAACTCTACCAGGATTTGTCAGTCCTTCCGACCTTAAACTTCTATCATTAAGCATTACTTTATTGTAATTTACTTATACATGCCTTAGTCATCCAATATCTGTATTTTCAATTTTACGTGGTAAAAAAATTAGTTACATACTATTCCTAAACTAAACCGAAGGGTTGTTTTAGGGTCTCATTCACCTCAGAAATTCAGAAAATAATAGTAACACAATATTGGGGATCTTACAAGAATAAAAAATCAGGAGGCTGAGGTTTGTGCTCAGTGGTAGAGTGCTAGCCTAGCATGCATGAGGCACTGAGTTCGATCCTCAGCACCACATAAAAATAAATAAATAAGTAAATAATATTTTTAAAGAGTTTGGCTGGGTGCACATCTGTAAAAGCCAGGTCCCCAGAAGGCTGATGCAGGAGAACCACATATTCAAGGCCACCTAGGCAACTCTGGGGATCTTTTATCAAAATTTAAAAGACCAGGGCTATATATAGCTCAGTGGTAGAAGGTACTGGATTCAAGCCCTAGAACCACATTAAAAAAAAAAAAAGAACTATGACATTAATAATACTATTTGGTTAGAAGAGTAGCTCAGCAGGAAAGCACATGCTTAACATGCATGAGGCCCTAGGTTCAATACCCAGCACCAAAATATAATAACAAATCATACTGGTTGCCTCTAAGGGAGAGATATTTAAAGGTAGATTTTTTTTCTTTTACATTTCCTAAATTTTCACCCAATTTAATACACTTGGTACAGTAATAAAAAAATTAAATCTCGAAAGAAGTTGATCAAGGGTTTATCTTACCACACTAAGAGAACTTTCAGGTTTTGTTGTTTTTTTAAATCAGAGGTTATGGAGGAGAGTTCAGTCACATTGGCCTCAGCATTCAACTTACCTCTCTATTTTTATTACACACACACACACACACACACACACAAGGCTGATTCACAAAGGTAAGTTTGCACTGCAGTTTCAATATTCTTCATTTAAACTACCCAGAACTTTAAAATAATAGAACCTTAAGATAGTAGAAGACGTTTTATTCAGAGCTCCCTAGTTAACATTGTTTCACAACTGCTTTTATTCTTATAAATGGAAAGAGAAGTACACAGTTTAAAACTTCAAAACTATTAATACAGTAATATCAAGATGAATGACTTGTCTGGCAGGTGATACACACAAGTCCAGCAACTCAGGAGGCTGAGGTAAAAGGATTGTTCAAGGCCAGCCTGGACAACTTAGGAGAGGCCTGGTCTCAAAATTAAATATTTTTTAAAGGGGCTAGGGATATAACTCAGTGATAGAGAAACCTTAATTCAATCCCCAGTAGGGCAGGGCAATTTGTTCTTTTCTTAATTGCAAAACCCACCAATATCTGCAATAAGGGTATAAAAAAACAAATCTCCCTTTCTTTTGGCTGGCATTTAACTGAACAAAGTGCCTATGTGCTGCTGTGGCATTTTACCCTGTGTAACTATGCTTGAGCAGACATGTAGAGGTCTGATTCCAAAATACCAATGCAGAAAATCTTCCTAACAAACAATCTCTTAGTATAAAAGTAAAAGCTTTATTCTGGATTCTGCCTACCAAAAAAAAAGTGTTATCAGGTTATAGGTTAATGTATTGGTAGTCTCCAATATGTTAAATAAGTCTTTAAAATTACAGAAAGGCTATAATAAGGGTTAGAACCAAGTAGGCTCAAGTTAAAAAGTACAGGTAGATTGATATTAGTACATGCAGCTGCTCAAATATAAAATGTGCTGATGTCTAGAAGAGCATGAGGAGGGTTTAGGCATCATGGAGGTTTAAGAATAAGCTCAGGAGGCTGGGGTTGTAGCCCAGTGACAGAGCGCTTGCCTAGCATGTGTGAGGTACTGGGTTCCATTCTCAGCACAGTATATAAGTAAATGAAAAAAACAAAGTTCATCAACATCTAAAAAAAAATTTTTTTAAAAAGCAAGCTCAGGGATCACCAAAAGGGAAGAAGTGGTACTTAACAAATGGCCTGGATAACCCTTCCAACCTTGTTATTCTGAATATGTAAATCAAAAATTGTGTTCATTCTGATATGAACCCAGTAACATTAAGCAAGTTTACTGTCATTTGTAATTCTTCGACTATTACTTAAATGTTATATTTTTATTTCTAAGAGTGACTATTTTTATGATTTTAAGTTCCATTCTCACAACTTTGGCTTTAATTGGATAGTATATAACATTAAAAAAAAAAGCTTCAGACACTGTCATATATCCCAAAGACCCAGCTATAACTACACTAATGAAATATGTGATAAAATAATTTAAAAAGCAGACAAAAACTTTTAGGAGCCAGTGAGGTGGAACCACTACATTTAAAAATGCAGTAACCAACAGGCCATCCATGGTGGCACAAGCCTGTAATCTCAGCTACTCAGGAGTCTGAGGCACATGTACAGCAAATTGGAGGCCAGCATTAATAACTTAGAAAGACCCTGTTTCAAAACAGAATTTTAAAAAGGGCTAGGGATGTAGCTTAGTGGTAGAGCACTTGCCTAGCATGTGTGACAATGCCCTGGATTCCATCCCCAGTACTGCGCAAAAATAATAACAAAGCAGTGAGTGAAATTATGTATGCTCTCTCTTCTTCATGCACTATTGGGAATTGAACTCAGGGGCACTCTAACACTAGCTACATCACCAGCTCCTCTAATTTTTAGACAGGGTCTCACTCAGTTGCCAAGGCAGGCCTCAAACTCATGTTTCTCCTGACTAGCCTGTCAATTTGCTGAAATTATAGGCAGGCTCCACCAAGCACAACCTTTCTTTTCTAAGGACTATTTCGTGATTAAATGTCAAATTATCTGAAGCTCTCCTTAAATTTTCACCTGCATAAGAACTGAGGTGATAAACAGTAAGTTTAAAGGTAAACATATTTTCTTAAATTTGATGTTAAATGGTATTGGTAAATAAACTCATCTGAGAACTTCACTTAAGAACTATATTCTTATTATTGAGCAAAATAAGCATAATCAGCTCTTCTCCCTTTTAAAAGAAGCACTTGTGGGCTGAAGTATAGCTCAGTGATAAGATCCTTGTTTAGCATGTGTGAGGCACTAGGTTTGATCCCCCAGAACCATAAAAAAATAATAATAATTTGTTATCTAATGCACGCATAATAATTTCACAATGCTATTCTTTCAAAATTTTGGGGTGCTTCCATCAGAAAGAGAATGCTGGGCTCTGTGAACCACTGGTTTAAGTTTGTGATTTCATGCATAAATCATGAATAAATCTTACAAAATATACATTCCATAGCTTCAAACATTGGAATTATATATAAAACTTTGTGCTTTCACATGTTTACACTGGGCTAGAAAATAATAAAATGTTATTATAGAAATTTTGGCTTAAAATTTTCTTTAGAAAGGTAACATTTAAGATGTAAAATCTAAAATGAGGTGTGCAATAGACCTCTGACTCTATTCCACTCTTTGTTTATTATTTATTTGGATTCATATGTCATAGTAGTGAAGTCACAAGTCAGAGCCCAATAATAAACATTATTCAGGTCAGTGTACTACAGCTCAGAGCAGAACGGAAAAAGGTAGTGTACATCTGAAGAGGTAAACAGAAAATACCCAGCACGCAAGATGGTAACATTCGTTTGTTTTCACCTTTCCACCATCTTTTAGGCTTCCATGACACTACGAATGAATGTCCTGGTTGATACTCTCAAGAGCATCAACAATACCAAAAAGAGAGGCAAAATGCCAGATGCTTATTAGGCAGCGCTCCAAAGTCATCGTCTGATTTATTTGATGATGAAGCATGGTTACATAGGCAAATTTGAAATCATGAAGACCAAAGAGCTGGGAAAACTGTTCTAAACTTACAGACAGTTTAAACAAGTGTAGAGTGATCAGCCCCAGATTTGATGTGCTAAAGATCTAGAAAAATGGCAGAATAATCTGCTCCCATCTGTCAGTTTGGTTTCATTATATTGATAACCTCAGCTGGCATCATGGACCACAAAGAAGCACAAGTACAATACACAGGAGGAAAACTTTTAGGATTCATTTTCTAGGGATGTAAAACATACATACAATGAAATACCTAAATGGACTTTTTATCCATTTGTTTTTGTTTTGTTTTGTTTTGTTTGGGGGGAGGAGTGTTTACCAGGGATTGAACTCAGGGACACTAGACCACTGAGCCACATCCCTAGCCCTATTTTGTATTTTATTTAGGGTCTCACTGAGTTGCTTAGCGCCTCACCATTGGTGAAGCTGGCTTTGAACTCAGATCTTCCTGCCTCAGCCTCCCAAACTGCTGGGATAATTGGAATTACAGGCATGCACCATCATGCCCATCCCATATATTTGTTTTAATGTAGTGACATAAAATGCTGAGTTCTGATCCCATTTATGAAAACTTGGGCAATTTAATTCCTCTAAGTCTCAATTTCCTTACCCTTAAAACAGTAAAAATGTCATTTGAACAGTCATGATGACTAAAATTCCTTGAAATAACTGATGAAGAGAAAAAAACAAAGTATGTTAGAGAATGAAAGAAGAGCTAATTCAGGGAAGTCAGCAAGAGAAATGTGTGAATTATTCATAAAAGAAAAAATAGAGGTAATACTCGTATTATTTTTATCAATTCAGGATTCAAGATACAGTTCAGTGATACCATGCATAAGACCAGAAAGGAAGAAAGTCAGTTCATTCATTCTTGTCTATTTAATAACATTTATTAGCTGTTCCGGGAAATGTGCTTATCAATGAGAATACCAAAACCAGTATATTGGTCTTACCCTCAAGGAATTTAGAGTCTATCCATAGTGGAAATATAAGTAATAATAAGAGCTTTTTTTAAGTCTGTACAAAATTCTGAGACCTACTCACAGGAAAGGATTCAAGGAAGAAACTTTAAAGGTAGGTATTGAAATATGAATGTATTTGAAAGAAAAAATATTTAAAGCAAAAGAAAAACCCTCATAGAGACAAAAGAAAAATTTTTACAAGAAGTATCATTATTTTGCTTTGCAAGGATGATATTCAAAAAACGGCAGATAAGGTGAAATCATGAAAAGCCTGATCTATTGCACTAAACAGTCTTTTATTCTAATATGCATCTTTATTTACTGGGACTTCAAGGCTCAAGAACAGGTTCTGCTAAGGAGGTTCTTCTTTATTGTTTCCTATTCTGTACTACCCCACCACCACTGCACACACACCCGTTTATCAAGAATGACAATGATTTCAAGTATTCCTTCAGGCTATATATTCACAAAATAAACATTTTTACCCTGTCATAAACTAACCTGTGCAAGAAAAGGAAATATTCCAGCATTCCCTGGAGGGGGGGCGGGGGGGGGAATCTGTGGTGACTATAAAATACTCACAAAGCTGCAAAGCTCCATTTTCAATCATCATTTTTTAAATTTTTCTAATAACTGCTCATATTTTCTAACAAGACTCCTTATTCACAAAGGTCTGTGCTTTCCTTTTTTCCTAAAAACTAACTGACCGCTTTGGAAGGCAAGGCGTTTCTTAAATCCAGCTGAAAGGAAGGGTCAATAGTCAACAAAATGAACCACACCAGGGCTGACATCTTGTAAAAGTAACATCTAAAGGACTAGGGGTATAGCTCATGGCAAAGTGCATACTTAGCATATGCAAGGCACTGGGTTCAATCCCCAGCATCAAATTAAATAAATAACATTTCAAACGACAAACTGATAAGGTGTGGAATTTCTGGGTAATGGCAACATACCATATATTTCAATAAAGGACTAGGCCAGGTTGCATTCAGAAACAGAACAGGTTATACACGGATAAAGTCAGTCAAGGTAAGTTCTGAATTATTGCCTTTTTTAACCAAGTATTTATTTACAGGTCAGTCTCCCTTTCTAGGGAAAAAGGAATCTTTTGCATTGGTCTTTGTATACTTACTGTCAAGCACGTGTACTGGAAGAGGCATAGAGGCAAGGTTGAGTATAGATTTGGCAGAACATAATGCTAAAAAGATTAAATGGTGGTTTCAGGGACAGTAAAATCCAAGAGTGCCAAGTTCAAGACAAACAGTGGGATGAGAAAAGCCAGACAATGTTCAAAAGTTACGTCTTAGAAGGAACACAGAACTGCTGAGAATAACAAGAACTGAAGAAATTTGTGATCTTACATTTGCAGTAGCCTTTACTCTGCGGGCACTTGACAGTTACTATTGGGAGAAAGCAGATTCACCAAAGCACACTGCTAGTAGACATTGTAGTAGGCAGAATATTGTTCATCCCCCCAAAATGTTCACATCCTAGTACGCAGAAACTATGATGATGTTATGTTACATGTGGCAAGAGAAAATTAATATTGCAGACAGAATTAAGGTTGGTTATCAGCTGACTGTGAAATAAGGAGATTGTTCTATGTGATCCAAGTTACTTTAATTATTCACACTGAAGTGGAAGATGGAGGCAAAAATGGAGGTAAGAAATTTAAAAATGCTATGTGCTGGCACCGAAGATGGAGGAAGAAGTCACATCCCAAGGAAATTAGGTGACATTTAGGAATGGAAAAGTCAAGGAAATGGATTCTCCCCAAGGACTTCCAGAAGGAATACAGTATGCTGGCACCTTGATTTTAGCCTAGTGAGATCCATTTCAGATATGTGACATTCAGAACTGTCTCTTTTGGTGGTTTTTTCCCCCTGGGGGCTGGAGTGGCACACCAAGGATTGAACCCAAGGCTCTTAACTACTGAGCCATATCCCTAGCCCGTTTTTTTTATCTTAGAGACAGGACTTCAATAAGTTGCTGAGGCTGGCTTTGAACCTGTGATCCTCTTTGCTTCGGCCTTCAGAGCCAAGGGATAATAGGTGTACATCACCACACCATACCCAAATGACTTTCAGAATACGCTGTGGTAACTTTTTAGAGCAAAAACAACAGGAAACTAATACACAGATTAACCAAAAGATTCTTTCTTAACTGGTATCTCAAAGAATGGATCATTTTTCCCTCAGTATTTGCTAAAAATCTTAAGTAACACAGACTAATACTTTCAGCCAAAGATGAAAAAGAAAAGAGACTGCTAAGAACCCAGCAAGTTCCAAATTAAAAATTCTAAAGGACTATAAGCAGATCAGACAGAGACTGAGCAGGGTAAAAACTCAACCTTACTGGATTAAATTTTTGTTCACTACTCGACCAATCAGAAGAATGAATCCATCACCTAGAATCTCTAAAGTGTTTTAAGAAAATACAGGGCACACAATCAAGTCGGTCAAATGACAGCAACATATGACCAAAATCCTAGGGATAGCAAAAGAAACCCTAAAATTATTCAGATTCTATAGTTTGCTGAAAAAACTAATGATTCATATCCTAGAGAAAATGGAGTAAAAATTTAAAGATATACGAAAACAGATTGCCAGAAAATGATAATCTAAGTTTGACAGTTTACTTGTCAAACAAATTCCAGAAATTAATAGTTTATGAGATTAAACACTAATCAGGATATGTTTAACAGCAGAACAGGCCAGGCACTGAGGTGCATGCCTGTAATCCCAGCAACTCCAAAAGTTGAGACAGAAGTATCACAAATTCAAGACCAGCCTGAGAAATTCAGCAAGACCCTGTCTCAAAAAAACCAGGGGGGTTGTGCGCTTGAGGAACATAGCTCAATGGTAGAACACCCCTGAATTTAATTCCCAGTACCAAAAAAGAAAACTAAAATAAAATAAAAATAACAGATTAGACATAAGAGAGATTTAGAAACCTAGAAGGTAAATCAATAGAAATTATTCAAACTGAAACAGAAAAAAGGATGGAAAATAATTCAAAAGGCCACTGGACACATATACATACATATTAATTTTTAAAACTCTTGTAATATATATATAACTGAATCTCAGAAGGAAAAAAGATAAACAATGAGACAGAACTAAGAATTTCCAAAAACTGATAAAAAGACATTACTCTCATAGTCAAAAGAATCTGAAAACACACACACACACACACACACACACACACACACACACAAAGCAAAGAAAACCTCCACTGGACATATTAACTAGTATTTTTCTTTTTTACGGGTGGGGGATGCTCATTTGATATTGTTTTGGTACTGGGTATTAAACCCAGGGCACTTTATCACTGAGTTACATCCCCTGATCTTTTTATTACAGATACACTACCTCACCTGGCACATTAACTGGTTTTAAATCCATATTCCAAAGACTTTTTTTTTTTTAAACTTAAACCCACCCAGGTTCAAAATAACACAGCAACAGAAAACAAACAACAACAACAACAAGAAAGACCCTTTACCTTCCTCCTAACAGAAACCTCGGAAATCAGAAAACAATGGAATTTTTAATGTATGGAAAGAACCTTTTAAAAAATATTAAAAGTATTTTTTAAGTAGGGCTAGGAACATAGCTCAGTAGTAAACAGCGTGCCTAGCATATGTGAGGTTCTGCATTCAATCTCCAGCACTGGGGGGGGGGGGGATAAAATAAAAATATTTACAACAAAAAGTTTACTAAGTGCCCACTGCATACACCAGGTACTGTTCTTTGCTCTGGTACAAAAAAAATAAACAAAATGAAGTTCCTGTCCTCAGCAAGTTCTCATCTTAGTGTACAAAGTCAAAATACAAATAAATTAGATGAGATATGTTAAGTAGTGTCTCTGTTAGGTCCTTGAAAAAAGTAAGCATTTCATACCATTCCCACTGGTTGATTACATTAAACACATCTTTCAAATGTTGCTATATTTTATTATATACTATTCTCATCAGAAAAGCTTCAGTACTAGAAAGCAATTAGTTTTCACAACAGCAGATAGTTTTCCAAACCTCTAATTTTCCCATTAGCAACAAAAGTTGTAGCTATTTTCCTTGAAATAAAAGGTATACTTCGTGTGAAGAAATACCATATATTTGCCACACATCTATATAACCATGATTTTGTCATTTTTTTATTTTAATTTTTTTAGATGTAGTTGGAGACAATACCTTTATTTTATTTATTTATTTTTATGTGGTGCTGAGGATCAACCCAGTGTCTTGCACATTCTAGGTGAGCATTCTACCACTGAGCCACAACCCCAGCCCCGGTTTTGTCATTCTCTGAAGTAAAAATAGTGTCTCATCAATGTTAAATTTCCAAGTCAAAAATGTACATTTTTTTCTTTGAGAAAACCAACATACTTCAAGTATGCAGAAGTGCTTTATGCATGTGTCTCATTCTGTCACACAGGCTATCAAGAAGAGGTACACATTAAGGATAAAACAAAACTAAAAACTTTTACTGCCTCATTTAGAACAGAAAGTAAAACTTTTTTTAAAATTTTTTTTAAAGTTTTTTTGTTGTAGATAGACACAATACCTTTATTTTTTCATTTTTATGTGGTGCTGAGGATGGAACCCAGTGCCTCACTTGTGCCAGGGAAGCGTTCTACCACTGAGCTACAACCCAGGCCAGAACTGTTTTTTTGTTTTTGTTTTCACTATAAGGTAGGATATCAATGATTTAATTTGGGCTAAGGTGCCAGTGGCTTTACCCACCCATCCATTGCTTTTGCACCATCACTAAAAATGTTGGGATATTTAAAACAGCAAATAATGTCTTAATCAAATAGTTGGATTTTTGTTTATTTACTTGTTTTGGGATGGTACCAAGGGTTGATCCCAGAAGTACTCTAACCTTTCTATTTTTTATTTTGAGACAGGGACTCCCTAAGTTGCCCAGGCTGGCCATAATTTGAGATCCCCCTGCCTTACCCTCCCCAAGTAGCTGGGATTAGAGGCATGTGCCACAGTGCCCAGCTATTATCAAATAGTTCTGCTCTTTGTGGATCATCCTTTGAAAAGTAATGTTTCAAAGCAACTCAACTGTTAATATCACTGTGTTACTTCATATAAATCAAACAGTTTTGCTCTTCATGGATCATCCTTTGAAAACTAATGTTTTAATATGATTCAATTATTAACATCACTGTGTCAGTTCCTATGAAGTGTAAAGAAACCATACGCAAACAATAAAATGTCAATCTAAAAGGGTTGCTGTAGGATTGGGAATATAGTAGCTCAGTGGTGTGAGGCCCACTAGCATTGTGTGAGGCCCTGGGTTCAATTTCTAGAACCACCAAAAACAAGTAAATAAAAGGGCTGTGGTATATTGAGGGGCCTGATAAAGCTTGTCCTCTTGGAATTTAAACATTTTCTTATCATCTTCTTATACCAGGACTTTGAGATTATCTAGAAATCATAATTTACAAGTACCAGAAGAAAATTTCACCTAGCACCCTTTTTGGCTTAAAGATTAAGAAAACTGAAGCAGTAGCATTTAATAAGCAAGAACATACTTCCCATATTTACCTAGTATCTAACATCAAAGACTATTAACGTGCTGTATGCTATCAACATAAAGACCAAGGAGTTAAGCTCTCATACTCAAAACCCTCATATCTAGCTAATAGATATAAAGATGGCTAGGCTATGTTACAAGTTCTTGTGGGCTACACCAAATATCCAAATGAAGTGCTATGCAAACACAGTTGATGATGAACTAGAAAAGTAGAGGAGGAGTACCTGGAAAGAGATGAGGTAATGTATGAGGGGATTTTGAAAAGGAATACATTAGTTAAAGACAGAACGAGTACCACAAGAATGACTAGCATGTACAAAAGTAGGAAAACACAAATATATGTTATAATATATATTATAATAAGGAATTATAACCAATGCAAGTGGGGGGAATGAGCAACAGCAGCAGATGAGAATGGGAGAAAAAGAAATCTGACAATAAGATGTAAGAGCCATGAATGCACATATTTGAAATAAAAGAAGCAGCAGTAGAGGCAATAGCCACTGCCACCACCAGCGCCACCACCATGAATGCCAAATTAAGGAGACTGGAACAGACTTTCAATAAGTCTCTTTAGCAGGAGTGTAACTATTATATCTGTGATCAGAAGCAGGATAACAGATGGACAGGAAGCCTAGAAATAGGAGGTAAAATTATGAGGCACTAGACTAGGATTAGTAAAAATTAAAAGGATGGCAACAATATGAAACAAATTTAAGACCCAGTAGGATCAGAGCTAACTGGATGTAGAAAATGCCAGAAAAGAATCAAGAATGACTCTCAAATTCCACAAACCCATAATAGGAAAGTCAATTAAAGGAAGAACCACCTACCTCTGGAAGAAGAGAAACCTCTGTCCAAAATGATAAAAATTCTTAGTGACCACATTAGAGGTTTTTATTATAAATACTTGTTTAAAATGTAGAAAATACTATCTGGGATCTGGCTCAGAAACCTCTGCTGCACCAAGTGATTGGGGTGAAAGTTAAACAATTTACACCCAAGGCAACTTCCAGCTAAGCTGGTCTGGAAGCTGTGGCTGAAGAAAAAGATAGCTGAGCCCACCAGGTGGGAGAGGTGTTAAAAGGTATTTCCCTCAATGTGGATTTACATACATATTTTTTTCTTTCACCGTGTCAAGTGGAAACAATAAAAATTTCAAAAACTTAGACAAATAAATAAATTAACAATTTGAAGACCAGAAACTTTATAATAATTTGCATATTCTCAATTCTTATTGAGCAGAGTTGTTGGGAGAAGGAAGTACTTGCCATCCCTGTTTAGTCTATATTAAGTAAATTTTAATATTCTTGTGATATTTTAAGAGCCAATATAGGTCTCTTCTTTCATGTTGTACAATACTGTTTTTGCTTTGGATTGAACCCAGGGGTGCTTAACCATATCCCCAGCCCTTTTTATTTTGAACAAGAGTCTAAAGAGTCTAAACTGCTGAGGGCCTCACTAAATTGCTGAGGCTGGCCTCAAGAGTTGCTGGTATTATAGACATGTGATACCACACCCAGCTAGATGCTTCCTTTTAGAGGAAAACAACCCCATCCTCTCTCTCCTCAAACTTTTCTCAGAAACTTCAAGGAAGTGGAAAAGGAGGATTTACAGAGAAGAGGTGGAGGAAGCAAAGGGAATTTCTTTTACCTGAGCTGTTGCAGAATTCATGTCACTCTGGAAATTCATTTTTTTCCTTATATGCAATAAAAAGGTTTTAAAAATATTAATAATAAAGGAGGAGACTATTTTTTAAAAACGGAATGTAGAAAATACTTCTACTATCTGTAGTTTACACTTAATCTCTAGAAAACTGTAACACTGTGATTAAGAGGACATATTGGGCTGGGGATGTGGCTCAAGCGGTAGTGCGCTCGCCTGGCATGCGTGCAGCCCAGGTTCGATCCTCAGCACCACATACAACAAAGATGTTGTGTCTGCCAAGAACTAAAAAATAAATATTAAAAAACAAAAATTCTCTCTCTCTCTTAAAAAGAAAAAAAAAAGAGGACATATTATCAAGCAATTGGAGTCAGCAATATCTGAATTAAAAGTATGACAGTTTCAAAGGAATAAGAAAATGAGCCTGAGAAGTGTCTGAGATACAGCTATTCATAACATTGTCTAAATAATTGTCTCAGTAATATGGAAATGTTACATAATACTTCATCATCTGCTATACTTTTTGCCAAAATGTATTAATAAGTGTCAGGTCACTTGTGACACTTCTTTTAATGGAACACAGGAAAAAAAAAAAAAGGGAAAACAATGTTTACATGGAGGAAAAAAATTAGATGGAAAAACTTCCAGAACAATACTTGGTTTTTCTCATTTAAAATCCTCACAACCTGTTGGGGCTGTGGATCAGTGGCAGAGTGCTTGCCTAGAATGTGTGAGGCACTGGGTTCCAGTCTCAGCACTGTATATAAATAAATAAAATAAAAGTCCAGGGGATGGGGATGTGGCTCAAGCGATAATGCTCTCGCCTGGCATGCGCGGGGCGCTGGGTTCGATCCTTAGCACCACGTAAAATAAAAATAAAGATGTTGTGCCCATCGAAAAAAAAAAAGTCCACTGACAACTAAAAAAAAATATTTAAAAAAAGATCCTCACAATCTTTTGACCTTAAAACAATATTTTATTTTAAAATGGGAAGAAAAAGAAAAGTGGGGCTCTAAAAAGTTGATTTGCCAGAGCAGATGCTAGCTCTGGCAAAAATAAGAACTTTTTAAGATGCCTTCTGAGATACCATTAATGGAGACTACCCATCAATTTAACTCCAATACTAATTGGACTTCTACTATACACCTAGACACACCAAATGAGACATTATTCAAAATAAAGTCAGATATATATCACTCCTCTGCATGGATCTCAAAGAATTAAAGTGAATATACTATTGAAATAGTTATCTGCATACTCGTGTTTATAGAGGCATACTTCTCAACAGCCAAATTATGAAAACAGTCTAGGTACCCATCAACAAATAGATGATACAGAAAATGTAATATATATACACACAATGGAGTATTGTTCACCAATAAAGAATGAAATCATGTGATATACAGAAAAATGGATGCAACTAGAGATCACCACATTAAGTGAAATAAGCCAGATGCAGAAAAACAAATAAAACTTTTTTTTCTCTCCTATGTAGACTCTGAGGATGCAAAAAAAGAAGACAACATCAATGTAGAAAGGAAACATTAGTGAAGGGAGGGTGATAAGGTGAAAATGATCAAAATTTGTTATATGATCAAAATATGTTGTATGCATATATGACTATGCATGTAATATGCATATAACATATATACACATAATATATGTATGTTATATTCATTGTGTTCATATAATATGTAATATGAATATATGACTAAAGAGAAGGGATGGAAGAAGCAAAGTGAAGAAGCATAGTCATATATGCATATATTATATGAACATAATGAATATAACATGGACACAATGAAGTCCACTGTTCTATATAATAAATATGTACTAATAAAATATCTAAAAATAAAGCCAGGTGAGCACCTATCATGGGGTGAGTAGAAAATTAGGAAAAGGGCAAAAATCATTAAGAAATTTAAATCATACATGATTATAGAAATGTACTGACCCTATAATAAAGTGAGTTGGCAGTTAAAAACAAAAACAAACTCAGGCTTTTTAACTGAAAATGGAAGGAATGCCACTATCTCCACAGACCCAAAAAGATCTCATTCAGCAAGTTAAGACTACCCATTCTTTCATCCAGCAAGTAATCATAAAATGCCAATCTAAACATTTAATAGTAGTTATTAAACTATTTATAAAGTTATAGTGTCAAAGGCTGGGCTGCACATATATTGTCAAGGATTTTAGTCTATGATGCTGTGTCTTTTTAAAAAGGGAGTGTCTAACTGCAAAATAGAGAACTATGAAAAATGCATCATCAAATATACAGGTTCAGCCTGGCATAGTAATGTATCTGTAGTCCCAACAATGGAGAGGCTGAAGTAAAAGGTCTGCTTGAGCCCAGAAGCAGACAAGCATGGGCAATAGTGAGACTCCATTTTAAAACAAAACTAACTAAAAGAAAATGAATTAAGGGATTGAGCAAAGGGGAGGGAGGGGTGGAGAGGAGGTATGGGGACAGGAAACATGGTGGAATGAGATGGACATCATTACCCTAGGTACATGTATGACCTGCACATATGGTGCTGACCACTTCTGTATACCCAGAGAAATGAAAAGTTGTGCTCCATTTGTGTACAATGAATTGAAATGCATTCTGCTGTCATGTATAACTAATTAGAACAAATAAAAAAAAATACAAACCGAAGGAAAAACAAAACGAATTAAGGATTGGGGGATGTAGCTCAGTGGTAAAGCATTTGCCTAGCATATAGCATGCTAGGTTTGATCCCCAGAACTACCAAATAAAAAAAAAGGGGGGCGGGGGGAGATTCACTGTCAAAAAAGGAAATGAAGAATGAAGGACAAGGGAAGGAAGGTAAGTTGATTAACTTAAGGGAGTATCCCCCCCCCAGGCTTCCAAAATGACAGTTATATAAAAAAGAGTAAATAAATAAACAAACTTTGGGGGGGGGGGTTTCACTCTAGGAACAACAGAGTGAAAGCTAACATGGAAACATATTTTATTTCCACTGTAAAAAAAAAAATCAGGAGTCACTTAGCGGAATAAGTTACATCACAAAACAGATCACCATCATTTATTTGTAGTTAAGCAAAGAGAATAACAGAAGGAATTCTTAGAAACATTAGATAAGAACAGGGGATCTCAACACTTGTTGTGCACTAAAATAATCCAGGGAAGATTTTTGTTTAATGGCTTTGCCTGGCCCAAATCCACAATGGCCTATCTACTGGTCTTGAGTGGAGTCTGGGTTCCTGAACTTTAGAAGACCCAGAAGTAACAAACTCTGACTAAGATGAGAAGATTGCATCAATGTCAACATCCTGGTTGTGATAAAGTGCAGATATTTTATTAAGACATTATTTCTAAGATACTACAGAAAAATCAAAGAATATTGAGAATATCTGCATTATTTCTTGCAACTGAATATAAATTTATAATTATCGAGCTAGGTTTGTGGCTCAAGCGGTACAGTGCTTGCCTGGCACATGTGAAGCCCTGAGTTGGCTCCTCAGCATCACATAAAAATAAAATAAAGATATTGTGTCCACCTAAAACAAAAAAATAAATATTAAAAATAAATAAATTTACAATTATCTAAGAAGCATAATGAACATACTCTATGGAGATTTCACTATGTAATTAGGGTGTTTGTTTGTTTGTCTGTGGTGTAACTAGGTTAACTAGGGTGTTTTGTTTGTTTGTTTGTGGTGTAACTAAGTTTGTGGTGTGTAACTAGGTTTGTTTGTTTGCTAGGTGTAACTAGGGTTAAAAAGAAAAAGAAAAAAAATCGGTGGATTGTAGAATCTCACATTCCTGCCAATTCTAAGCACACACTATTATTTTGATCTTAACCACTGAAAAGTAATTAGAAATACACATCATTTTATAGGCATAATGTTTATGATCAGTCAAAAATTTAAAAATTCTGATCAGGGAGGGTCAGACATGCCTGTAATTCCAGCAACTTGGGAGCCTGAGCCAGAAGATCACAAGTTTGAGACCAGCCTTGGCAACTTACGACAATATCTCAAAATAAAAAGTGCAGGGATGTAGCTCAGTGGTAAAGTACAGTGGGTTAAATCTCCACTTCCACAAAAAATATCCAAACTACTATGCTTTCACAGTGATACACAAATTGACAGGATAGATATCAGCATTACACAATCCTTCATCACTTTTTTTTTTAAGTTTTTTTTAGTTGTCAATGGACCTTTTTATTGTATTTATTTATATGTGGTGCTGAGAAATAGAACCCAGTGCCTCACACGTGCTAGGCGAGCACTCTGCCACTGAACCACAACCCCAGCCCTGTCCTTCATCTCTTGACTAACAGGTGGATGGATGAATGTATTAAGTAGTGGGTAGTCTAAGATGGCCCCCAAAGAGGTGCACCTCTTGATCGTCACAACTTTGTATAATCCCTCTTCTTGAATGTGGACTAGAGTTAGCTATTCACTTAAAACAAACAGAAGAGAGCAAAATAATAGAATGTTACTTCTGATATTGAGTTAGAAAAAAAGCTGTGGGGCTGGGGTTGTGGCTCAGTGCTTGCCTAGCACGGGTGAGGCACTGGGTTCAATCCTCGGCACCACATAAAGAAATAAGTAAAAATAAAAGGCATTGTGTCCACCTACAGATAAAGAATTTTTTTTTTTTAAAGCTGTGTCGGGGCTGGGATTGTGGCTCAGCAGTAGAACACTCGCCTAGCACATGCGAGGCCCTGGGTCCGATCCTCAGCACCACATAAAAATAAATAAATAGATATTGTGTCCAGTTACAAAACAAAAAGTTTTAAAAAATTTTAAATTATAAAAAAAAAAAAGCTGTGGTTTCTACCTTGGAGGGGCCTTCTCTCAAATTCCCACTCTAGAAGAAACAAGCTACTATGTTTTGAACCATGTTATGGGGGTGCCAACAACCAGCAAGTGAAAATTTGAGGCCTGCCAACAGTCATAAGAATGAGTTTGGAAGGGGATCCTCCCCAGTCAAGTCTTGAGAATTCCAACCCATCTGACACCTTGGTAACAGCCTTGAAAGAGTCCCTGAAGCCACAGGCACCTGGGTTAGCTGTGCCTAGAATCAAGACTTACAGAAAATTGAGAGACAATAAACGAATGCTGTTTTTAAGACACTAAGTTTGGGGATAGATAAATAGTGCGAAAGATAACCAATACATATACCCAGTACAGTGTAATAACTTTTGCCTTTCTTTGTAGTACCAAATCTCCCACGTTCTATATAATTCTCCACCATTTATATACTCAGTTCTACTTTAGCCGATCTCATCATTTTCCAGACAGCTTTCTCATTCTCATCTCATGCAATATCTTAAGTATCCTATCCCTCTTTTCTATTCATCCAAATCTTGGCCATCTTCCAGAAAGCATGCATCTCTCTTCCATGAACACCTACTGCTATCTACACTTAGCACTTCATTAAACTACTTGCTGACCAAATAGCTTTGAGTGTTTTAAGTCTCCTTGAGAATAAGTCGGCTTCGATATTGAGTACCTTTACTGAGTAGGTTCATTCAAAGTATTTGAGACCTTATACCACACTTCCAGCATATTAATAAGGAAATTCAACTCTTATATTAAAAAAAAAAAAATAGGGAAAAAGGAGTGGAAGGAAAGTCAAGTGCTCCGATCTAGAATGTTAGATATCAATAGTCTGCTTTCTTTGAATGCTTGAAATTGAGTAAAGGCCACCTTATGCCCAGGACCCTGGCACACACCCATAATCACAACTACTCAGGAAGCTGAGGCAGGAGAAGTGTTTGAGCCTAGAAGTTTAAGGCCAACCTGAGTTACACAGTGAGAGCTTGTCTTAAAAAAAAAAAAAAAAAGGAAGGAAGGAAGGAAGAAAGAAAAAGGGGGCCGGGTTGTGGCTCAATGGCAGAGCCTAGTAAGTGAGAAGCACTGGGTTCAATCCTCAGCACCACATACAAAAAATAAGCAAATAAAATAAAGGCATGCTGTCCATCTACAATTACAAACAAAAATTTAAGAACTTATTTATTTTTTTAAGCTGTAGATGGACACAATATCTTTATTTATTTTTATGTGGTGCTGAGGATCGAACCCAGGGCCTCACACATGAGAGGCAAGCACTCTATACCACTGAGCTACAATCCCAGCCCCCCAAAAATTTTAGAAAAAAAGAAAAAGAAGAAAGCCACTTTATCTGAAGAATAACAGCAATAATGACAAACTCCTTCCAATCCTACGTTCAATATCTGGAAATTTTTCTTTTATTAATTTCTTAAAAAAAAACTTCTGTCGTTAACTTATTTTAGCAGTAGATATATGTGGAGAAAAACTGGCATTAAAATTCAACTACACCAGTGGTTTTCAAACTTTAGCTTGCATCACCAACACCTGGAAGGTTTATTAAACCAGATAACTAAGCCTCAGAGTTTGATTCACAGGAATGCTGCCATAACCAATTAAATGAGTCTTAAAATTAGACTCACAGCTCAAGGAGATCAGCTGGGAAAAGATAAAAGTTCAATAGCTTCAGGCTGGGGTTGTGGCTCAGAGGTAAAGCATGTGTGAGGCCCTGGGTTGGATCCTCAGCACCACATAAAAAATAAATATTAAAAAAAAAAGTTCAATAGCTTCAAAACACACCCTCCCAATTCCTTTACTGAGTAGGTACATTTAAAGTATTTGAGACCTTATATCCTTTCCCAGTTAATTTTAATTTAATATGCATACTGGAATTCAATGTCTTATGTGCAATGAACATCTCTATAATTAACAGGTTTTTAAAACAATGTTAAAGTAAAGTAAAAGACTAATTTAGAAGTTCAACTTTCTTGTTTTCACCTCTTAGATTAAAACAAACACTAAAGGTTCTGAGATGTTAACTTACCAGTTAGAGGAAAACCCAAGGCTTCCAGCCAATACTCCAGAATACACTGCCTCCCTCTGTTTATGCTTGTAACCTCACTTTAAATTGATGAAATATAATTAAACAGACAACAAAACTTCCTCAGACAGGGTTAGATATTTCTGTTCTTTAAAATAAGCTAGATAGGGGCTGGGGCTATGGTTCAGCAGTACAGCACTTGCCTTGCACATGTGAGGCACTGGGTTCAATCCTCAGCACCACATAAAAATAAAGGTATTGTGTGCGTCTACACTAAATACATACATGTATATATACATATACATATATATATACATATATATATATATATGTGTGTATATATATATATATATATATATATATATATATATAGGCTAGATACTTCTTGGGGTTTTTTTGTTTGTTTTTGGTATTAGGGATTGAACCCAGAGGGGCTCAACCACTGAGGCGCATCCCCAACTCTTTTTTTGTTGTATTTTGAGACACCATCTTGCTAAATTGCTTGGGTTGTCTCCCTAAATTGCTGAGGCTGATTTTAAACTTTTGATCTTCCTGCCTCAGCTTCCCAAACTGCTGGGATTACAGGCATGCACCACTGCACCCAGCTGATAGGTTTTAAAATAGGCTGGGGATATGGCATGTGCAAGGACCTAGGTTCAATCTCGGTACCAGCAAATAAAAATCTAAAATAGGCTATTTAGCATAACCTTACAAAAGAAAAACTCATACTCACTTTTCTTTATAGTTCTACTTTGACCACTCATATCCCATAGTTTCAGGTCCCTCTTTATCAGCATACCACCTAATATGGTACTCCTAAGGGCTGGTACTCTTCTCACTTTACTCACTCTCCCTGGGTCAAAATCATGATGATAAAGAAATTATCACTACTGAAGTAGCTAAAATACATAGATGCTGAGGCTCCACCTCAGACCTAACTATTCTTATTTAATTATAAGAATCTCTGGAAATAGAGCCCAAGGACCTCTATGTTTCCCATCCTATATGCTATCCTTAGGCAAAAACCACATCTACTTAACATACAGCCTGGTTGAGGCACAACTAATTTTTCTGAACATTGTTGTAGAAATATAAAATGGCAAGTTTAAACATTCCGCAAATGCAGACATGTGTAATGGCTAGCTCTTTTTTTTTTTTCGGGGGGGGGGGGGGGGGGGGTGGTGTTCTAAGGATAGAACTCAGGGCTTCCTGCATGGTAGTATACCTCCAGCCCCAGAAAACCACTTTTTAATATTACCAATAGTAATTAAATAATCCTGAAAACTTTAAGTACTTCTCTGTCATTGGTATAGGTAACACTAAAGAAAATCTCTGAATTTCTTTTAAAAAGCCCAAAAGGTAAGATAGGTAGGTTGCCGGGCTGGGGTTGTGGCTAAGTGGTAGAGCGCTCACTTAGCAGTGCAATGAGCTTAGTTCAATACTCAGCACCACATAAAAATAGATAAAATAAAGGTATTGTGTCGAACTACAACTAAAAAAAAAATTTTTTTAAAAGATAGGTTGCCACAAAAGATTTAAGTAAAACAAGATCATATTAAACAAAACAATCAGGGAGTTACATAAAGCCAGAAAACAAAGAGTCTTCTAAAAGAAAAACAGTGCTGGGCTGGGGCTGTAGCTCAGTGGCAGAGGACTTGCCTAGCATATGTGAGGCACTGCATTCGATCCTTAGCACCACATAAAAGTAAAACAACTACAAAAAGAATAAATAAATTAAAAAAGAAAAACAGTGCTGACTTTAAAAGACCTGAACTAGCAAAGCACAGCAGTACATGTCTATGATCTCTGGTACCAGGGAAACTGAAAAAGGAGGAAGAAAAAGGAGGCCAGCCAGGGCAAATTAATGAAAGCCTGCCTGGGGGAGAAGGAAGGAAGGAAGGAAGGAGGGGAAGGGGAAGGGGAAGGGGAAAGGGAAGGGAAGGATCAAGAGCCAGGGAAGGAAGGAGGGAGGGATGGGGACGTGGCTCAAGTAGTAGTGGCTCTTGGGTTTAATCCCTCCTACTGCAAAATAAAAAAGACCAAAACTGAGTGCTGATAGAATGCATGTTACTATGCTTGAGGCTGAGTTTAATCTGTAACAGGGCAAAAACAAAAACAAAGAGACAGAACTAATCTGCAGATATGGGCAAAGAATAGTATTTATCTGTTGTTGGCCCAGAAATAGTTAAAAAAAAAACCTCAGAAAAAGTAAACAAATTCCCATGGAAATAGTAAATTAACTTGGTGATCTTTTCACATTTCAAACTTTTTCTCCTACAAATGTATTTTAAAATTCACTAATAACATATGATTTCATACTGAAAAGTAGCATATGGGAGCAGGGAATTTATTTTTAGAGTTAACAGTAAGCTCCCTAGTGTGCACCAAGTAGAATTTAATTTTTTTAACTTTATAAAACCTGTAATTGGTATAGTTCAGTGGTAGAGCCTGTGCTTAGAATGCTGAGGCCTACATGTTGACATATTAAACCCAAACTGATTAAAAAAAAAAAAAAAAAAACTGAAATCCTATCCAACTGATATTTAAAAGCTCTTTGAATACAAATAAGTCTTATAAGCCAATAAAAAAATAAATATTCCAAAAGGGATAAAACGGGCCAAAAAAAGGACAAGTTACAAAAGAAATACTAAGCCCAATAAATATGCTAAAAGTTCAACCTTGATAGTTTTTTTTAAATGACCATTTTGAAAGCAATGTGTGGTAATATGTATCAAAATCTTTAAAATGAATAAATTATTTGACTCTGCAATTTCACATATCCCCAAAAAAGTAATAAAACATTCAAAGAGAGACCTATTGAGGATATTCTCAATGGGGCTTATGAAAGCCATAAACTGAAAATAAAAAGACCAATAGCAGACTGATTATATAAATTAGCAATCTGTAATCACTAAGCTCTTCAAAAATAGTTACTTATTGACAGGAGAAAGTTGCTCTGAGATTCCTTCTGATTTTGCAACCTGTTTTTTTCCCACTGAAAATAAACATATGTACTTTGTGATTCCATTGTTTTAAAAAATGTGTATAGTTATTCAGAGTTCTGGAAAGATAACTTCAGTCTTTTAATTTTTTCTTGACTAATCAGTTTTTTCTTAAAATGTGCACTATTTGTATTTTTTTTTTAATTTAACTCTATTAACATCAACACAACCTGCAACATAACCAAACTCAGTTTAGAACAAGTAAATATACCATATGAAGATAGTCTAGAATACACTGTATTACCCCTTTGATTGCACTGGTATTTCTAAATATGAACTTTCAACAAGGGATGCTACACATTCAGGATTTCTACTTAAAAACATCCTTACAATGAAGTAGACTAGAAAGTTTTTCAAGCAATGAAAACAGAATATAAGTAGGACACCTAAAAAAATCCCTAGTTTTTTGTAGGTCTGATTAATTTCATCAACATTTATTCTCTCATCTAAACCAAGAAAGAATAATGTCAGATTCAGCTACATTTCTGTTCCAGAAATGACATAAAGAACTTGCTTTTGGCCTCAGTACCAAGACACACCTAAGACTTGAGAAAGTTGAATGAGATTTAACTACAGGAAAAAAAGACATTAAGAAATAAGTCAAAATATTAAATATTATATGGCACCGGGTTCTTGAAAATGCTAATTAAAATGCCAGGAAGCTAGGTAATAAGCTTAAAAACATCAGATTTCATATAGTTGCAGATCTATAAAGAGAATTTTACCTCAAATTCTTTAATAAAAGTTCCCTTTAAAAAAGCAAAGAAAAATGGAAGTGGCACACTCCTGTTACCCCAGTGACTCAGGAGGTTGAGGCAGAAGTTCAAGGCCAACTGGGCAACTTAGCAAGACCCTGTCTCAAAAATAAAACGGGCTGGGGATTTAGCTCAGTGATAAAGCAACCTGAGTTCAATCACCAGTACCAAAAAAGAAAATGTCTTCATTTAGTGACTGAAGAACTTAACTGTCGCATTTTTTTTAATATTTATTTTTTTAGTTGTAGTTGGACATAACACCTTTATTCACTTGTTTATTTTTGTATGTGGTGCTGAGGATGGAACCCAGGGTCTCACACGTGCGAGGTGAGCGCTCTACCACTGAGCCATAACCCCAGTCCTAACTGTTGTATTTTTAGGATCAGAAAAATAGCAGGTAAACTTATCTTACCTCCACAATCCTTCCATATCCTTCTTAGACCTCATTATCTATACTAAAGTTTGAGATTTCCACATTTTAGTAACAGCACTAGGTATGAGATTTTTGTGTTATTTAAAACATGATCTTCAAATATTGTCTAAATAGACAGTTTCATTTTCAAAACTTATGATTACACACTATAAAAAAAATCTGTTAATGGAAGGAAAGTCAACAAGTAGACAACATACTGATGATCTGTCAGTGAACCTTTACTTAACCAACCACTTTAAGTTAAAGAAAAAAGTAATAGTAACCTGCAAGAAAGCAATAACTTGCTTTTTTATGTATAGTTTCCCTCCATGTAACTAATATTTTCTAAAAGCTGCACTGAATCAAGTCTTCATTTTTTATTTTTCAGTCATCCCTTACCCCTCAACTTTCTTCCCAAGTGGAAAAGTATATCCTAAAGCTCAAAAATGCAAAATCTGAAGCACTAGGTTAAATGAGATGTGATTATTACTTAACCCAAACATACCTTAGTGAGCATAATAGAAATTGTCAGAGAAATAAGTTCAAAAGCAGAAAGCGTCTGCTTTCTTAATCACAATAGAGTCTTGTCCAATTAGACAACACTGCGTTTTGTTTGTGTTGTAGCTGCAAGGATGGGTAGGCAATCTGCAATAACTATTCCAACAGCTTCAGCAAGTTACATACTAAACTAGGCCTGGGAAAAGTAGCAGTTAAATCCCAAACGAACAGCAAAAACATTTTAAAAAATTTTTAATAAAAGATGTAAGCAGAAGTCTCACCATCAAAAAGAAGTCCCATCAGCACCTCTTCGGAGAAATAGTTCCCTTCCCCCACCTTTAAGTAGGCACTTAAGACTGCCAAGGAGATCCATTTCTTTATTAACTGGTGCCCACTTGGGGCAACCGTACGCCAAGATCCTCACAGGCCTACCCTAATCCCTCCCAGAAGTGCTCAAGAGACAGAAGGCTGGGATAACCTTGGTAGGGACCCAATTCTTCCAGACTCTTCCCTACCTACCCACCCGGCCCCCGTAGGCAATCCTCCGGCCACAGGAAGGACACTGGGCCCAGGAACTAGCAGGAATTATCCGCAAGAGAAGGCTTTCGCGGCCACAGGCCTCTCGGCCTCAGCAGGTCCAGGGAAGCACCGCCCCCAGTGCAACTCCCTACACCCGGCTATCTGGCGAATATCTGTTTTCGACACCCTCTGTCCCCAGTAGAGGCAGTGAAGAAGACAGGGCCAGGAGGCATCGGGCTGGGCTGCGCTGCGCACCAGGCCCAGGCCTGCCCCTCGGGGCCGCGCAGGCCGCCAGAATCCGCTCCCCGGTTCAGCCCGATCAAGGCAGCGCGGCGGCCCCCCTCACCTGGATGACCTCGTTGACCTCCCGGATACATTCCACCATGTGTTGTAGAATCTGCTCGGCCGTGAGCACCTCGTAGCGGTAATCCTCCTCCTGCTCGTGTCCTGGTCCGCCACCGCCACCGCCACCGCCACCACCGGGCCCCAGAGCACTGCCGCCGCCGCCGCCCGTTTCCCCGCACAGCAGTCCGTCCCGCTCCCCGCCGACGCCCAGCCCGGGCTCCACCAGCTCCACCTCGCCCAGATCCAGGTTATCATCGTCCGGCTCGTCATCGTCCTCGTCTTCCTCCTCCTCGGCACCGCTGTCCTCCTCGCTGCACTCCTCGTCCTCGTCGAACTCGTAGTTGTAGCCCTCGTCTGAGTCCATGGCGCGGCGCGCGGAGGCCCGGCGGACGCTGGCCGAGGCGGGGAGAGGGCGGGGACGCCGAGGCCCCGGCTCTCGCTCCGGCTCCGGCTGATGTCCGGACGCAGGCCTGGCTCTGGCCCCGCGGGCCGCGGCTCCTCCCCGGGCGCGGCTGTTGGCGGTTGGCGGCTGGTGGCGGCGGGGAGGGCGCGGAGGAGGGAGGGAGGGAGCGAGGGGGCCGCTTGCTGCCCGCCTCAGTCAGACACGGCTCCGCTCCGGCCTCCGAGAGAAAACAGTCCCCAGCGCCACCTCCACGGCCGCTGCTACCGCTACTGAGCCAACAAAGGGGCGCGCGTCACCGCGTCGCGCTGCGTCGTCGCGTCACTGCTCTGTGCGTCACTGCGCCCCGCCCCGCTGCCCCTGCGTGGTGTGCGGGGAGACCCCAGGGCCCGGCCTCAGAGGGCCTGGGATCGCTGCGGCGCGGGAATCGTCTTCGTGGTTCCGTCTGCGCCAGTTCTGCGCTCCTGGCGGAGACGGGTAGACCTTTTGAAACGAAAAGGCTCCGGCCTCTGGATGATTGCGAGAAGCAGAGGCCCTCGGACCGCCCAGGTGGTGGCTTTTGCCTCCGGCAATAGGGATCCAGCCTTCCTACCTCGGAGTAAAGGCACTTACCACCCGCCCAAGGAAGCCCTGAGCTGTTGAATTAAAAGTGCTGTTGCCCAAGCTAAGTGGAAGTCTTTTGTATGCGGAACCTCTAAACTGTGTGGCAGGTGAACCTCACTTTTGGTAGGTAGTGGTGCTGTCCACTTGTACAGACATGCATTGGTTTTCAAGTCTCCACGGTGACGTCATTTTAAAGAGGCATTTACTGAACTCAGCTGGACCAGCATCTCTGGAGGACCCTAAACAATGTAAACAGCCATGACTTTCCTTAATTGTGCACTGTCGGAGGGACTTACGTAGATTGACTCTCGTTTTCACTGAGCGTTTGTACCCATTTTATACCTGAGGGATATGAAGCTCAGAAAGAGAAAGAAAGGCTGGAGGCGTGACATTGGTAGAACTCTTGCCTAGCAGGCACAAGGCCCCGGGTTCGGTCCCCAGCACCACCACCACGAAATGATAGTACTTAACTAAGACCACGCACTTGCCCTGTTTTAGTTTCTGGGTGCCCTGAAACAGCAATCAAAAAGGCTTTATGATGCATAATTTGTGTTATATACAGCACAATGTATAAAATGCATTGTACTATACCACAATGGAGGCAATAAGAAATATCTATCTACAAGATAAAATGTAGTTGCAGAGATAGTGCTTGACTCGTACCTGGAAGTGTGTTGTGTAAGGTCCATGTTGACGTATGCAGGCCAGGAGTTCAACAGAGAAGGTAAGTTAAGATGATCTAGCTTAAGAGAACAACTAAACAAAAGCAAAAGAAGGTGTGAGGTAGTTGATAGTGTGAAACTTAAACTGCAAGGCGGTAAATGGCAAAATGTTGGGCAAATTAGAAGTGAACATAAATCTTTGTAAACAAATCAAAAGAATCAGAGCAGTGTTCTGAATGAAAAAGAGGCAGAAGGCTCTCCAGATAATTTGAAAGATTGGCCACACTGAAAATCTTAAAATATAAATCTCTAACTTACTGGTAAATTGTACTGTTTAACATATAGATTCACTTTAGAAATTGATTTTGAAAAGTAAAAGATTAATATAAATATGTCTGTACTAATTTGTCCATTAAATAATAAGATGTCTTAATACCAGGATATATCAATTAAAGCTTTGAACCTCAGTTCTAGGCTGTCTTGGTCCTTTTTTATTTAGTGTTTCTTTTAGCAGTTCTAGGTTGTTGCTGCAATCCAGGCAAGCCTTGGACACAAGCACCCTTCTCCCCATCTCTGGTGTGCTATTCCTAGGTGGAAAAAAAAAAGTAAAAATTGGCAGAGCCTCAAATTTACCCCATTTTTCTTTTTTATATTACCCATACCTTGAAGGATTGCCTACCTTTGATACTGGAGCAGTTGAACAATTGACCACTATTAGAGAAATATGAATAGCCATGTGCATTCTATTCCTGAATTTCAATCACAAAGCAAAGCTGAATGCTACCCAAGGATTCCAAATTGTTCTCCCACTCTAAGCTACTTTTTTATACCTTCTTCAGTTTGAGTCTTCTCAAAGCAGATGACTTCAAGTCACAGAGAAATTTGAAAACACCAGAACCAATGTAATTGAAACATTCTGGGCAAAGAAGACAGTATAACAGATAAAGTCAGAAAAGGCAGATCAAGACAGAGGCCAGTAGATTCTTTTTTTTTTTTTTAAGAGAGAGAATTTTTTAATATTTATTTTTTAGTTATTGGCGGACACAACACCTTTGTTTGTATGTGGTGCTGAGGATCGAATCCGGGCCGCTCACATGCCAGGCGAGCGCACTACCACTTGAGCCACATCCCCAGCCCCAGTAGATTCTTACAAGCTATATTTATATGTATCACATTATTTAATATGAGAAATATTAAAGGCTTTTAAGCAGAAGAATGAAACGATATGATCTGTGTTTTTGTGCTTTTTATTTGGTGCTGAGGATGGAACCCAGAGCACACCAGGCAATCAATCATTCTACCACCTAGCTACATCCCACCCTGATCTGTGTTTTTAAACCCTGAGAAGGGTAGGGTGGCCTATGATCTCAGCTACTCAGCAGGCTGAGGCAGGAGGATCACAAGTTTAAGATCTATTTAGGCAACTAAAGGAGAATCTCATCTCAAAAACTAAAAAGAGCTGGAGATATAACTCAGTGGTAGAGCACCCCTGGGTTTGATCCCCTACGTATTGCAAAAATAAATAAACAAATAATAATTCTGGTTGCTTTGGAGAGGATGAACCATGAAAGCAGAAACCAATTATGAGGCTAAATCAGTAATCCAGTAATCTCCGTGAATAATAATAATGGTTTAAACTAGGGTTGTAACAGTGGAGATGTTAAAAAGTAGTCAGATTCAATTATAATTTGAAAGCAAAGCCAACAAATTAAATTCACTGATGGCTTGACTTTGGGTTTTATAGAGGAATCAAGGATGCCTACTAAATTTAGAGTTTGAGCAAGTGGGTGAATGGTGGTACTATATATTGAAACATGTTAACTTTGAGATGCTTATTAGACATCAAAATAGAGTTATTGAGTAGGCAATTCCATATACTAATGTACAATACTGAAATAAAAATTTAGAGCTGGAGATACAGTTTTATAAGAGTCTATGTTAGTAGTGTTGAAAAGCAGCATAGGATGAAGGTTAATAGCTTAGGCCTTGAAGAAGATCTGAATTTGCCTTTGCCCCTCCCATCTCTATCTGTAATCTTGAGCGTATTACTGAATCTCTTTCACCTTTTCTTTGGAAATTATAATTCCTATTCTCAGAATTGCTTGTCAAATGAAATAATGTATTTAAGCACTTGACATATTACCTATCATATAGTTAAGTGCTCACAAAATTAGAATTTTAAAAAACTGTCATTAAGCTTGTTATATTGGCACTTGCCTTTGATTTCAGTGACTTGGGAGGCTGAGGCAGAAGAACTTTAAATTCAAGGCCAGCCTTGGCAATCTGTCAGGACCCTATCTTTAAAATAAAAATAAGGGTACAGGGTTGTGTGTCAGTGGTAGAGCACTTACCTAGCATGTGTGAAGCACTGGGTTTGATCCTCAGCACCATATAAAAAAAATAAATAAGTAAAATGAAGGTATTGTGTTTATCTACAACTAAAACATTTAAAATAAAATTAAGGGGCTGGGGTTGTGGCTCAGTGTTAGAGCGCTTGCCTAGCATGTGCAAGGCACTGGGTTCAATCCTCAGCACCACGTAAAAATAAATAAAATAAAGGTATTGTGTCCAACTACAACTAAAATATATATATAAAAAAATAAAATAAAATAAAATTAAGAGGACTAGAGTTATAGCTCAGGGGTAAAGTGTCCCTCTTTAATCCCCAGTACTGCAAAAAAATTTTTAAATATCATAAGTGATAGATTGTGGGAAAAACTATAGTCAATTGGATTTATAACCTTTTACTTGGCTTTATTTTAATTATGCTGCTATGTACACAACCTGTATCATCCCCATTTTCTAGGGTAAAGAATTGGCCTGCTTTTCTTCAGCAATCTTTTCCATGATCTCATGACATCTTTTTTGATCAATATCATATGTAATATCAGAGTGCTTCTGAATTTTGTTATCTCCTATTCATAGATTAATCTTCATAATCAGATTCTTATTTCATTATATTTTGGAAACTTTAGATTCAGATTAGGTTGTGACGCCATTTAAGGAAAACCAGTAGAACAACTACTCTCTGACCCCAAATTGGCCAAGGGATGACCCATATACACTTTTTTTAATGACTTGCTCTTAAAGGTATTACCTTGTTATTGGTTTCTCAGGTATGGTGATTACTGGGTAGAAGTACAGTAGTCTGTAAATAACAACAGGACAAGGTCCTTGAAAATAGGCACATTAATACTTCCCTGGTGCCAAAAGCAACATTGTTAGTAATTCTGTACTCCCATTGTCCCAATATTCTAATAAGGTCAAAAATTGTTAGTTAGCCTGGCTTGGAGATGTGTCCCTGTAGGGAGCGAGGATTATTGAACATAAGGGTTAGAGACCAACCTGAGTAATACTGCAAGACCCTGTCTCAAAAAGAAAAAAAAGAAAGCAAAAAATATGGTATTTGTTTTCATGGAGCAAAAGTCCATAAATATGTTCATGCTCACCAAATGGCTACTAGAAGCCAAAGAGAAAAAAGGAAAAAAAAGAGTGGGGAGGAAGAGTGGTGTCTCATAAAATTAGAAGGGAAACAGGAGGAAAGAAGGGAGGTACTGTGGAGTGAAACTGATCAATTTATGTTATGTCACAGTGAATCCCACTATTATGTAGAATTATAATGTGCCAATAAAATTAATTAAAATAAATAGATGTTAACAGAATATGAAGGTGCTTCTGTGGTGAAAAGAAATTGAGCTGGGTGCAGTGGCACGTACCTGTAATTGCAGCTACTTCAGAGGCTGACAGGAGAATCACAAGTTCAAGGCCAGCCTCAGCAACTTGGCAAGACCCTGTCTCAAAATAAAAAGGACTGCAGGTGTAGCTCAGTAGTAAACTGCCCAGGGGTTCAACACTAATTACCAAAGGGAAAGAAACGAACCAAAAAGAAAGAAAAGAAACTGAAGTAGCACTGGAATTTTTGTAGGAGCAGAAAATAGAACTGTAAGCTATGAAAAAGCCCCTTGTAATGACAGGGCACTAAAGTGATTAACCATACCACTTGGCTAAAGACCAGAATCTCCTGGGACATGGAATTTTCAGTACTAAAATCAGGAAGTACCAGGCAAACTGGGATGGTTTAGTCACCCTGTAGGGCACCCCACCAAAAAATTCTTGTATGTTATTATCTCCAAAACCAAGCTGAGGGAAATTGCCTTTTGTCATTCTGTTTACAAAATTCATTTCAATGCAGCCTTTTGTTCCAGCTTTATTTTTTCTTTCCTTGTTTTTGTATTTAATATATAGATATTCCTTTGCTTTGCCAGAAAAGAGGTAAGAAAATTGAGTTTCTGGCTAATGGCTCCCAGCAAGTTTCCATTTAAATTAGATTTAAAAGTATATTTTAGTAGGAGCACAGAGATAATGATAAGCTAATTGAGTACTTTGCATTTCTTTGAAAACATCTGTCTATATACTTCAGACTTTGTAACAAACACCAATTAAGTGTTACACAATTGTTGAAAGGCAGATTTTATCTTGCCTATTCTAAGTAGTAAATAATAATATGGCATTAAAAAAACAGGTTATCTGCAGCGGGGAGTTGGGGGAGGTGGGGGGGACTAGTTGCACAAACCTATAATCCCAGCAGCTCAGGAGGCTGAAGCAAGAATCATGAGTTCAAAGCCAGCCTCAGCAGTTTAGCAAGGCCCTTAGCAAGAGTCTGTCTCTAAATAAAATATAAAAAAGGCTGGGATATTGCTTATTGGTTAAGTGCCCCTGAGTTCAATCCCTGGCACAAAAAAAAAATAATAATAAAAAAAATAAAGGTTTTCCACTTACCTACTTCATTGGAAGTCTGGTAGTAAAAACCAAATGTACAACCAAATATTCCTGTGACCTTTTCTTTAAGATGTCTTCTACCTAATCTTTCTTCTAGAATACAGGGTGTGTATTGAATCTTGAGATTTTATACAAATAATTGTCCATAGTATATGGTAAGATAATGCTGAAACTAGAAGTAGAATACATTCTCTCATGCAATTACATACCCAAAACTATGGTGTCTGTGTTTCCCATAATTGGCCTTAAATGTGTTCTTAAGCTATAATAAAAACTAGCAGGGGTTATAGTTCAGTGATAGAGCACTTGCCTAGCATGTGTGAGACACTGGGTTAGATCCTCAGCACCACATATAAATAAGTGAATAAAACAAAGGTCCATCAACAACTAAAAAATTTTTTTTAAAAATTTAAAAACTAGCAAATGATCACCCCTAAAAAATTAACATATAGTTGGCCTAATGATCTTACCATTGGAGGAAAAAGAGAGGTTTGGGGGGAGGGGTTATTTTTTGTTTTGAGATGAGGCTCTCTTAGTTACCCAGGCTGGGCTTGAACTCACAGTCTTCCTGCCTCAACCTCCTTAGTAGTAGCTGGGAATATAGGCATGCCCTACTATACCTGGCTATAAAAGTCTTTTTCTAAGTTCACAAACATTTTTCTGTGGTTTACAGTATCTCTAGTTTATTGTGTTGCTTTATGATGTACTTCAGTGAATGGATGAGTACACAAAAAATGATAAAATTTTTATTGAGTCTGTTCTATATGCCAGACTAGGTACATATGCATATACATTTTAAATTTATTCCTTATGATCTTACTAAATTGGAGGTGGTTATTATTGTTATTGTTGTTTTGGGTGTTTTTTTTTTTATCTGGTAGAAAATACAGACACAAAGTTGGAATTCTTAACTTCATTTTATAGATCAGTAAAAAGGCTCAAAGATGACAAGTACCTGTAACCTCAACTGCTCAGGAGGCTGAGGCAGGAGAATTATGAGTTCCAAGCCAGCTTCTGCAATTTTGTGAGGTCCTAAGCAACTTATAAAAAAGTGAGACCCTGTCTCTCAATAAAATACCAAAAAGAGCTGGGGATGTCGCTCAGTGGTTAAGTACCTCTGGGCTCAGTGCTTGGTACCAAAAAAAGAAAAAGAAAAGAAAAGTAATTTCCAGAATACGCAGTCCAAGTTTTCAGAGTTCAAGTCCACAGGTTTTTTCTGTGTAATTCTCAGTAATTGTCATAAGATCTTATTTCTGTTCCAAAATGTGTCTTTGTATCTGTTATAAGGGAGTGATTGCTATCAATCTTTCTGCTCTCCAGATTAGCATATAATGAGTAATAGAATAAATCTAAGTAAATAGATTCATGAAGTCCAGCCTTATTTTTATAAATATAAATTTAGCATTTAAAAATGAAAATCTAAAATATATATGACATTTTTTTGTCAACCAATCAGTAGTTATTTATTAGTGTCAACTTTGGGCAACACACCTTTTTAGGCATTCTGGAGAGATAAAAAGGATTCTGCCATCTAAGAAATCATAATTTATATTAGGAAAAGAGACATAAAGTAAAAGAAAAGGTTAATTATGCTGGGGGCAGTGATGCATGTGACCAGGGAGCCTGAGGCAGGAGGATTGCAAATTCTATGTCAACCTCAGCAATTTAATGAGGCCCTAAACAACTTAATAAGACTTCGTCTCAAAATAAAGAATAAAAAGGGCTTGGAATGTAGTTCAGTGGTAAAGCACCCCTGGGTTCAATCACCAGTACCAAAAAACAATAGTTTTTAAAAATATGGATGAACAGTGTGGAGATCCTCAGAAAACTTGGAATGGAACCACCATTTGACCCAGTTATCCCACTCCTCGGCATATACCCAAAGGACTTAAAATCAGCATTCTGTAGTGATGCGGCCACATCAATGTTCATAGCAGCTCAGTTCACAATAGCTAAGCTATTAAACCAACCTAGGTGCCCTTCAATAGATAAATGGATAAAGAAAATGTGGTACAATGGAATATTACTCAGCCATAAAGAAGAACGAAATTACAGCAAAGCTGGTTAATAGATGAAACTGGAGATTATCATGCTAAGTGAATAAGCCAATCCCCCCCACAAAAAAATGGCCAAATGTTCTCTCTAATATGCGAATGCTGACTCTCAATGGTGGGGGGGGGAGGTTCACTGGTGGGGGAGGGGAAGGGAGATGGGAATGGGAAAGACAGTAAGACAGTAGAATGAATTGGACATAACTTTCCTATGTTCATCTATGAATACCATGACCAGTGTAACTCCACATCATGTACAGCCACAAGAATGGGAAATTATACTCCATGTATCTATAATATGTCAAAATATATTCTATTGCCATGTATAACTAAAACGAAAAAAAAAATTTAAAAACATGGATTAGTTGAGGGGAGGAGAGGGGGTTAAAAGAACTAATGGAAAGAAGCTGTTAGGGGCTGGGGATGTGGCTCAAGCGGTAGCGCGAGTGTCTGGCATGCTTGCGGCCCGGGTTCGATCCTCAGCACCACATACAAACAAAGATGTTGTGTCTGCCAAATACTAAAAAAAATAAATATTAAAAAAAATTCTCTCTCTCTCTCCCTCTCTCTCACTGTCTCTCACTCTCTCTTTAAAAAAAAAAAGAAGCTGTTAGGCAGAGGGAATAGCAGGTATAAAAGCATGCAGGAAAAAAAAAAAGTCTAATGGGGAGCAGTGGTGTACTCCTGTAATCCCAGCAACTTGGGAAGCTGAGTCATGAGGATAGCAGGTTTGAGACCAGCAATGGCAATTGAGTGAGACCCTGCTTCAAAATTTAAAAAAAGATCCAGGGATATAGCTCAGTGGTAGAGGTACCCCATGTTTAATCCCCAGCACTGGGGGGGAGAGTCTAGCATAGTATGCTTTGAATATTCGAGTCTAGTGACTTTTATTTCCTTTTAATTCCTTTACTTACCATCTGTGTCATTTTTCTTGGCTTGTGATGTCTCTTCCACTACTTACAATTTTTATAATTACCTTATTTTATGGAACTGAGGATTGAACCCAGGGCACTATACCACTGAGCTACATTCCCAGACCTTTTTATTTTTCATTTGAGGACACGGTCTTACCTTTTCTCAGGGCCTCACTAAGTTGCAGAGGCCAGAGGATTGCTCAAATTTGTAATCCTCCTGCCTCAGCCTCCCAAGTCACTGGGATTACAGGTGTGGGCCACCATACCTGGCAAAACTTCTGTTTTTTTCAGGTCATTCCACACCTGCTGCTTTATGCCTAGAATGTGAATCATCCATGCATCTCTCCCTCCCAACAAACTTCTAAGCTTTTGATAAGGCTGCAATGAATTAATGTAAACCTAAAGCTGTAGACTAATCTCTATTATCTTCTTACAGTGAAATATGTTAAATCTTGCCAATATCAAATCAATAATAGTCTTCTCACCAATTCATTCTTCTGGTTCTCCATGAAAATTCTATGGAGGAGAAGGTCATCTGATATGTATATCCTCCAGTACACTCCTTATCTAGTGTTTTTCTAAGGCAATAAATGTCCATCTCATCTCCCACATCTGCAGTGGTACTCAGCTTTTAATACTCTATGGAAAAGTAGGTTTGATGTTGGAATCTAAGTAGATTGGACACAAATGATAAAATGTACTTTGGTTATGACAAGTAAAGGGCTGCAGCAGTACCTTAAGATTGGTATCAACTAAGAGAACCCAGAAACAGCAGCACCTGACCACATAACCCCAAAGCTTTCAGAAATAAAAGTTTTTCTTTTTTGTGCTTTTCTTTTCTTTCTCTTTTTCAAACCTTTCCTCCTTCCTTTCTTTGTTTCCCTCCCCTTCTCTTTCCTCCCCCCCTTCTACCTCCTCCCCCCATTTTTTTTTAATTTGTGTAAGACAATACCATGGTTTAAGAGGCCTAGTAGGAGGGTGGGGATGTAGCTCATTCATAGAGCACTTGCCTAGTATGTATGAGGCCCTGAGTTCCAATCCCCTGCACTGAAAAAACAAAAGTAATAATAAAAGGCACAATCATCTCTTCCAACTCCAGGAACCAACTGCCACTCCTTGCAGTTATTTTGCAATGTGCAAGAACTGGTTTTTCAATTTTCTTTCTAGCTGTACTACTTCACAGTCGTCATCAGTAAAGAAATAATGGAAGGCTTGTAAAAAAAAAATGAAAACTTTGAGATACATAACTTCTTGTCCAGAATCCCTTATGAGCTGCTTCACATTTTGCTTTCATGAAAAATGTTAATTAAGCATGTTGGATGCTGGTTAAACATGCTCAAATATTAAAGCACTGAACAGAGTTCCCATTTTTAAAAATTTGAAAGGGCAGTAAAATAATAAAATCAATATGTTGTATCTAAATGTCGTTGAAATGGAATACTCTCAAAGGGTTATATCATAGTGAATGATAACATTCATTTACAAAAAGCAAAGTCCTAGGTGTATGTACACATTTTTATAAACGGTAACACTACATCTATGAAATATGAATTTTTTTTGAGATATGAGTCTTCGTTGTCTTATAAATGAGTATATATGTGGGAGGTTGCAGGTAAAGAACGTCAGACAGCAATATTGTGCAAAAGTAAATATTATGACATTCTGACTCAACTAACTCTTCTTCTCCTCCTCCTCCTCTTCCTCCTCCTTGGAAACATCTTTTTCTTTTTCTCTCCCTCTTTTCCTCCTCTCTCTCTCCCTCCCCCCTCCCCATTTAACTGCTGAGATCAAATCCAGAGCTTGGTAGACACCAATCAGGTAATCAACCACTGAGCCCTACCCACAATTCCTCATTCAGCTAACTTTTAGAGGCACCATAGTGGGTAGTAACACCATAGGCTCCAGAGCTGGAAACCCATACTAAATGTGACACTAAGCAAGTTGTCTACCATCTTATGACTCTGCTTTCTCATCTGAATAAAAAGCAGGAATAATAATACAATTCAATTATTTTCTTCAGTGGCTTGTAACAATTAACTGAGTTATATAAAGGATGGGTTATAATCATTCTTGGATGCAGAAAATGCACAGTGCTTCGTTTTAGGCCTGATGGTCTTCAATTTTTAGGCCTGATGGTCTTCAAAGATGGTCTTCAATTTTTTTTTTTTTATATCTTGGGATTGATCCCAGGGGTACTCTATCATTGATATATATTCCTGCTTGAATCTTCAAGTGGCTCGTGATTTGTGCCCAGCCAGACTGCGGCATATGGGTGGCCCGCATGGGCAACGCCTGAGGGTAAGTGTTAAGGTAAACTGCTCCCCCCTGAGGGCAGTGCGAGAGGATGGGTAACCATTTAAAGATTCTTCTTTCATTTTGTTTTGCTTTTGTTTTAAGTTGCCTGTCCCTGGAGATGGGTGGAACCGAAGAAAAACCGCTCACATCTGAGGAAAAACTATTTGCATCTGAGAAACAGATAGGGAGAAAGGATGGATGGATATTTCAGGAGGAAAGAAAGGCTGATATAATGAATTTTTGTTCCATTTTTGTTTCATTTTGTCTCGGTTTTGTTTTGCATTATCTTAGTGAGGGGTATCTTCGTCACGGAAATATGGAATTAAAAATTAATAAGAACCAAACCAAAAGGGCATTAAGTAAAGTGCTAGCGGAAGGAGGCATCTCAGTAAAATCAAGAACAGTTAGGGCATACATTAAGATGATACAAAGGTATAGCCCATGGTTCATTAAAGAGGGGTTGTTAAATATATCAAAATGGAACCATCATGGTGAAGATTTAAAAAAGATACAAAAGGAAAGCCCAGGAACTCTGCCAGTTGGCACATTACCATTATGGACGTTGCTTAGTCTAGGAGAAGACATCTTACATCAAGTAAAAGAGGAAGTCTCTCCAGTTAGTCAGACAAAGGAAAAAAGTTTAGAGGAGGAAGGGCTATCAGGGGAGAAATTACAACGGGAGGTTGCTACTAATCCCTTTCTATCACCGGGGCCATGGGTGTCCAACCAAAGCTCCGCCTGTGGAGACAACATACGCTGAGTGGCCCTCAACCCCTGTAGTTGATAGATGGGATCCTGAGACAGGACCTCAAAGATTAGCATGCCCTGTATTTGAGGTGGCAGGAGGGCAGCGAATTCACCGTGCTTTAGAATTCAAAACAGTGTAGCAGCTGAAAGAGGCTGTAACAACCGATGGTCCTCAAGCACCCTTCACTGTAAGTATGGTCGAATCCATTATCAACTTGAATATGATGCCAGCAGATTGGGCTAGTATGTGCAAAGCTGTGCTAAATGGAGGACAATATCTGTTAAGGAAGGTTGCCAATCAGGAATTTTGCACGGAGACAGCTAGGCGAAATGCAGCAGCCGGTGATCCTCAGAGAAATCTAGATATGTTGTTGGAAAAGGACCTTATGAGGGTCAGCAGCAACAAATTGCATATGATCCTGCCATATACTCACAAATTGCTGCAGATGCGGTTAGGGCATGGAAGACTTTACAAGGACATGGAGATTTACAAGGTCAATTATCTAAGGTAATACAAGGAGCTAATGAACCTTACGCTGAATTTGTAGATAGGCTTATACAAACAGCTACCAGAGTCTTTGGGGATGTAGAACAAGCAATGCCATTACTGAAACAGCTAGCCTACGAACAAGCCAATAGATGGTGTAGGGAGGCCATTAGACCATGGAAACATAGAGATTTAAATACATATATTAAATTATGTAGAGACATTAATGAACAGCTGCAGTACAACAGGCTTTAGGTGCCAGGCCAAAAACATGCTACAATTGTGGACAAACAAGACATTTTAGAAGGAGTTGCCCCATAGGAGGAGGGTTTAACAAAACTGGATATGATCAAAGAGGTAGAATACCGGATATTTCCCCATGATCTCGTCGAGGGAGACACTGGGCTTATAAATGCCATTCTCAGACTACTGTAGAGGGTACTCTGTTGTCAAAAAATGGACAAGGACCAGGTGTTTACCCACGATATCGTGGAGGAAAACATTGGACTCCATTGCCAAAAAATGGACAGGGGGGCCCAATGCTCCGGGGCCCACGACCACAAATATACAGGGCATTGGAGGAACCCAGCAACACCATCAGTGTAGTGCCCAGGACACATTATCCATTAGATCCCTTATCAGACAAACCAGAGGGAGTGCAGGGTTGGACATCTGTGCCTCCGCCAGAGCAGTACTAACTCCAGAGATGGCAGTTCAAATCATTCCCACAGGGGTAAAATGACCTCTTCCCCAAGGAACAGTAGGCTTATTATTAGGACACAGTTCTTCTACTCTAAAAGGACTTATGATAAGACCTGGGGTAATTGATCCCGATTTTAAAGGTGAAATAAAAATTACAGCCAGTTCTCCAAGGGGTATATCAGTAATTTCACCAGGAGATAGAATAGGACAGTTATTAATAAAACCCAGCCTACATGATAAATTTTCCAGTCATACTAAAGAAAGAGGTTTCAAGGAGATTAGGCTCCACAGGTGTAGATTGGGCTATGGTTTCTTTAAATTTAGATTCTCACCCAATGCTAAAACTAAATATTCAAGGACATGAATTTAATGGTGCAGACCTTGCATTATCTCTCCTCAAGAATGGCCAAAACATTGGCCGTTACAACAAGCCATTCAAACGCTTTGAGGCCTAGGAGTGGCAATCAATCCCCATAGAAGTGCGATGGTATTAGATTGGAAGGATCCTGAAGGATGTGAAGGAACTATACAGCCATATGTATTGGATCATCTTCCTATAAATTTATGGGGACGAGATGTTCTAGATCAATTAGGTCTAACATTAACAAATAACATCAATTCAAATGTGCCCACTATTATGACTAGACAGGTTTTTAGGAAAGGTAAAGGATTGGAAGAAAAAGGACAAAGTATAGTGGCACCAATACAACTAGATCAACAAATAGATAGACATGGATTGGGTTTTCAGGAGGGGTCACTGAGACAATAAAAATTACTTGGAAATCAGAAAGACCAGTATGGGTTCCTCAGTGGCCCCTGACTAAAAAAAAGGTACAAGCAGCCCATGACCTGGTCAAACAACAATTAGTGGAGGGACATATACAACCTTCTGTATCTCCCCATAATACTCCCATTTATGTCATCAAAAAGAAATCTGGTATGGGGCTGGGGATGTGGCTCAAGCGGTAGCACAATCGCCGGGCATACGTGCGGCCCGGGTTCAATCCTCAGCACCACATACAAACAAAGATGTTGTGTCTGCCGAAAACTAAAAAATAAATATTAAAAAATAAATAAATAAATAAAATCCACTAAATACAGTAAAAGTTAAAAAAAAAAAGAAGTCTGGTAAATGGAGATTATTGCAAGATTTAAGAGCCATTAATAATGAGATGGTTATTATGGGACCTGCTCAATCGGGGATTCCCCAATTGTCTGCTTTGCCAAAAACCTGGTGTGTTTTAGTTATAGATATTAAAGATTGTTTTTTTTTTCCAATTCCAATTCATCCTGACGATAGTCCATGTTTTGCATTTACTATCCCTGTGCTGAATCATGAAGGTCCCGATCAGAGATATGAATGGAAAGTACTCCCTCAAGGGATGCCTAACAGCCCAACTATGTGTCAAATTTATGTTAACAAAGCAATCCAGCCACTTAGAAATCAAAATCATGAACTACAAATATTTCACTATATGGACGATGTATTATTGGCACACAAAGATAAAAACACATTGCTAGAATGTTATGCCACACTTACAAATTTTATTTAAAAAATTATCATCTAGACATAGCAATAGATAAAGTACAATTAAATTTTCCAATTAATTATTTAGGAGCTCTATTATTCTCAACCATGGTCCATCCACCAAAAATTCAAATACGAGTAGATCAACTCAAATCACTTAATGACTTTAAAAGTTATTAGGAGACATAAATTGGATAAGGCCTTATCTAGGTATACCAACAGGAGAGTTGAGACTTTTATTTGATATCCTAAAAGGTCCATCAGATCCAAATTCACCCCGCATATTAACGCCTGAAGCAAGAAAGACATTAAAAATCATTGAAATATATATGGAAAATATGCATTTGGATAGAATTGATATAGGTTTGCCTTTATTATTTATTGTACTACCAATAAAAAATATTCCTACAGAAGTATTTTGGCAAGAAGGTCCATTATTATGGATACATTTATCTTATTCTCCTAACACTATTCTTACTAGGTATCCTGAGGCTGTAGGACAATTAATACTCAAAGGAATAAAAGCAGCAAAGGGAGTGTTTGGAATTTCTCCCAATAAAATCATTACTCCATATACTATGAATCAAATTGATGAGTTAGCTAATGAGTTAAATACTTGGGCAATAATCATGTGCAAATCTAATGTTTCATTTGATAACCACTTACCATCTAATCCTTTATTGTCTTTTTGGTCTTCGCATCCTGTAGTTTTTCCAAAAATGACAAGAAAAACACCTCTCATGAATGCTCCAAATATATTCACTGATGGGTCAAATAATGGTACAGCAGCAGTCGTTACCCCTGATCAAACTTTTAAATTTTTAGTACCCAAACAATCAGCTCAAAAGGTAGAGCTTAATGCATTATTACAAGCTTTTGTGATGTTTAAAGATTCTGTATTTAATTTATTTTCCGATAGTCAGTATATAATTAATGCTATAGTATCCCTTGAAGATGCTAGTAGGATTTCCCCTTCCTCTACTGTTTTCTCTTTGTTTTCCACTATATAAAGTCTAGTCTGGGACAGAAAAGATCCATTCTTTATAGACAAATCAGGGCACATACAGGATTGCCTGGAGCCCTTAGTTTGGGCAATGATTTAGCAGATAAAACTACACATGACATACATATTTTCTCTACACTAGAAGAAGCTATACATTTTCATAAAAAGTTCCATGTCAATGCTAATACTTTACAAAAGCATTTTAAAATAACTAAGGAACAAGCTAGACAAATAATAAAACAATGTCAAAATTGTGTGACCTTTTTACCACAAGTTAATCTTGGAGTCAATCCTAGAGGATTGATACCTAACCATATTTGGCAGATGGACGTCACACACTTGCCAGAATTTGGAAAATTAAAATATTTGCATGTTACAGTTGATACTTCTTCTGGATTTTTGATGGGCTCCCTTCATGCCGGAGAAAAAACTAAAGATGTTATAGCTCATTGCTTACAAAATTTTGCCACTGTGGGTGTTCCAAAACAGTTAAAAACAGATAATGCCCCTGGTTATACTTCTACCTCTTTTAAACAATTTTGCTCAACATTTGGCATTACTCATATAACAGGAATCCCATACAATCCACAGGGACAAGGCATAGTTGAAAGAGCTCATCAAACTATTAAAATGTACTTATTAAAGCAAAAAGAAGGAATTGGGAAGGGGTATATATTCCCCAAAGATAAACTTAAAATAACCCTTTTTACTCTAAACTTTTTAAATTTGGATTCATCAGGACTTAGTGCTGCGGAAAGGCATATGTGTCCAAAAAATGTGCATAAGCCCAAGGTACTTTGGAAGGATATTCTAACAGGACAATGGAAAGGTCCTGACCCAGTAATTGTCTGGAGTCGGGGGTCTGTTTGTGTGTTTCCACAGGGAGAACAGCAGCCGATTTGGATTCCAGAGAGATTAACCAAGGTCCTGACCCAGTGATTGTCTGGAGTCGGGGGTCTGTTTATGTGTTTCCACAGGGAGAACAGCAGCCGATTTGGATTCCAGAAAGATTAACTAAAGCGATTTCTACAGACCAAAAAGAAGATGATTTGGCTCAAATCCATAACAACTGATATCCAAAACTCCAGTTTGGCTATTCTTACATCTGCAACAGAACCAGGATGCTTTTTTCAATATCTATTTTATTATTGCCCTTTGCCATATCATGAAGTTCTATTTTGTTTTTTGAGCTCATACAGACCTAGGTTAATGTTTTGCTGATCCGTTCTATTTTTTGACTATAGAGTTTTTAAACATTGCAATGGAGATTTCACCTGTAAAAAGTTATAAGGCCTTTACTATAATGTTATGTGTTGTATGTATTATATTATGTGTGCACACTTGTGTTTTGTGTTATATCTTTGAATGTATGTATGTCCATATATCATATATGATGAGCGCTCATGATAAAATGGATCCAAATATTTTGTTTTTTCACGTGATTTATATGGTTTAATTTAAATTGGGTAAACAACTGTTGAGGATTGTTTTAATATGTAAACAAAAAAGAAGGTTAACAGATCTGTTTGTTTACTTTCACCTTTCCTTTTCATTATATTTAATAATTCTCTTAAAGATAATGTAAATTGTTAAGAAAATTGTTTTCTTTTAGTGCCTTCGGTAATGTTACATAATTTTTTCTTTAGCCATTATTGCCAGAATTCCTATCTTCATCCCAGTGCCGGTGAAGACAATGTAAATTGTTAAGAAAATTGTTTTCTTTTAGTGCCTTCTGTAATGTTACATAATTTTTTCTTTAGCCATTATTGCCAGAATTCCTATCTTCATCCCAGTGCTGGTGAAGTCAAAGATAAAACCAATCTACAGCTTCTACAATAGCCATCACTGAACTGCTTGCAGAACTTGCCTGGACACATTGTGAGCTCACCTGTATGCATTGTGAACTATCTGTTGGTGCAGCGACTTGTGGTAGTGTTGGGGTATTTTTGCTGATGATGTCATTGGTGGTACAATTTTTCCAAAAGGAGCCGTCAATTGGCTTGGTGTATCTTCCTCCCTTCTGCTTGTCATGATCGTCCAGCTAAAATTTGGGGGCCAACAGAGGTGAGGCAAAGAACCTCACCCCCCCGCTGGTACAAAGACCTCTCCACAGGTGTGGCTGTATACTGGACCGGTAGTCAGTGACGGGTAAGATCCAATTGCAATGGTACCAACCTAAGGACCATATGTACTATTGGACAACCTAAGGCAGGCACGGTCCCTAAGCCACATGCTTGTTGTTTAAACAGAGAGGGGGAGATGTTGAGAGCCACAGCCGAAGGGGCCCCAGCAAACTTCCAGCTGCCAGCAAACTTCCAGCTGCCAGCAAACTTCCAGCTGCCGGCTGATGATTGGCTCACAGCGGCCCCAGCAACATCTAGCTGATTGGCTCCTCTGCGGTGATGCTCATTGGGCTGTTTCCCTGCCCTTTCAGACCACGGAGCTGCTCATTGGGGGACTTTTTTGGCTCCGCCCACGTGACCCAGCCAATCGGCCTCAAGAGCAGGAGGATTGTGGGAGGTGGAGAGAAGCTTGTGGGAGAGAGAGAGGCTTGTGGAAAGCCGGTGGTGGCAGTTGAGGCTCTGAGGGTTTTTCCTGAGAGGCTGTTTTGTTTGGCGTGTGTGGTTCTAAAAATAAAGTTAGTTTCTTTTGACAAGTGGCTCCTGATTGTGCCCAGCCAGACTGCGGCAGAATGCATTCATACTTATCCATCACAGCACAATTTTTTGTAACTCTGTATATAAAATATGTTCATGTCAAGTTATGCCATTATACATGAGCTCTCTTATTTTTTAATTTTTTTTATTTTTATGTGGTGCTGAGGATCAAACCCAGGGTCTCACAAGTGCGAGGTGAGCGCTCTATTGCTGAGCCACAACCCCAGTCCCCGTAGTTAGGTTATTGTGAACTGTGCTGCTATAAACATGGGCCATACCCAGATTCTGACCCACATAATTCTGATATTATAAATTTCTGTTGTTATTGTTGTTATCATTTAACTGAATTTTCCTTTACTCTATTCAAAATATTCTCTTTTTAAATGGTTGTTTAAAGGCATTAGAAAAATTGTAAAGATTCTATCTATGATACACTATCATAGAAAAGCATTCATCAAATCAACATTTGTGTACTATCTGTCTTCTCTGAATTGCTAAATTATGTAAGGTCAGAGCAGATACCCATTGTGTTTATAACTGTAAAATACATATATTACATTTTTTAATACTTAGAAGGCATTCAATAATTTAGGTAGATTTAATTTGTTTCCTGTTCATTGTTTCTATCAAGTCTGACATATCCTATGTCATATGTCAAAATAAAATTGAGATAAAAGTTTGAAGAAAGAATATAAAATTAGTAAAAAAAAAATATTGGTGAAGCTGGGATTGGGCTCAGTGGTAGCCTAATTGCATAGCACATGTGAGGTACTGGGTTAGATCCTCAGAATTGCATAAAAATAAATAAATAAAATAAAGGTTTTGTGTTCATCTACAACTAAAAAATATATTTAAAAAGTAAAAAAAAAGGTCGGAGAAGGAAGATGGCGGCGAGGGGAGTGCATTGCCCCCGTGTGCTGCTTCACTGTGTGGGAGTATGACAAGTCAGGACGGCTAAAGGATATCTTGTTAGGAATTTCCAGCAATAGTGGTGTGCTCCAGAACCTGGAGGAAGGATTTCCATCGCACAAGGATCGGCTACGGGGACTCAAACGCGAGAGGTTTGTCGCACGGAGGGTAACACTGCTTATTCAGCAAATTGCCCCGCGGCTAGAGTCTGCAGCGCGCGCTGGGATAGAGACGCAGGGTTACAGCGCTGCAGTTTCTGCCAGCCGCGCAAGCACCGTACTCAGGGCTGAATTCTGGGTTCGAGACGGGGGAAGGAAGCGGTCCATCTCCGTTCTCCACACTGGTCAGACCACAGAGGAGGCCAGCAGCCACCATGTTGGTAAACTGACGTCACCTTCCCTGTTTTCGACTGACCGCAGCTCATTCAGCCATAGAACAGGTAATTTCAGGCTGCAATTCGCCTGTGGCTTGCAGACAGATTGCTAGGGTTCAGCGCCTGGGTGCTTCTTAGAATCTGATCTTATCGGAGCGAACACCGAGCGCGGGGCGGCCGAGTTCCGGCTCCCGGAACCGTCCCAGAACCTCCCTGGCCCAGGGCTGCGGAGCCTGCGGAGGCTGCTTCTTGGACCCTGCTCCTATCAGAGCATACACCAAGCACTAAGCAGCCGAATTCCGGCTCCCGGAACTGAGCCCGCGGGGACTGCTTCTTGGAGCTTACACTTATAGGAGCTTACGCCGAGCACGGAGCGGCCGAGTTCCGGCTCCCGGAACTTCCCTGGACCGGGGCTAGGAGCCCGCGGAAACTGCGTCTCGGTCCGGGTCCTGCTGAGGGCCGGTCAGGACTCACCCGTTGCTTTGGTTGCCCGGCAAGGGGAACGAAATGCTGCCATTCGCATAGGATACCAACATGGCAGAGATCTGATGTCAGCAGAAAGCGGCGGAGGAGAGAACTTCATCAATACCAGAGGTGACATAAGCAGTTGGTCTCCTGGTAGGGCGGGTGAGGCACAGTCACCCAAGTCTCCTCAATTTGTCCTCGAGCCAGAGGGGAGGAGCCGGGCCGCCGCCAGCGCCCGGAGTAGGCCCAGTGGCTCGCCAGCGTGGTGACCTAGTGACCCCAATTGGAGAGGGGGCGGAGCGGAGCCGCCACCCGCACCCACAAGGTGGGCAGACCCGTGACCCAGTGGTACATGGGCGTGGTAGGAGGGGCAGGGCAGAGCCGCCGTTCGCGCTTGCAAGGTAAACAGACCTGTGACAGCCTGGCGGGTCAGGCCCAGTGGCCTGCCAGTGTGGTACACACATCACCCCAACTGGAGTAGGGGCAGAGCAGATCCTTCTCCCACGCCCGGATCAGGCCCTGCCGGTGTGGTGGTCACATGACCCCAATTGGAGTGGGGGCGGAGCGGAACCGCCACCCGTGCCCGCAGGGTGAGCAGACCAGTGATCAACCTGCAGATCAGGCCCAGGGGTCCGCAGGCGTGGTAGGAGGGGCAGGCAGATCCGCCGCGCGCGCCTCCAAGGTAGGCAGACCTACAACAGACCGGCGGATCAGGCCCAGGAGCCTGCCGGCGTGGTACAAACACCACCCTAATTGGAGTAGTGGCAGAGCAGAGTCGCCGCCCGTGCCAGGAACAGGCCCAGCGTCCTGCAGGCGGGGTAGTCACGACACCCCAATTGGAGTAGGGGCAGAGCAGAGCCTCCACCCGTGCCCGAAAGGTGGGCAGATCTGCGACCGACCAGCGGGACAGGCCCAGTGGCCTGCCGGTACGACAGACACGTCACCCCATTTGGAGTAGGGGCAGAGTAGAGCTGCCGCCCGCGCCTGCAGGGTAGGCAAACCTGCAACCGACCGGCAGATCAGGCCCCGTGGCCTGCCGGCGTGGTACACTCGTCACCCCAATTGGAGTAGGGGCAGAACAGAGCCGCCGCCAGCTCCCAGAACAGGCCCAGTGACCTGCCGGCGTGGTAGCCACGACACCCCAATTGGAATAAGGAGAGAGCAGAGCCGCCGCCCGCACCTGCAGGAAAGATACGCAAGCAGTATGAAAAGACAAGGAAAGAAAGGACCACAAGCAATGCAGGTCAACGCAACTTTAGAAGAGGTAACAGCTGCAGCAGATGGAATGTCAGATAAAGAATTCAGGATATACATGCTTCAGATGATCTGGAGTATCAAGGAAGACATTAAACAGCAAAATCAGACAATGAAAAATCACTTCGACTACGAATTACGCAAACAAATCCAGGAAGCAAAGGATCAACTATACAGGGAGATAGAGGTTATAAAAAACAAGCAATCAGAAATCCTAGAAATGCAGGAAGCAATAAACCAACTTAAAAACTCAATGGAGAATACTACCCGCAGAGTAGAACACTTAGAAGATAGAACATCAGACAATGAAGACAAAGTATTTCAACTGGAAAAGAACATAGACAGCTCAGCAAGACTGTTAAGAAACCATGAGCAGAACATCCAAGAAATATGGGATAACATTAAGAGACCAAACTTAAGAGTCATTGGGATACAGGAAGGTACAGAGCTCCAAACCAAAGGAATGAGCAGTCTATTCAATGAAATAATACAAGAAAACTTCCCAGACTTGAAGAATGAGACAGAATCCCAAATCCTAGAAGCCTACAGGACGCCAAATGTGCAAAATCATAAGAGATCCACACCTAGACACATTATAATGAAGATGCCCAACATACAGAATAAGGAGAGAATTTTAAAAGCTACAAGAGAAAGGAAGCAGATTACATTTAGGGGTAAGCCAATCAGGATAACAGCTGATCTTTCAACACAGACTCTGAAAGCTAGAAGATCCTGGAATAACATATTTCAAACACTGAAAGAAAATGGGTTCCAACCAAGAATTGTGTATCCAGCGAAATTAAGCTTCAGGATGGAGGATGAAATTAAAACCTTCCACGATAAACAAAAGCCTAGCATGTGTGAGGCACTGCACCACATAAATAAAATAAAGGTCCACTGACAACTAAAAAAATATTTTTAAAAAATCCAAGCTATAGTACCTATGAAGTCTTCTCTGGATCAGTCTTTAAGCAGATGTACCAGTATTTTTTTTTTAATTTTAATATTTTATTTTTAGTTATCGGCGGACACAACATCTTTGTTTGTATGTGGTGCTGAGGATTGAACCCGGGCCGCATGCATACCATGCGAGCGCGCTACCACTTGAGCCACATCCCCAGCCCCAGCCAGATGTACCAGTATTATTAATAATATCTTTCTACTTGCATACCTCTAATATAAAGTCTACTATATAAATAAGACCTTGGCTGGGGATGTGGCTCAAGCGGTAGCACGCTCGCCCGGCATGCGTGCGGCCAGGGTTCGATCCTCAGCACCACATACAAAGATGTTGTGTCCACCGAAACTAAAATAAATAAATAAGACCTTGATAAATGTTTTCTCTGATATGTGGAACCTAACTCACAATAAGTTCAGTGGAGTAGATAAAGGGGAATGGAAGAGAAGGGAGAGGGAATGGAAGGAAAAGGGAAAAGAAAGACAGTGGAATGAGTCTGACACAACTTTCCTTTGTACATATATGAATATAACACAGTGAATCCCACCATATGTACATCCATAAGAAATTAATTTTAAAAATAATTATGGGTAAATGGCAGAAAGATCATTAGAGGGAAGGGATTGAGTAGGAGGTGGGGGTGGGGAAGGAAAGGTACTAGGGATTGAATTAGAACAAGATATATTTCATGCTTCTATAATTATGTCAAAATGGATTTCTTTCATGTGTAATTAAAAAGAACCAATTAAAAAAATAAACAAGTCATTGATAGCATAATATCTAGCCAGAGGAGGGTGAGGATGGGATTTATTAGATTGTTTTAAAATTTAGAAAACTCTACTGTGGTTTAGGCAGAGAAACAGGAGGATTTCTTCATGTCTTAAGAATCAATTAGGGGGCTGGAGTTGTGGCTCAGAGGTAGAGTGCTTGCCTATCATGCGTGATGCACCAGGTTCAATCCTCAGCACCACATAAAAATAAAATAAAGATATTTCCACCTATAACTAAAAAATAGAAAAAAAGAATCAATTGGACATAGCCGTCAGTATGTCAGTTTTCAGATATGTAGGGCTGTATTAATGGAAATACAGAAAGAAACAGATCTGTTGAGTTCAATGGTTGAGACCACTAAGCTTGACTGTTAAGTATCACTAGATCATTAAGATTAGATAATTAGTAATGGTAATTAGGTCATTAATTTAGTTATTAAATCATACTTGTTGGGGCTGGGGCTGTAGCTCAGTGGTAGAGCGCTCGCCTAGCACGTGCGAGGCCTTGGGTTTGATCCTCAGCACCAGATAAAAATAAATAAATTGAATAATGTCCAACTACACCTAAAAAATAAATATTTTTAAAAGTTCATACTTGGGGCTGGGATTGTGGCTCAGCGGTAGAGCTCTCGCCTAGCCCGGGCTGGACCCAAGTTCGATCCTCAGCACCACATAAAAATAAAGGCATTGTGTTGTGTCCATCTACACCTAAAAAATAAATATTTTTTAAAAAAGTTCAAACATTTATATTAAGTATCATTAAAAGTATATTTAGAATTTTTTCCATAAATTAGGACTCTGTGTCCAGAATCAGCTGGGCTCATACTCTTGGCATTTATTAAGGTTTCACAATCAAATATATTAGTGTTTATATCATTCTGAGGCTAGCTATGTAGAGAACAAGAAACAAAGGTATGATAAAAAGTTATCGTACTATTATAATTCACATAGTGATATAATTTCAGGGGCTGGAGTTGTGGCTCAGTGTAGTACATGTGAGGTGACGGGTTCAACCCTCAGCACCACATAAAAATAAATAAATAAAATTAAGGTATTGTGTCCATCTACAATTAAAAAATATGAAAAAAAACAGTGATATAATTTCAAAATTCATTTCTCTATTTTCCTTCCTGAAGAAACTTTTTTGGTTTGACTGTCCCCCTCTCTCTCATGAATTTATGATTCTTTGAAGCTCACCTAATCCCTAAACATAGTTGCTTTGACTAAGTTTGCAAATATGGTAATCCTATTCCCAATTTGGGATGAGCAGCACTTAGCATTCTCATGATGACTGTCCTTGATTCAAGGAGAACCTAAATTTTCCAATCAAACTGAAGGAAAGACTGAAATTTCACAGTAGGTGAGAGGCTTCCTCTCTCTCCTCACCTGTGAGTGAATGAGGATACATGTTACTACTATCAGTGCTACGGGCAGCCATAATGTGACCAAAGGGGAAGACACTTGAGAATGAATTCAACAAACTGAAGAGAACAGAGCTGAAAGAACAGCATATAACAGAGACAAAGCCAGGCTATCGACACCCTACACCTAACCACTCCACTTTGTTTTATGAGATAATACAATTCCATATTATTTTAGTAATATAGGTAGGCATCATTATATACAGCCAAAATATCCTATCCATGCATAAAAAATATGGGAGTGGATGGGAAGGGTTGGGCAGGAATATAGAAACTCTCCATACCTTTTTCTTAATTTTTCTGTGAACCTAAACTGCTCTAAAAAAATGAAGCCTTAAATATAACATATGTATTATGAGGTTCAGCCCAACCAAAACTTCGTTGTTAAAAGAACATAACATGACTAGCCATAAATCCTAAAATCATGGCAAAATTTTATTTAATGATCAATAAACATATGACCCAGAATCTCTGGGTCCCTGACTTTATCACCAAGACTTCATTCACATGGTTTTATTTATTTATCTTTGCAGTGAAGGGCATTGAACCTGGGGGTTTAAACATGCTCTATGACTGAGCTACACCTTCATCCAATATCTCTAAACTCTTATTGAGGGACACATATTGAGAAAGGCTTTCTAACCCCATCGTTGATTAAGATATACATGCAACAATAGGTAACGGATCTTCACTGAAGACTTATTAAGTACAAGTAAAGACTAAAAGATGAGCCTACCACAGTACAAAGTGAAACTAGGAAACTTTAAACTGAAGGAAGCAATAGGAAAAAGTCACAAGAAGGAAAGAATACCTAGTCATTCAAGAGGTGCCGGAAGATCTCTCGGAATTTAAGATGCAGATAAGTAGGCAAAACAGTCACACTGTATAAAACAACATAAATGTCATGTGAGGTCAAAGGTTGCACATTCCGGTTTCTTCCTACACAAACTGAAATCCATGGACTTGTGAAAGATGCATCACCTCGAAACTATTATAAGCACAGAAACTCAGAACCCACCCATAATCTACTGAGTCAGAATTTTGCATTTTAACTTATGAAGGCTGGCATTTTAGGAATTTAACCTAGTGGCATACAATATAAAATGGAGGGAAGAGTCTGGAGGTAAGAGAATAAGCTTGATTTCTTTTTACCATTTTCCTCTTTCTTTTAATTGAAAAATTGTCGGGGGGCAGTTATTGGGGATTAAACCCAGGGTCATGAAACAGTTAAGCCACATCCCAGTCCTTTCTATTATTTTTTATTTTGAGACAGGGTCTCACTAAGTAGCTTAGAGCCTCACTAAGTTACTGAGGCTGGCCTCAAATTTGTGATCCTCCTGTTTCAGCTTCCTGAGTCATTGGAATCATAGGCCTGGCTTTTAATTAAGATTTTTATAATATACATGTATGTTTACATGCATACACATATAATTGTTTATATGCATATAATTCATTTTCGTCTTTAAAATTATATATTCGATTTTTACCTTTAAAATTTATATATGTACATGAATATATATGTATAATTACTTTGTGTGTGTATGTATATGTATATTTATAAATGTTTTATGTAAGTCTACAATGTATATCATTCTTTTTTCACCTAGTGGTATTTTTTTATTCATTCTTTTTAGTTATACATGATAGTAGAATGTATTTTGACATATCATACATACATAGATTACAACTTCTCATTCTTGTGGTTGTACATGATGTGGAGTTATACTAGTCATGTATTCATATATGAACATAGGAAAATTGTTTTCAATTCATTCTACGGTCTTTCCCATTCCCATCCTCTCTCCCTTCCCCCCATTCTCCAATCTGGTGAACCTACACCCGCCCCATTGTGGGAGAGCATCCACATAACAGAGAGAACATTTGGTTGTTCGTTTTGGTGGGGGTTGGCTTATTTCACTTAGCATGATAGTCTCGTTCCATCCATTTACCAGCAAATGCCATAATTTCATTTTTCTTTATGGGTAAGTAATATTCCTTTGTGTATATATACCATATTTTCTTTATCCATTCATCTACTGAAGGACACCTACGTTGATTCCATAGCTTAGCTATTGTGAATTGAGCTGCTGTGAATATCGATGTGGCCTAGTCTCACCTAGTTGTATTTAACCTAATATATGCACTAGGTACTGGGAATGAACCCAAGGGTTCTCTACTGCTGAGCTACATATACAGCCCTTTTTATTTATTATTTTGAGACAAGGTCTTGCTAAATTGCTGAAGGTGACCTTGAACTTCAATCCTCCTTCCACAACCTCCTAAATTGCTGGGATTATATGAGTACACCATCAAGGACAGCTCACCTTCAATTATATATATATATATATATATATATATATATATATATATATATATATATATATATATATATATATATATTTTAGTTGAAAATGGACACAATACCTGTATTTATTTTTATGTGATGCTGAGGATCAAATCCAATACCTCACACAGGACAGACAAGTGCTCTACCACTAAGCCACAACCCCAGCCCACACCTTCAAATTTTTTATTTTGAACACTATCCTTTATCAAGATTTAAAATCTTGGGGCTGGGGATGTGGCTCAAGCGGTAGCGCGCTCGCCTGGCATGCGTGCGGCCCGGGTTCGATCCTCAGCACCACATACAAACAAAGATGTTGTGTCTGCCGATAACTAAAAAAATAAAATAAATATTTAAAAAAAAAAAAGATTTAAAATCTTTATTGTTTTTAACAGCTTAATGGTATTCCATTGACTGAATAAACAATTATTTTTCAGTCTCCTATGATAGACATTTAAGCTATTTACAGAATAACAATCTGCAAATGACTGCATATCAAATATGCATGAGCATATTTGTAGAATTAAAATCCTAGAAATTAAAATTACTGTATCAAGAAGGTTGAATACATTTTAAACATTTCAATTTATATATTTAAAAAAATATATTTTTAGTTGTAGTTGGACACAATATCTTTATTTATTTATTTTTATGTGGTGCTGAGGATTGAGCCTTGTGCATGCTAGGCGAGCACTCTACCACTGAGCCACAACCCCAGCCCTAAACTTCAGCTTTTTTGTATTGGGGGGGTATTGGGCATCAAACTCAGGGCCTCATACATGCTTGTGTCCTCACCCCACAAACCTGTTTTAATTACTGTAGCTTTGTGATAAGTGTTGAAATTAGGAACTGTAAATCCTTCAAATTTTTAAAATATTTATATATTTGTGGCACTGCTGATCAAATTCAGGGCCTAAAACATGCTAGGGAAGCACTGAGCTATATCCCTAGTCTCTTCTTTTTATTTTTTATTTTGAGATATGTATCACAAAGTTTCTCAGACTGGCCCCAAATTTGCAATACCCCTGCCTCACCCTCCTGAGTAGCTGTGTTTACAGGTGTGTTCCTCTGACCCCTTATTGGGGATTGAACTCAGGAGTGCTCTACCACTGAACTATTCAAGTACATACTTGTTTTGTTAAATTTACATCAGAGCATTTTATTGCTATTGTAAATAAAATTGTCTTAATTTCATTTTTGGAATGTTCATTTTAGAAATACAGTTGAGGGCCCTTAGTTAACCCAGCACTGCAAAAAAAAAATAATAATAATACAACTGATTTTTTGGGTAGCGATTTTATATCCTATGATCTTGGTGAGCTCATTTATAGTTTGATTAATTTTACATATGTATAAGCCCATATAACATCATTACCATACCTCCCAAAGGTTTTTACTGTTCTTCCTTCTATCACCATTGATTCATTTTGCTTTTTTCTCTAACTTCATGTGATGCAGTAGTATCTGTACCTATCTTCCTTTGCCCAATATAATGTCTGTGAGATTCATTTATGTTGTTGCATGTGTCATGGGTTTTTTTTTTTTTTTTGGACTGAGGATTGAACCCAGGAGCCCTTTACCACTGAGCTTCATTCTCAATCCTTTTTATTTTTGAGAGAGGGCCTCACTAAGTTGCTGAGGGTCCTGCTAAGTTGCTAAGGCTAGCCTCAAGCATGCAGTCTTGCGGCCCTACTGCTCAGCCTCTGTAGCCACAGATTACAGCAGGGCACCACCATGTATAGCATGTATCATGGTTCTTAATTTTTTAAATCAGTGTACAATAGTGACCCAGCCACATCAATATTTATAGTGCTGTAACTCTCAAGAGCCAAGATACAGAACTAGTCTGGGTGCCCTTCAATCCATTCATACAGATTAAGAAAACATAGTATATTCACACAATGGACTTTCACTCAACCAAAAAGAAAAATGAGCCAGACTCCACCGCACAAGCCTGTAATCCCAGCGGCTCCACAGGCTGAGGCAGGAGGATCTCCAGGGCAAAGCCAGCCTTAGCAGCATGGCCCTAAGCAACTCATCAAGATTCTATCTCTAAACAAAATATAAAAAGGGGCTGTGGATGTGGCTCAGTGGTTGAGTGCCCCTGGGTTCAATCTCCAGTACCAAAAAAAAAAAAAAAATGAAATTATGGCATTTGCCAGTAAATGGATGGAAATGGAGAACATCATGCTAAGTAAAATAGACCTGATCCAGAAAATCAAGGGTCAAATGGTCAAATGTTTTCTGTCATATGCAGAAGGTAGAGTAAAGAAAGTGGGGGGGTGGGGTGGGGAATTTGAAATAAGAATGGAGGAAAGAAGGAGACTGATGGGGAGGGAAGAAATAAACTTGGCAAAATTATACTATGTATATCTATAAAGCACTAATTAAAAATAAATAGAGGCATGGAGGACTGAAATGGAGCCTATTAAATTTCATGCATATATGATTATGTTAAAATGAACCCAACTATCATGTATAACTATAATGCACTAATAAAAGCATAGAAAAGAATGATGTCTTTCATATTTACTGACTATAAGCATCTTTATTTCTGCCTCTGAGAGAAAGCTCGGTGTTCTGTATATCGCATGCCTTATTTAAAATCCTCAAACCTCGAAAAAGTTATTTTGCGGGGCTGTGGCTGTGGCTCAGTGGTAGTGCACTTGCTTGGCAAGTGTGAGGCACTGGGTTCAATTCCCAGCACTGCATATAAATAAAATAAAGATATATCAACAACTAAAAAAAAATTTAAAGTTATTTTGCTTGTAACTCATATTGTCTTTCCCCCACACTACTGGCACTGAGGATTGGACTCAGAGGTACTTTGCCACTGAGCTACATCCTGAGCCCTTTTAATTTTTGAGATAGAGCCTCACTAAACTTCTGAGGCTGGCCTCAAATTTGTGATCTTTCTTTCTCAGTCTCCTAAGTAGCTGGGATCACAGGGGTGCATCACACCCAACATGAACTATTGTGATTTTATGTGTGTGTGTTTTGTGTGTGTGTGAGTGTATTTTTTGTGGTACAAGGGACTGAAGCCAGAGCCTCATATATGCTAAGAAAGCACTCTATCACTGAACCACATTTCCAGTCCCTAACCTTGTGAACTACTTTTTACTGCTCAATAAATCTTTTAAACATTTTGATGTATGGATGATGCAGGGGAAATGGGTTTGAACAAGATAAAATGAAGATTACAGGTTTCCAAAACAGTCAAATATTTGATGTCTCCATGGTTTTAGGGAAGTTATAAGGGAGGTGGGGTCCGTCTTTATCAATCTCCCTCGTCTCTTTTTACATTTTCAGTATCTCCACCTTCCTGGGGAATCAGCCTGCTTGAAAGCTTGAAGAATTCTCACCCCACTTGGACCTTTCCCTTTGCAGTTTCTTCTTCCTTTTCCTCTTTCAACTATCAAAGCATCTACTTAAGTAGCATTTGGCTACATCATTACCTGATTGATTTAAACTAATCTAATTTAGGTATAGCTATAATTTTAACTATACTTTTAGAAAATGTATACTTTAAAATTGGTGTCTTTTTTTAGAGAGGGAGAGAGAGAGAGAGAGAGAGAGAGAGAGAGAGAGAGAGAATTTTTAATATTTATTTTTCAGTTTTCGGCGGACACAACATCTTTGTATGTGGTGCTCAGGATCGAACCCGGGCCGCATGCATGCCAGGTGAGCGCGCTACCGCTTGAGCCACATCCCCAGCCCTAAAATTGGTGTCTTTTTTAAAAAAAAATTTAAATATTTTTCTAGGTGTAGATGGACACAACACAATGCCTTTATTTTTATGTGGTGCTATCCCAGCCCCTAAAAAAAAAATGTTTAGTTGTAAATGGACACAACACCTTTACTTATTTTCCTTTTCCTTTTTTTGGCATTGTTGTGGATTGAACCCAGGGACTTGTGCATGCAAGGCAAGCACTCTACCAACTGGACTATATTCCCAGCCCCACCTTCATTTATTTTTATGTGTTGCTGAGGATTGAACCCAGTGCCTCATGTATGCTAGGCAAGAGCTCTACCACTTAGCTACAATCCCAGCCCATGGTTTCTTTCTTTCTTTTTTTTTTTTTGTAGTTGTAGATGGATAGAATGCCTTTGTTTATTTTTATGTGGTGCTGAGGATCGAACCCAGTGCCTCACACATGCTAGGCAAGTGCTCTGCCGCTGAGCTACAGCCCCAGCCCCTATGGTGTCTTTTAATTCACAGAAATGTCTTTCAATATTTCCTGCCCGTCTATCCTCTTTTATTCCCTTGTTTCTTACCTAATGTTCCAGAGTGAAATAATGGGATGAACTACTAATATTTCCATGCCCCTCCTCAAAAAAACCCATTAGCTTCAGTTTCAAAGGTCACAATTCCTTCTGTGAAACCATTGAAGGTCTCATGGCGACTCCCTGAGTTTAGATGATACACTGGCTCAGAGAATCTGGGTCTTTTTGCCTTTGTCTTTTCCTTTCCTTTCCAATTCTTGCAAATAACTAAAAATAAGTGGATATCACCTACAGTTTTGTTTTTGTTTTTTTAACTGGAGAGAGAAACCAGGGATGGATGCTTTTATTACTGAGCTACATTCCTGGCCCTTTTTATTTTTTTATTTTGAGACAGGGTCTCATTAAGTTGCTTAGGGCCTCCTAATTTGCTAAGGCTGGTCTCAAACTTGTGATCCTCCTACCTCAGCTTTCCAGGTCACTGGGATTACAGGTATACACCACAAGAAAAGCAACTTGCCAATAGGAGCCTTGAAGAGAGAACTGACTGAAACTAAATTACTACTAAAATTATTTGGAGTTGTATGGGCCAACAGGAAAAACTTCTTTATTATTCATCACTTATGGCCATGAAAAGTTAGTTGCAGAATGAATAGCATAGTCTAGTTGGTCAAGGAAAAATATTTGCCAAAAATCAGCCTAACAGATTAGGGGAGTGGGGACCAAAAATGGAATGTTCTTTCCATTTTGCTGACATGTCCCCTGGTGTAGTCATGGAAATCTGGTGGCCTGAGCATCCCATTGATGGCCAGCATTTCCCAAATCATGGTACACCACACTAACATGGAAGCTTCCTTTAATAAGCTTTGTAGCACTTTGTTATTCTCAAGTCATAGTACCTTTGACCTAAACCATACAAATGACTTTCTTTCATCCAAAATATTGACTTATTTAGTGAGTGAAGCAGAATCTGAGGAGGATACACCAGAGATATTATCTTTTCATGTCAGAATTATCTCTAGTACTCCTCTACTCCCATACAGATCCAAAATATCATCACCCCTGAAGAGAAATGTCTCTGTGAGGCCTTTTATATTTTAAATCGGCTTGTCTTCTATTACCTTATATCTAAGATCAATCCTTCTGTCTTGTCACCATCATTTTTTTCTCAGCTGAATCTCTGATCTCACTATCCCTGCCTTTGGTCATTTTCTTTTCATTACTCTCAGGCCTATTGCTTGACTCACCACTAATCACATGCCTATCATTGTCTCTGCCTCAGGTCCAGGCTCTATTATACCAGCTGGTTCTGTCTCTGTAGCTAATCTAGCTCGAGTCATTAACCCATTCCTTATTATTGATTCATTTCCTGTCTCTAGATCTATTTGAATCCCTATGTCTGATTGGGTCCTTGGCTGTACAACTGTCTGTGAAGGCATTTCTGATATTTGATGCATCTGTGGGAAAGCATTTACATTTGTCTTAGTTAAATTCAATCTCAATGTGGCCATATGTCTTATTCTTGTCTTTGTAATAGGGGTCACAAGAAGATTTTGTTTTGAAAGAGCAATCCGAAAAATTATGTGATTGAGTCCAGAGAAGAACCCTAGAGAAAACAAAGAGGTCAATATTAGCATTGTAGAGTAGTAATAGATAAAATCCCAAAGACAACAAACACCTCTGAGCAGTACAATTGGGTTAATTATAATGGAACTTGATTATCAATATTTTTCTGACTATCCTTCTCATCATCTTAGGAGTCTGATACACTGATCCCTGCTTTTCTATAGAACAATGATATCCAGGAGGATATGAAAGTCAATCCATCAGGATACAAGAATAATACAGTAGGTTTTGTTTTGCTTTTGTTTTGTGATGCTGATCAACCCCCAGGCCTTTGTGCATGCTAGGCAAACACTCTTCTACTGAACAACATCCCCACAAGTCATATGTTACATTCTATTTTTGAATTTGTGTGTTTTATGATGTGATGAATATACATAGTGATATAATTAATGTGAACATTTTATAAATAAATAATTTTAGCATGCTTGCTTAAAAGTGTTTTACTAATAGGTACATGACAAAATGGTTTAGAGAACACTGTTGTAGTTAATTAATGAAAAAAAGTAAACATGATCTTAGAAGGAATAAAGAAGTGTAGTACAGGCGGAACTCTGAGGTTTTTGCTCTGTCTTATATTGGTAAGATTACAAAGGAAGATAATACTGAGACTTTCTTTTGGAGATTGATCGAGGAGTTTACATAAGCTTTTCTCACAAAGATGGAGAGGGTATTTAGTATGGAAAAAGGAGAGGAGAGTTGAAGAAACAACTTCTGAAAGGACAGAACTGTGAATAGATCAGTTATGTCTTTGCTTCCTCCTCTACTTCTGAATCTTGCTCTTGTCTGTGCAGAGTCAGATAACATTATAAAAAAATAGAAACACTTGTAACTAAAGATTGCTCACTGACATGGAAATGATTCTTGACTGAGCCCTTCCAAATTGTGAGGTTCTGGTCTGGGGGTATATCTCAATGGACGAGCTCTTGCATAGCATGTGCAAGACTCGGTTCAAACCCCAGTATTGTATAGACACATATACAGAAAGTGAGCCTCTAATACACTAAACAAATACCCTCCCCCCAAAAAAAAGAATAAGAGAAAACCAAGCATGTAGAATTGCCTTCACTATTTAACGGGAATATTAACTCACCAGCTACTATGTAGAAGACAATGCCCCACCAATTGAATTGGTAGACAAATAGGAAATGGGGCTCCAAGACATTCCTACTGTACAATTCCACTTGCATCAGGAACAAAATGAGGCAGAGGAGTAAGCAGGTGCCTGGGATTAGAATGAAAGCATCATTGCCCATCATAACTTCCTACCATCCCTCCCACCCTATACTCCTCCCTCTCTTTGCACTATTGTAAACCTCAGCCATCTCCACTCTGCTGTGGAGGAAATACCCTCTTGGCAATTAGCCAAGATGGGAGAATGAAGGGCTTCCACTTTGACTGGAATCAGGATGTTAAGAAGGAGCCTATATGTAAAACAGTGGGTAGCTGTCTATCTACAGGGTGAGATTCTGGTTACCAGGAGAGCTCCAGTCTACAATATCTCCCCACTAGTCCATCAGAAAGCAACTCTTAGAGATGTTTCCATTGGATTAGATATACTCTTTTCAGGGACCTGTCCTTAAAAGACAGTAGCAGTGAAAAAAGTGAAAATTTATCAAAAAGCTTTCCTCCCTTTTGGAAAAATATCATAGGAAAGGGGTCCTGTGTTGGCAGTATTCATACGAGGCTGAGGACTATTGGTGAATGAAGGAGAAATGACACAGAAAGGGGAGTGTATACCTGGACTGCCGCAGTCTGGCTGGGCACAATCAGGAGCCACTTGTCAAAAGAAACTAACTTTATTTTTAGAACCACACACGCCAAACAAAATAGCCTCTCAGGAAAAACCCTCAGAGCCTCAACTGCCACCACCGGCTTTCCACAAGCCTCTCTCTCCCACACAAGCTTCTCTCCACCTCCCACAATCCTCCTGCTCTTGAGGCCGATTGGCTGGGTCACGTGGGCGGAGCCAAAAAAGTCCCCCAATGAGCAGCTCCGTGGTCTGAAAGGGCAGGGAAACAGCCCAATGAGCATCACCGCAGAGGAGCCAATCAGCTAGATGTTGCTGGGGCCGAGGAGCCAATCAGCTAGATGTTGCTGGGGCCGCTGTGAGCCAATCATCAGCCGGCAGCTGGAAGTTTGCTGGGGCCCCTTTGGCTGTGGCTCTCAACACTGGACTTCATGGCAAACTTTCTCAAATTTGTCACTTTGTACCTGAGATAAAACAAAAGATGGAAACGCCCAGATCTATGTAGGTTTTTTGTTCCGGTCTTTTGGTTGAAGAGATCATGAGGCAGATAATAATAATGAGGGTGATGAAGACAGAGATGAGGAAGAAGGCTCTGGAGAATTGGAGGTAGTCTGCCAAGGTAAGAGGAAAAAAAGAGACTTGGCTGAAGCAGAGCTGATCTTCCCTTAAAGAAGCCTAGAAAAAAATCTAGGGATTGGAGTGAGGGACTGAGGAGGAGGGAATCAATACTTGTCTTACATGTGATGGACTTAGAGCAAGTAGCCACCAACTGGGCAGCTCCTGAGACACCAATAAGGACCCTGTTCTCACCTCTTTACTGACAGATGAAGTTCCTTGAACATGGAAAGAAATATTTTATTCCATATTGAAAGAAAAAGTTGAAATTATAACTATAACCTTGGAAAGTAATAGGGCATAATGTGAGGTAATGTCCTCCCTCCGCCCTTTCTTCTTGCGGTACTATGGATTGAACCAGGGACACTACCAATGAGCTACATCCCCAGACCATTTGTTTTATTTTATTTTGAGACAGGTTCTCCCTAAGTCACCCAGGCTGGCCTTAAACTTGTGATCCTTTTGCCTCAGTCTCTCCAGTACTTGGCACCACACCCCCACCCACCCTTCCATACTAATATATAAATGACTAAGATCTTTCCCTGCCCCAAGGGAAGTTTGTAAATGAAAAGATAAGAAAAAAAACTCAAGGTAATTAAGCACTGGATTCCTATAATTCAGGGACTGAATTTTTTAAGTATCAAAGGAGTCTCTTCAAAACATACCTGGGCAAGTTGACCCCCATCCCTGTTTGGGATGGGGGCTTGCCAATCAAGAATGGGCAGGGTTGGGGCTGGGGTTGTAACTCAGTGGTAGAGTGCTTGCCTAGCACGTGTGAGGCACTGGGTTCGATCCTTGGCACCACATTAAGTAAATAAATAAATATAAAGGTATTGTGTCCTGCTACAACTAAAAAAAAAAAAAAAGAATGGGTAATAGGCAGGGTTGTGGGATAAAGAGAGAGAGAGAGAGAGAGAGAGAGAGAGAGAGCAGTGAGCTATGGGGGCTTTAAGAATTTTAAAAGCACTCACAAGGTGCCTTTGGCATGTGGCTCCAGCAAAGATTATGGTGACATGCTGTCCAGAGCCCCGCAAAGAGCTTCTCCCTATCTGCTAACACTATGAACTGCACCCAGTGCAGAGTGGACAAGCAGAGCAGCAGGACAAAAATGAAGCTCAAGAGGCTGGCACAGAGCATGTGAATGTAGCTTCGGGTCTTCTCCAGGAACTGCTGCTGGTAGGGTGGCAGACCATAGAAGCAGTGTATGCGGCAGGGGAGGATTGGCTGTGGGGAAGGGGAGGATGACATTATGAATGGATCTCATCTTAGACGTCTCCCCCTTCACATTCAGAAAGACAAGTCCTGGGTTGCAGGACTTGCACCACACTTCAAGATCTATTTCCTTCCTCTCTCCTTCTCCTTATCCCTTTCCCTCTCTCTTTCTTTCTGAGACTAGGGATTGAACCCAGGGGTACTCTACTGCTGCACTGTTTCTCCAGCTCATTCTAATTTTTGTTTTGACACCGGGTTTGACTAATTGCCAAGACCCATACTCAACTTGCAATTCTCATTTCGCAGTGTCCCCAGTAGCTGGGATTACAGGCATATACCACCATGCCCAGCTTAACATTCTGTTTTTTAATTCTTTTTTTTAACCCATCCTCTGGTTAAAAAAAAGAGGAGTAACTTTTGCTTCTCTCACTTTGACATTTACTCAGTGTCACACAAGAGCTGCTTACTCCAAAAGGACTCCACCACTACCTAGTCCCCAAAAGGCTTCCTCACCCGGTATGTTATGTTGTTCAGTATGCTGACTTTGTAAGGACTGTGGAACATCATGCCATTTTCTTCCTTCCTTTCCATCCTAGCTGCTGGTTCACGGCTCATCTTAACTGCCTTAGAACCTAATCTGCTCGGCCTCAACATCCTTTCCTGCCCCTCCCCCACCCCACCCAGAACCAACAGGGATCAGAATGTATAAAATGGGTACAGTGTCATTTGTTAGATCTGGCCAAATTTCTTTCTCCCATCCAGGTCTCTGCTGAGCTTCAGAGGTACATAGCAAACTGAATGCTCAATCAAATGTTTTACTGACACATCATGCCCTAGAAATATTGTCACCTTCTCTCTATCCTGCATTCATTTCCTGTGTCCTTACCATCTCTCTCTCTCTCTCTCTCTCTCTCTAACAGGGGTTCACTTGACCCTGAAAAACCAGCCTCTATCTCAGAGCAAAGCCTGTCCAAGGAAAGGACATGACCTTTGTCCTTGGAAAGACCCACAGAGCACTCCTAGGCACATTCCCACCCTGCTAAGTGGTTTATCTACAAATAACAGGAGAGATCTGTTGCGCCAGGTGTCCCTGACTCAGTCAGGCTAGGTGGAGACCCATATAACCCCCTAGCAGCCACCAATCAGCATGAGACAGGGAAATACCTGGGATGCCAGATGACCCTCCCAGTAGTTTATGTGTTTGATACCATGTTGGGAAACCATGTAGTTCAGCACGTACACCCCTCTTGGCTTAAACCAATCAGTTCAAATGAATCCCCCTCTTGTATTAACCAATCACCCCTACCCAACTTGTTCCCGCCAGTGAATGTGCTAATCATGTTTTAGAGGTCTTATTTGATTTTCCCACAGTGTGTGATGATTTGCTAAGAGATGCTGTGATATATGTGGGGGTCCCTGCCTTCGCCAAAGAATGTATAAAACTGCTGCAAACCCTGGGCTCGGGTCCTCTCAGCGTCACCAGTTGCTGTGTGCACGCAGAGGACTGAGCTAGCTCGCAATAAACACCTCTTTGCTGTTTACATCGATCTTGGTCTCTGGTGGTCTTTTGGGGGTCCCAAATTCGAGCATAACAACCCTTTGACTATATCCCTTGTGGCTTTGAAACTTACATGTTTTTTCCCCCTTTTTCCCAATCTTCTTTTCCCTAAACTTCCCCTCCCTGCCCTTCTCCTTCCTTATCTCTCCTCCCTAATCTCATTTTCTTTGAATCACTTCTCTAAAAGCCCTCTGTTCCTGCAGAGGGGCAGAATCACAGTCTTTGGGACAGGAGTCCCTGTGTTTCTCTTTTGCTAGCAAAGCAATAAACCTTCTTTTTCCTTTTTCTCAAAACTGTGTCCTTGTTAATGAATTGGCATCCGGGACAAGGACTGAGCTTTCAGCAACATCTCTCCTCTCTTTGTGGTAATGGGGGAATTCAACCCTGGGGACTTTTACCTTTTACCCTGAGCTACATTCCCAGCATTTTTTTTTTTTTTAGAATCTCATTAAGTTACTGAAGCTGGCCTTGAACTTGCCTGCTTAAATTTCCCAAGTCTCTGGGGAATATAAGCATGTGCTAACATGCCTGGCCAGTGTTCTTTTTCCTTTGTACCAGCACTCAATCATATCCTGTCAGTTTCACCTCTTTAAGGTTTTTTTTCTTTTTTTTTTTTTTTTTTTTGTACTAGGAATTGAACCCAGGGTGCTTTACCACTGAACTATATTTCCAGTCCTTTTTTATTTGGAGGCAGGGTCTCACTGAGTGGCAGAGACTGGCCTCAAACATGTCATCCTCCAGCATTAGCCTCCTGAGTTGCTGGGATTACAAATGTGCACTACCACCAAGCCCATCCTTTTTGAAGTTTTCAAACCCCTCTTGCATTTCTGTTTATTTATTGAGAGCATCGCTTTATCATCTCTGTCTGGATTTCTACAACAGCTTTTTACCTTGTCTCTTTGCTATCAGGCATGCTCTTCTTCTGTTCATTTTCCACAAAATTACCAAAATCCATGTCTCTAAAAAGAAAGCCTATGGGGAGGGGGGAGGGTGGAGGATGGGAAAGGCAGCGGAGCACAACAGACACTAGTATGGCAATTTGTAAATCAATGGATGTGTAACTGATGTGATTCTGCAATCTGTGTATGGGGTGAAGGTGGGAGTTAATAACCCACTTGAATCAAAGTGTGGAATATGATGTGTCAAGAAATTTGTAATGTTTTGAACAACCCACAATAAAAAATTAAAAAAAAAAGTAAGCCTAAGTATGTCTCTCCTATGCTTAAGATTGTTATGAGATAAAACAATTGATAAAAGCCTCATGAGATCTGGTTTCAGCTTATTCAATCTCATTCAATCATTTAATACTTTGTGTCAAGTGTCTGTGAGGTACTGAAGGTACAATGATGTGTTCCTCTAGATCCACTTTCCATTTTGTTCAAGAAGGCCAACTGATATGAACTGGGTTCCTTTGCCATCCAGCTTCTCATTGTATTTACTAATGGCAGATACCAGCACAGGACCAAAGGTCCAGATAAGAGGAATATCATTGTGTTTATTCACTGCTTGTCTCCTTACCAGATTACTGAAGGTTCAGGCTTGTCTACATGCCTTTACCTAGGGTAGAGTTCCTGCCAGGCATTCTTTTCTGAGAAGTTCAATGAATTACAAGAAAGATGAATGCAAAGAGACCCCCAATGAGACACCTTTTTGGGGGGTAGGGATTGGTCCCATGCCTCACACATGCTAAGCATGCACTCTACCACTGAGCTATATCCCCAGTCCCTTAGACATATTATAAACAAACTTTTGAAAGCCAAAAATAATGAGAGAATCTTGAACGCAGCAAGAGAGAAAAGTGACTCATCATTTACAAGGGATTGTCAATAAGATGAGTAGCAGACCTCTACTTAGAAATTTTGGAGACAGAAGGCAGTGAACCCATATATTTAAAGCACAAAAAGAAAACCAAAAAACCTGTCAACCAAAAGTCCTATATCCTGGGCTGGGATTGTGGCTCAGCGGTAGAGCCTCCCCTAGCATGGGCGGGACCTGGGTTCCATCCTCAGCACCACATAAAAATAAAGGTGTTGTGTTGTGTCCATCTACACCTAAAAAATAAATATATTTTTTTTAAAAGTGTTATATCCTGCAGAATTTCCCTTTAAAAGTGAGGAGAAATTAAGACATTACCAGATAAACAAAAGCTGAAGGATATTGTTATCTTTTATCTGACCTGCTCAGGAGAGTTGGGCAGGGTAAACTGAATGGTTGTACAAATATGAAGAAATAAACATTTCCATAAAGGTAAATTTATAGGCAATTATACAATCTAATATCATTGGAAGAATGTTTTGTATCTGTGCTTTTTCTAAAGAAGTCTCTCAAAGCATATTTAAAAATATTAGTCTAACAGTAAGTACTACTGTAATTTTGATTTGTAACTTTATATTTTGATTTTACATAATTTAAGAAAGAAATACATTTAAAATAATTAACTTATGTTTTGAAGCATAAAATATATATAAAATGTACTTTTGTGATACCACTCAAAGGGGCAGGGACAGAGTTGTAAAGAAATATTTTTATATTATTGAAGTTAAGCTGGTATAAAGTCAAGTTAGATTTTTAAAATTTTAAGATGTCAAATGTAATACTCATAGTAACAACAAATAAAATATCTGTAGAATTTCAAAATGAAATGAGAAAGGAATTTAAATATTTCACTACAAAAAATAATTTAAACAGAAAAGATTTTTAAAAAGATAACAGAAAATAAGGGACAAAAAAGTGAAATTCTTGTACATGAAAAGAAAACAAATAGCAAAATGACAGAAGTAAGTCCTTCCTTATCAATAATTATTTGCAATATAAATGTATCAAATTCCCCAAATCAAGACAAATATTAATTACAGTGGGCACACACCTGTAATCTCAGTGGTTCAGAGGCTGAGGCAGGGATATCACAAGTTCAAAGCCAGCCTTAACAACTTAATGAGGCCCTAAGCAACTCAATGAGACCCTGTCACTAAATAAAATATAAAAAAGACCTGGGGATGTGGCTCAGTGGCTAAGCACCACTGAGCTCAATCCCCCCCCCCCAAAAAAAAGCGACAAATATTGGCAGAGTGGATAAAAACATATGACCCACCTATATGCTGTCCACAGAGACACACTTTAGATCCAAAGATATAAAAGATAAAGAGTGAAAGGATGAAAAACATTCCATGCAAATAATAATCAAAAGAATATGGGTGTGGGCTGGGGCTATAGTTCAGTGGCAGAGTGCTTGCCTTACACATGTGAGATACTGGGTTCAATCCTCAGCACTATACAAAAATAAACAAATAAAATAAAGACATGCTGTCCATCTATAACTAAAAAAAAAGAATATGGATGGCCATTATAAGGTAAAATAACTTTAATTTTAAAAGTTTTTGAGACAAAGAATGACATTATATATTAATAAAATGTTAAATAAAGCAAGGAGATTTAACAGTTATAAACATTTACATACTTAATAACAGACTATGAAAATACATGAAACAAAAATGGATGGAATTGGGGGAGAGATAGATCCTTTTACAATAATAGCTGGGAGTTTCAGTACCCCATTCTCAATAATGAATAGAACAACCAGATAGAAGATAATTATGGAAATAGAAGAATTAACCCAATAAGTCAACTAAATTTAAAAGATACATACAGGACACTATTCAACATTAACAGCATATTCACCTTCTCAAATGCACACAGCACTTTTTTTTAAGCTACATCATATTTTTGTGCACAAATTAAGTTGTAATTAATTTTTGAAATAGAATCAATCATGCAGGGCTGGGGTTGTGGCTCAGCAGTAGAGCACTCCCCTAGCACGTGGGAGAGGCTGGGTTCCATCCTCAGCACCAATGGACCAAAGGGGAAATCAGAAGAGAAGTTAGAGTGCTGTGGCTGTGGCTCAGTGATGGAGCACTTGCAGAGTACATGTGAGGCACTGGGCTCGATCCTCAGCACCACATAAAAATAAAAAAATAAACTAAAGGAATGCTGTCCATCTACAACTACAAAAAAAAATTTTTTAAAAAGAAGTGAAGTAAGAGAATACTTAGAGACAAATGAAAATACAATATATCCAAAAGTATCTACACCTATGTATACTTATATTAAATAATAAGAAGCAGAGCTAGGCATAGTGACCCATGCCCATAAATAATCTCAGCTGCTTCAGAGGAAGAGGATCACAATTTTTTTTACCCGTTTTTTGTTTTTTTTTTTTTTTGGTTTTTTTTGAGAGAGAGAGAATTTTAACATTTATTTTTTAGTTCTTGGCAGACACAACATCTTTGTTTGTATGTGGTGCTGAGGATCCAACCCGGGCTGCACGCATGTCAGGCGAGCGCGCTACCGCTTGAGCCACATCCCCAGCCCCCGAGAATCACAATTTTGAGATCAGCCTCAGCAACTTAGTGAGACCCTGTCTCAAAATAAATAAAAAAAGGGCTGAGGATATAGCTCAATGGTAAAGAGAACACATGGAATGCAGCCTTTGAGTCACCTTGGATTGGCATCAGGGACAAGGACCCAACTTTTGGAAACAAATTTGGAGACCCAGATGGAACCTGAGAGCAGCCCTTACTCCAGCTTTCTTGGGCAGGCCTGGCTCTCCAAGGAACCTGACTTCGATGCTGAGGATTCATGATGCTGGCAAACTTGTTGAGAGCCGACTAACTGCAGGAGAGTTAAGAGTTTCCTCAGGTCAAACCAGAGGAGCTGTTCCTGTGAGTAAAGGGAGGGACTGAGGGACCATCCCAGCAGCTGCTGAAGCTCCTTTTGCTTTGGGGAATGAAGGGAAAGTGAGGAACGAGATGGGCAAGCGAGAAATTAAAGATGGAGACTAGGCAGAGAGTTTATTGGTCAGAGCTGACAAATAAAGGCCATCCCTCTATAGGAGAGAGAGGCAAAGCAGGCTTGAGTTCTGGGACTTTATGGGGGAGGCTCAGGAATCAGAGCCCGGCGGGTCCTAATGTGAGCCTTTGGGACAGGAGTCCCCTGTGTTTCTCTTTGCTAGCAAAGCACTAAACCTTCTTTTTCCTTTTTCTCAAAAAAAAAAAAAAAAAGATAGCGACAGGTATGATGGCATATACCAGCAATTCAGGCTGCTCTGGAGGCTGAGGTAAGTTTGAGGTTAGCCTCAATAAAAACATAAATGGAAACCCTGTCTCAAAATTTTTTTAAAAAAGGAAAAAGTACTTAATTAATGGAAAGTGAGGAACTGGGAGACAGGCGAGCAAGAAAGGAAAGATGGAGACCAGGCCGAGACACACGAGAGTTTATTTATCAGAGCTGACAAATAAAGGCCATCTCTCCATAGATGGAGAGAGGCAAAGCAGGCTTGGGGTTCAGGACTTTTATGGGGCAGGCTCAAGGATTAGAGCCAGGCAGGTCCTAATGCCAAGCAGTTAAGGGTAGGGTTGGGATGAGGGAGTGGTGATGCGCTCTTGGGTGGGAGAGAATGTGGGCAGTGAAGGGTTGGGTTGGCATGAGGGAATTGTGAGCCTTTCTCAGAAACACCCTTGGTGGGAAAGCAAAATTTTTCTTAAAATAGTGGCTGTCACTTAAGATGGCTGTCCAGATGCTAAGCAAGGACCTTACACTTAAGAATTAACCAAGGAGGTAAATGAGGGGCTGAGGTTGTGGCTCAGTGGTAGAGCACTTCCCTACCATGCATGAGGGGCTGGGTTCAATCCCAGGCACCACCTATAAAAATAAACAAATAAAGGACATAAGTGATTTATATAATAAAAATTATAAAAGAGTACTTAAAGAAGTTAAAGACATAGAAACAGAATCTATTATCGTAGATTGAAGACTTACTATTGATGTAAGTACTACCTAAAATGATCCATAGATCCTATCAAAATCCCAGTAGCATTTTTGCAGAAATAGAAAACCATCCTAAAATTAATATTGACTCTTAAACAAACAGAAAATAACAAATGTTGCCAATGATATAGAGAAATTGGAATACTTGTACACTACTAGTGGAAATGTCAAATAGCATAGCCACTGTATTAAATAGTATAGTAGTTACTAAAAAAAAATTAAAAATAGAAAACAAGTGATAAATCCCCTTTGGTAGAAAGTTTGGCTGTTTTTTAAGAATATAAAACCAAACATATTCATATCATACAATCCAGCAATTATGCTCTTTGCTACTTGCCCAAATGAGTAAAAACTTATCTTCATGTGGATGTGTGTAGCAGCTTTATTCATAATTGCCCAAACTGGAAGCAATAAAAATGTCCTTCAGTATGTGAGTGGTTGAATAAACTCATATATTTAAAAATATAATGTTGTTCAGTACTAAAAGAAATAAACTTTCAACCAATAAAAAGGCATGAAAGAGACTGAAGTTCCTATTATTATATGAAGCAGCCAATCTGAAGTATCTATATAGTTCATGATTCCATCAATTAGACATTCTAGAAGGGAGAAAATGATGGAGAAAGCAAAAAATCAGTGGTTACCAGGGGTGAGGGAGAAGGAACGATCAATAGGCCCAGCACAGAGGATTTTTAGGGCAATGAAACTACTCTTTCTTTTAAAAATTAGAAAATAATTTCAGAGTTTGAGAAAGTTGCAAGAAGAGTACAGAAAGCAAAAGTGCTGAGGAATGACATTGGCCAAATTACATTGTTATATTGAGTGCATGTACAAATATGTAACCATAAAACCCACCATTTTGTAAACTATAATGTACCAACAAAAAAATATGGAAAGATCCAGGTGCAGAGACGCACACTTGTAATCCCAGCAGCTAGAGTGGTTGAGACAGCAAAGGCAAGGCACTAAGCAATTCAGTGAGACCCTGTCTCTAAATAAAATACAAAATAGGGCTGGGGATGTGGCTCAGTGGTTGAGTGCCCCTGAGTTCAATCCCTGGTATCTACCCCCCCAAAAAAAATGTGGAAAGAGAAAAAAAGAGTGTGAAAAACATTTGTATACTCTTACTCAAATTCATTTATTGTGAACACTTGGCCCATATACTTTAACATTTGCTCTCTCTTTATAAAATTAAAATAATAAAAAAACTTTATTTGTTTATTTATGGTGCTGAGGATCAAACCCAGGCCTCGCATATGCTAGGTGCTAAGCCACAACCCCAGCACGACATTTGCTCTCTTGATCTGAGTATTCAGGACTCTTAAGTTCTCTTTGACTTCTATTTTTGCCCCCAGCCAGCTCAATGAATGACAATAGCTCATTCTATTTATTCTATGGGACACTGGGCTGGTGCCACTTCCATTTCTGGTAACAGTGTCCACTACAGAGATGATGCTAATATATGAGCAAATCTTATTGTATGAAAATTCTACTAGTAACTTCAGAAACTTTCGTTAACTAGTCTTTGGTTTCAAATGGATTTATTCCCAGCTTAAGAAGCTGCTTATTAAAAAAAAAAAAAAAAAGAACTGTTTGTTCATTTGATTGGAAGGGGAAGTTGTTATAACTTGGTGTCAGCTTCAAACTATCTACATTTAGAACAGAGATGATCTTTTCTTTTTATTGTGGTACAGGGAGAGGCAATACTCTAGGCACTCTACCACTGATCTACTTCCCAGTTCTTTTTTTTTTTTTGGTGTGTGTGTGTGTGTGTGTGTGTGGTGCTGGGGATTGAACCCATGCCTTTGTGCATGCGATGCTGGCACTGTACCAACTGAGCTAAATCCCAAGCCCCTTTCCCAGTTCTTTTTTCTTTTTTATTTTGAGATAGGATCTCACTAAATTGCCTAGGCTGGCCTCAAACTTGCTATCCTTTTGCCTCAGCTTCCCCAGTAGGTGAAAATAAAGGTGTGCAAGATTGCACCTGGCTATCACAGAGCCAATTCTAACTATTTATTTGTGCATTTGAACCCTAGCCTTGCTCTTTGGAATCACTAGTAGTTTTCTCTCTTGGCTACAAATGCATTACTTAATTAATTAAACAAATATTTATTAAGCATATGTGCATACTAAGCATTGTTCTAGTCATTGAGAACACAGCAGGGAACAAAACTGACAAATAGCTATTGCCCAGAAGTTTGCATTTTAGAGAATTGTATCAGTCAGCTATTGCTGCAACAGTGCTATACAATAAACACCCCTGATGTTCTTGGTGATTTACAATAGTAGGCACTTATTTTTTCTCACATTTCTGCAGATTGGATGAAGTTTGATCTTGGCAGGCCTTGCCTATGTTTACTCGAGAGAGGCTGGACTCCAGGCTTTGGGTCAAGTCTGCTTCCCATGTCTTCACTATTCTGGGACAAACTGCCTGCCTGAGACATATTCTTCCCATGGTGGATGTCAGAAGCACAAGAGAGGTGAGTAAGCCCTCTCTTGTTAAGGCCTCAACTCAGGATCCTTATGGTCACTTCTTCTTACATTCCATTTGCCAAAGCTTGCCATACTATACCCAGCAGACAAGTATATACACCAACTCTAGCACGAGGCTTTGCAGAGTCACATGGTGAAGGACCTGGATGTATAATTTTAATATTGAGATGGAGGTAGTAATCAATAGACTACAAAGATCAATATACCATAAAGAAGTGTAGAAGATAGAAAAGTAAGTTAATGTATATCAAATATATAAAGCAAGTCAAGAGCATAGAGAATGAAGAAATGGAGCAAACTTTTAGATAGGGTGGTCAGGGAAGACTTTTATGAAAATATGACATTTGAGCAAAGTCTGAGAAAAGTGAGGAAGCAAGATTAGTAGATTTCTGGGGTAAGAAGATTATAGGAAGAGACAGAAGTGAATGAAGAGGCTCCAAGATAATATTATTTGAAGGGATCAAGGAATTGCAAGGATGCCTAGTGGTGGAAACAGAATGAGCAAGAAGGAAAACAGTAGGAACTGAAACCTACTCTTTTGTTGATAGATGTTTGTTTCTATTTTTTCACTGTAACATATGCTATACATATGCTATACTTATATATGCCTCTTTTGGTGTATGATAGAAATATCTAGAGATATAATTATTAATATAATATCTATAGTTAATTAATATAATACCTACAGTTGTAATTAATATAATATCTACAGTTGTAATTATTAAGGCATAGGATATATGTGTGTGTGTGTGTATATATATATTCCAGTTTACTAATTATTAGCAAGTTATTTGTCAAAGTGCTTTTAAACCAGTTTACACACCTACCAGCAATATATAAAAATTTTTTTATAGTCAATGATGTCAGACTTTTTATACAATAGCAATTATGATAAATTATATTAATATTTTACCACAGTGTGTATTATAACATTTTATTAATACTGTTCTATTTTGTATTTCCCTGATTATTAGTAAAGTTGAACATCTTTCTCATATTATTGGCCACTTGAGTTTCCTTTTTTTTTTTTCCCATGCTAGGGCTTAAACCCAGGGTCTCTTTTTTTCTTTTGCAAGTGTTTTCTCCCACAGAGGTACACCCTCAGCCCACCTATGGGTTTTCTTTTTTTCATCTATGTGTTTTGATGGTAGTAATTCTTTCATTGTTGTTTAGTTCTAAATCCTTTTTTACGACCATTTGTCCAATTTCAAAAATATAGGGTTCTTTTTTTAAAAAATTATTCTTAATTATAATTTAATATTGTTATGGTCAGGATACAATAATGATTGTCAGCCTTTTTAAAAATATTTATTTTTTAGTTGTAGTTGGACACAATACCTTTATTTTGTTTATTTGTTTTTATGTGGTGCTGAGGATTGAACCCAGGGCCTCTCACGTGCTAGGCGAGTGTTCTACCAAGTCACAACCCCAGCCCTGATTGACATCCTTTAACATTTCTTGAAACTTTATTCCATATACACTATTTGGTTAATTTTTGTTAGTGTTCTAGTAATATCTGAAAATAAACTATTTTCTCTCTCTTTTTGAGTATGTTATCTAGATTGTATCTTATCTTCTAAACCTTTTATTACATGCCTATTTCTTTATTTCCATGATTTCTAATTGGTCCCTTCCACTTAAACTTATTCTTGTCTTATTTCTACCTATTTTTCATGTACTCTTTTTTTTTGGGGGGGGGTACCAGAGATTAAACTCAGGGATACTCAACCACTGAGCCACATCCCTAGCCCTATTTTGTATTTTATTTAGAGACGGGGTCTCACTGAGTTGCTTAGCGCCTTGCCTTTGCTGAGGCTGGCTTTGAACTCATGATCCTCCTGCTTCAGCCTCCCTAGCTGCTGGTATTATAGGTGTGCACCACTGCATCTGGCGTCATGTAGTCTTTTTTATTAAATAATCTTTGATTATCATATACCTGTTGGTGCATTCTAAGAATACTTAAAGTCTTTATTTAGCTTACAGTCTTCCCAAATTACTTTAATCATAAATTAATATTCTGAATTGTTGGCTGTTAAGGTTTTTTCTAAACTTTTTTTTTTTACGTTTGGAATTCCTGTTTGTACACACAAACATTTTTTGTTTTTCTTTCTTCTTTTATGCACATTCTACTTACATTGATCAAAGGCTACAATCTAGAGTCAGATTTTATACTGTGGTGTTTTAGATTTCCTCTTCTGTTATGCTGTCAAGGAATATCACAGAACCAATTAATAAACCATTGAGCCGCTTGGTTTAGCAAAGTTGTACTTGTGTCCTTCTGGCTCTTTAGGTCCACTGTTCCAAATAAATTATAATCCAAATCAGTGCTTAGCAGCAGCCTGCTCAACATCTTTACTAGAGTTCCTCCTTTTTTTAATTAGAACTGTGAACCTGGCTCTAATTTGTCTTAAGAGCACTTTTGGTCCCTTTCACCCCCTGTTCATCTCTGCTTATTTTTGGACTTAGAGCCAATTAGGTCAAGGGCTTGGCAAAACCCATAGTTTAGTGCTTTTTTTTTTTTTCCTGGTGCATGGAAATGTTCACCTGTTTTGACTGGATTCTGTCTCTCTCCCCCTTCGTCCATTATGAAATGTATTTGGAGCAAAGGGAGTGTATTCAAGGGCAATTTATTGAGCAACCTAAGTGGAAATCCACTTGGGCTTTTTTAGGAAATCTCTACAAGCAAAGAAAAGAGAGAAGGAAAATAGAAAATGCATTTAGTTTCTAAAGGAGCGATGAAAAGTCATCTCAGTTTATAACTCTATGCTAACAAAGCAGAAAAGTTAGTGAGAGGGCCCTGTTGTTCCTTTCTTAATGTCTAGCTTTTACTCTCACTCAGTCCCTGCATCCTTGTCCTTACCCATTTAAAACTTCTGTTCCCTCGGAAGTCATCAATGTTCAGCATCCTGTAAATTTAGCCATGTAATTAAATTATTCAAATTAAATTATAAATAAGGATTGTGAACTTTGTGGATATTTGACTAGTCAATCTACAGGGTAGAGTTTGCATGTGATTGGTGATGAGAAAAGGTCTGCATGTCTACATGTCTCTTCTTACCACCAAAGGCTCAGGAACAGACTAAAGAATCTCTGAAGTAAAGAGGCATCAATAATTCTGCCAAGGGAGAATCAGTAGTTTTACATAATAGACTGTAAAGGTTTATAATGAAATATTACTCAGCCTTAAAAAATAATAAAATTATGGCAGTTGCAGGTAAATGTATGGAACTAGAGAATATCGTGCTAAGTAAAATAAGCCAGTTCCCAAAAAACAAAAGCTGAATGTTTTCTCTGATAAGCAGATGCTGATCCATAGTTGGGTGGGGGGACAGGAAAGAATGAAGGAATTTTGATTTGTGTAGAGGGGAGTGAGGGGAGGGATGGAGCTGTGGGGATGGGAAGGATGTCAGAATGAGAGAAATTATTACCATATATATATATATATATATATATATATATATATATATATATATGATTACACTACTGGAATAACTCTGAACCATGGACAGCCAGAGGAATGAGAAGTTGTGCTTCATTTGTGCATAATATGTCAAATGCATTCTATTGTAAAACAAATTAACAAATAAAAATTAAAATAAATAAATAAATGAGCCATTCTGGTTCATGATATCACTGATGCCCAAAAAGATCTCTGGTCCATGGAGTGCATCTATCTCTAGTTTCTTTCATTTGTGACCTTAAACATTGATTTCTCCTTTTCAAATTTTTCTTAAGTGAATTTTCATTACTTTATTTATGAATATCATTCATATTTTGGATTCAGTGCACACAAAACACATTTCATTAGCTTTAATGCTATCTCCTTCAATAATATGGACATGATATTAGGGAGGTTTCCTAGAATTTTCACAATCATTCCCAACTTAACTTCTCCCCTGTTTTTCAGACATCATTACAGTCCTGCATTTCGTAGTGTTTTCTTTCTCTCACTTAGAGATTTCATGTTAGACCTTTACATTTCATCTTCAGCAGGCCATATTGTTGTTGTTGGACCAAACCCCAATCTTGACCTCTCCACTGGAGTAACAGTGACATTTAGACCAACGGGAACAGATTTGAAAGTTATATAATTGAGAAAAGAAAGGATCCCTAAGGGAAGAAAAAAATTTGAGGTTAAATTCAATAGACAGATGATCTTTTGCCTTTTAAAATTCTTACTCATTTTTTAATACCCAGGCCTCTCTCCTTTTATATATTTATTTTATTTTATTTTTTATGTGGTGCTAAGGATCAAACCCAGGGCCTCACACGTGCTAGGTGAGTGCTCTACCGCTGAGCCCCAGCCCCAGCCCACAATAGTCCTCTTTTCAATGAACCCTTCTCTCCTCCCAGCAGGGTTACTTTATCTTCCTGTGCTCCCGTTGCATTATAGTATTTTTCAGACTTGTAAGAGCAAACCTTGAACCCCCTGGATTCAAATAATTGTTCTACTATTTTCTGTGTGATCTTGGGCAAATAATACTTCAAATGTTTTCTGTGTGATCTTATTCAACCTTTCTGTCTTGTTTTGTGAGAGAAGAGGTTATTAATTTCAGGTTTTCACACTTAAAAATCTATTCTCTCTGCACCATCCCACAATCCCTCTCCCTGTATAAATATTCTAAATAGGAATAGCTGGTGCTTCTATTTCTCTTAGATTCCACCTCCCTTTCTAGAATTGATTTCCTTCTAGCACAGAGCAGTGACTAACTCACCAGAACACATGTATAAGAAGTCACACCACCAGTTCATATGATAGGACCATAGGAAAGATGACTCCATGACATTCCTAGTATGCCAGTGAATCTGTGCCAGGAACATGTAGAGGCAGAGGAACAAGAAGATGGCTGCAACCAGAAAAACAAAAAAGAGGTCACAGCCCATCAGTATCTTGTAATCTACCTTGACTGCCATCCCTATCTATTCTTCTGCCTCCCTCCAGAGGCAAGGATCAAAAAATAAAATCTTGGGACTTGACCAAGATGAGAGAAAGAAAGGGGCCTCTACTTGGTCATAAGTCAGCTAAGGTGTATTCTATACAATAAGATAGGGCAGTAACTGGCGACTTCATGTTATCAGGAGCAAAGGGACAAGAAAATGAGTATTAAAGTCCCACAGAGAAACTTTGTTACCTTGACTATTTTACCATGGCATTACCTGCCAGTCTAGGTCTGTACCTGCGATGAAGCTGAGCATGGATACCTTCAGATCGAAGTTCCTGGTCACGTTTTCTTTTTCAGGAAGGCAAGAGTTGAGAAGTATGGTGAGGGTAACAAGTATGGTGAGAATAGAGATGATGTAGAAGATTCTGGAATACTGGAGATAATCTGCAAGAAGAAAAGGAAAGGAAAGGCTCCCCTAGCCCAGTGAGAGAAAAGCCTTAAGAAAGCCAAATAGAGGGCTGGGGTTGTGGCTCAGTGGTAGGGCACTTGCCTAGCATGTGGTGAGGCACTGGGTACGATTCTCAGCACCGCATATAAGTAAATAAATAAATAAATTAAAGGTCCATCAACAACTAAAAAAAAATTTTAAAAAATAAAGAAGAAAGCCAGGGGCTGGGGCTGTAGCTTAGTGGTAGAGCACTTGCCTTGTATGTGTGAGGCACTGCGTTCAATCCTCAGCACCACAAAAAAATAAATAAAGATATTGTGTCCATGTACAACTAAAAAAAAATTTTTTTAAAAGAAGAAAACCAGACAGAGTCTGAGAGAAGGGAGTAAAGACAAAGGAGACTGAAGAGGAGCTTGCAATGTATCATCTGGGGCACTAATAAGGATCTTCTTTCATAGTTCTTCATTGTTCCTTGAAATTTCTTTACTGTGAAGGTTAACAAAGCCTTCATTATTAAACTAAGTATAATAAACCAATATTTCTTGGCACATTTACTTAGATGTAAACTAGTTCATATGAAGTGTAACATCACAAAACTAATGAAAACTTCTAATTCTAATTCTAAAAGCAATGCATGTTCATCCAAGCATGGTGGCATATGCCTATAATCCCAGTGACTGAGGCAAGAGGATCCCAAGTTCAAGGCCAGTCTGAATCTCTTGGTGAGATGCTTTCTCAAAATAAAAACTATAAAGGAAGAAATAAATAAATAAAAGCTAAAAAGGGCTAGGGATGTAACTCAGAGGTAGAACATCCCTGAGTTCAATTCCAAGTGCTGCAAAAATAAATCAATAAATAAAATAGAAGTAATATGTGTTCAGTGTGAATATTGGAATGACAATAAAAGTTCAAAGAAGAAGGAAAAAATAAGCCACAATTATATTAATTTAAAGCAGTCCTTGTTAGCATTTTATTTCTTTTTGTTATTTTTCTTGCGGAGTTTTTTTGGGTTTTTCTAATATTTATTTTTTAGTTGTAGTTGGACACAATAACTTTATTTCACTTACTTATTTTTATGTGGTGCTGAGAATCGAACCCAGGGTCTTGCACGTGTGAGGCCAGCGCTCTACCACTGACTCACAACCCCAGCCCCATTGTGTGGGGTTTTTGTGGAAGATTGTAAGATAGGATTCCTTCCAGATACTGGTTGTAGGCATCATTTTGTAATGGCTGCAAAATAGCTTGTCATATTCACTGCAGTGCTTAATTATTTATCCATTGTTGGATTTGGAGTTTGAGTCTATTTGCTTTTTCTTTCCTGATGTATCTGGCATGCACAGGCCTTGTCAGCCTGTGACTACAAAATGAAATCATATTTACTTTAACTCCTATATTGTAATGGTTTTAAGCCCCAAATTATCAGATTGTAGGTCTTAAACAGCCAAAAAAAAAGTCTCTTATTTTTTTTCTGAGGGTCCCCCCACATTCTTATCTGACATTTGTTCAGGAAGAGGTCTGCTAGAGTTCTTTTGCTCTGATGCCCTTATCCAAGTGTCACAGCATTTCTTTTACCCCCTTTTCTTGGCTCCAGGTCTCTGCACTAGCATTACGGATTAGATGTTGGTAAGTAGGGGGAGGGGATGCTAAACCTTACTTTTTACTACTACATTTCTAACATGGTTCTTTCCCTTTGAATTCCCCATCAATAGTTTACTGAAGGGCTGGGGTTGTGGCTCAGTGATAGAACGCTTGCTTCGCACGTGTGAGGCACTGAGTTCAATCCTCAGCACTGCATAAAAATAAATAAACAAAATACTAAATTTATATATGTATATAAAAATTAGTTTTTCGGAAGATTTAAGAAATAGATAATTTACAACTGTAAGTAGATGTAGCTTTTCTGAGATACCACAGATCCTATAGTATCTTCAATATCCTTTAAAGGGTACCTCCCTATTTAGCTTCCTTTCTTATCTCACTGTAGCTCATCCCCACCACTGAAAGTTCTCTAAGCGCTTTTTTGCCTAAGAATCCAAGTTCAGCTTCCTTGTAACCCAAAAAGAAGAAATTATGTATCAAGTCAATTCCAGTCTAAGATGACTCATAAATTTTCTTTTATTCTCTACATTATGCTACTTATAACTAATAATAGTTATTTTATTGAGAGAAACCATATCTCTATCCACAGAGGCAAGTTGTTCTGAAACCCCCAACAAGTTAACCAAATTAAAATAATTCAAGAGCAGCACATTTTCATTTAGAATCAGCACTATATGTAGCCAGTCGCAAACATCAGCCTAGATTGAGCACATAAAGCTCAGTGCAATAGGCTTCTTTTGTAATATTTAGCCTACAATTCCCCAGGGGTCCCAGCAAGCCTCTTCTATAGCCCTGGACTCTTGCTTATAGCCCCCTGAGTGTAGCTAACCTGGACCAAGAAAGGGAACCTGATGCATGTGATTATTATGTATGGAAATTTAGACTTCCTCTTTTGCTTGCTTTAAGAAAATGTAAAGATAGACTAGGATATCACTTTGGGGGCACTTACTAATAAACAGGAAAAACTGAGCATAAATAAAGATGATGAGTAAAAAAAAGTAACTTTAAAGAGACTGAGTAATTGGCTGACTTGATTTTCTTTGAGATCCCAGCCTGGAATCCCTTCAGGCCCAGCAAATTTCCTGCCATTGAGAATCTATGAGATTCTTCTGAATTTTTAAATAAATTCACTCTTTAGCTTATGCTATTTCAAATGATTCTGATATTTACTTTTTTGGTGTGGTGCTAGGAATCAAACCTGGGGCCTCACACATGCCAATCAAGCACTGTGCCACTGAGCCACATCCCCACTGGATTCTAATATTCAAAACATGAAGGAGCATCGTGTAAGAGTATCTTTTCTCCAACTCTTGCCTAAGATAAAAAGTCCAGTTCCTCTCCCACCATGGAGGAAAGACTATAACTTCATATCTATATTAAAATCTTCTCTGGTTTCACTCCTCACCTCCTAAAAAAGTACATAAACAATATCCTCATGGCTTCACAGGAATGACTACAGACTGACAGCATAGAAGAGTCTAACCTTCTCAAAATAATGAAGTCTACCAGTAACTGTCATATATAACATTACACAACCAATCAAAACATTTAGCTTCCTAGTCTAAAATATCTGCATTTGGTTAATTTATCGTCTTTAAAATTCACATAAAACATACACACACACACACACACACGATACGAAATATCCCAAAGCTGAAGTCAAGTCTCTATCTCCTGTAAGACCTAAACTGATTTCAGCATTTATATAGTAGTTTTTATAGCAACTTATCCATCAAAGTTTCAAAACTCTTAGGACACAAATTACAAAATATCCTGCTCATATGTTTCAATAAAAAGCCTTAGTCCAGAAAGAGGAGAGCCCTAGATTAAAGGAGCACCCACGTGTCACCCATATGGGTCACCAGTATCCAAACATTTCTGAAGTTTACACAGGAACACCTTATAATTGGCTAAAGAGTTCTTTCCAGGGAGTATTAACTCATTATCTGGGACAAGAAATAGCCTGGGTTAAGGAGAGCTGGTACGCTGAGGATACCAACAGAAAGCATGACTCTAGTCACAACTTGGCTGAGCTCCATGCTGAACTGGAGAGGTGGAGGCCAAAAGATCTTGGAGGAAGAAAGATGAAAGGCTACAATGTGGCACACAGCTCTGAACTGTGGACACTGTGGCATTTAATTTCATGGCACTCACAGGGTGGCTTGGGTGTGTTGTCCCAGCACAGCTCATGGTTGCATAAGGTCCAGAGTCCTGCGTAGAATTCCATTCCACTCCTGGTCACCAGAAACTGCACCCAGTTCAGTGGGGATGTGGAGATCAGCATCAGGAGGCTAAAGCCACAGAGACTGCCACAGAACATTCGAATGTAGATCCGAGTCTGATTGATATATAGCTGCCGCTTCTGGGAGGAACTCAGTTGTTTGTCTGTTGGGAGGGTGGGCTACAAGGATGAGGGAAATATTGCCTACCTGAAAAGATAACCCCTGGTCCCCAAGATCTCCTTCTCTTTTCTACCTTGAGTATTCCCATGTGGGTTTGATTTGTGGATATTTTCACTACCCTTTCTATAAAAAAACCAGAATTGCTTCTGCCTTGAGAATGCTCTCTCTAGCCCCTGAGTAAGTCTTCTTCCCTCTGATCTGTGATTAGGTGTCTCCTCACCTTTTGGTATTTCCGGTCCCCCTTCACTGTGGGGACATTAGGAATGTAGAAGGTCAAGGTTAACTGTTCCCTCCTGTCCATCTTGGCAGCTAGTTCATTTTCTAACTGCCACGGAATTTGTCTCAACACACCCTCACACGTGCTGGCAGAACTAACAGGGGATGGGACCCATGGTTCATATCCCATTCCTGTTCCATATTTTCCATCTGGTTGGACCAGGAAGAAATCGTAACACTTTATGATGGTCCCCCCCTTCCCTTCTCCAACTCATTTATTAAAGAAATCTGCAAATACATTGTCAGTTGCCATGTATCAGGCTTCATGTTAGGTTCTAGGACACAAAAAATAAAGAAGACACTCCCCTTGGTGCATATAAAGTGTAATTCAAATTTCTCCAGGACTCAGTTTCTTGGTGTTATAATTCAAGACTATAAATATAACAGTAGCCAGTAGCCTGGAGTTCAGGGTCTTGCCCCACCTCTAAGGGGAAGGCCCAGGTATGTGTCAATAGTAACATGAACCAGTCTATCAGTTCATTTTTTATGTGTGTGTGATATTTTTTTGGGGGGTGGGTGCAGGTTGGGTCCTGGAGATTGAACCCAGGGGCACTCTAGTACTAAGCTACATCACTAGCCCTTTTTAATTTTTATTTGGAGACATGGTCTCGCTAAGTTTGTAAGATTGGCCTTGAACTTATGATTCTCCTGCCTCAGCCTCCCGAGTTGCTGGGTTTATAGGCATGTGCCACTGCACCTAGTTTGTCAATCTGTTATGTGACATCTACCCGTTTCTCCCTTTCTTGCTCTGGTTCCCTCTTTTCAATGCCCTCTATTTTCTGTAAGGGTTCTCCACCACCGCCACTACCATTGCTGCCAGGGCCCTCTCTGACAATGCTGGTCTCCATAGCCCTGGATGCTGGCCAATTCGCTAAAAGCTACCACTCCTCAAGCTACTGCAGCTGTGCTGGTTCTACGTGGAAGTGAGGATGGTGGCCTTTCCCAACCACCCTGACCTGTTGAAACCTGTTCTTTATTTCAGCTGGTGGGAAGTACTGGCAGTACTTAGTACATGTTCATGCTTAACTCTCTGTCTCCCAGGATTTAGCTCAATGCCTAGAAGCATAGTATTTAAGGTTGAATGAGTGAGTAAAGAATATGTTTTATTTAGTTATGTATTTAATATTTATTTATTTAATTGATACTGGGGGAACCAGGGATGCTTTACCACTGAGCTACATCCCCAGCCCTTTTCATTTTTCATTTGGAGACAGGTTCTTGATAAGTTGCTTAAGGCCTCACTACATTGTCCAGTCTGGTCTTGAACCTGTGATCCTCTTTCCTCAGCTTTTCCATTTGCCAGGATTACAGGCTTGAGCCACTGTGCCTGGATATTTTTATACAAAGTACAGTGTTGAGAGCCACAGCCAAAGGGGCCCCAGCAAACTTCCAGCTGCCAGCAAACTTCCAGCTGCCGGCTGATGATTGGCTCACAGCAGCCCCACCAACATCTAGCTGATTGGCTCCTCTGCGGTGATGCTCATTGGACTGTTTCCCTGCCCTTTCAGACCACGGAGCTGCTCATTGGGGGACTTTTTTGGCTCCGCCCACGTGACCCAGCCAATCGGCCTCAAGAGCAGGAGGATTGTGGGAGGTGGAAAGAAGCTTGTGTGGGAGAGAGAGGCTTGTGGAAAGCCGGTGGTGGCAGTTGAGGCTCTGAGGGTTTTTCCTGAGAGACTATTTTGTTTGTCGTGTGTGGTTCTAAAAATAAAGTTAGTTTCTTTTGACAAGTGGCTCCTGATTGTGCCCAGCCAGACTGCGGCAGTACAGAGATTGATGCATAAGACAGAATGGTTAACAATATCAGAAGAAAATTAAGGAAGGTTCTCTGTAGAGAGATCTTAGCTGAATTTTAAAGGAATTTATAGGTATCCAGGTGGAGGGCATTTGAGGCAAAGAGAATAGCATGTCCTAATGCAGAAAATTATGAATGACATGAGATTCTCAAGACACTAGAAACAGGGTGATTTTTCTAGGTATGGAATAAAAGGTAAGAGTTGAGGGTTGCTGATATAGGCAGGGAATAGTTCACAGGGAGTCTTTTATGCCATGCTATGATGCTATGGTATGGAGTCACAGTGGTTGGAGTACTCTAGCCTACTGGCATGACTACAAGTCTCTTCCATCTGCAGCAAACTGGTTTGGACAGCGTAACTGTTTGATACACATGTATGGTTAGCTAGATACAGGATTTGAACAGGTTTGCATTTCAATCTTGGTTCCTATACCTACTTAGTTCCCATATTTTTTGATTCCTTCAAGAAATTTCCTTACCCTCACTGAACCTCAGTTTACTCATATCTAAAACTGAGGTAACAGTGATTCCTGCCTCAGATAATTATTATTATAAGTATTAGTACTATTTGTGCATGTATTTCTCTGGTGCTGGGGATCAAATCTGGGGCCTTGTGCATGATGGGCAAGGGCTTTACCACTGAGCTAAACGCCAAACCCCATTATTATTATTATCATCATCATCATCATTATTTTTTTTGTGTGGTGCTGGGGATTGAACCCAGGGCTTTGTGCATGCAAGGCAAGCACTCTACCAACTGAGCCATACCCCCTCATTATTATTATTATTTTGAAATGAAGTCTTGCTATATAGATCAGGCTAGTCTCCAATTCATGGATTCAAGCAATCCTCCCACCTCATCTTCCCACATAGCTGGAGCCACAGGCAACAGCCACTGCATCAGCTTTTTATAGAATTATTATGAAGATTAAACAAACAAACAAAGCCAAGATGAGACTCCTGAAGGAGCAGGAAGGTAATCCACAGATCTGGAGAAGATAACTTAAATATGTGTATCTAGCAAAGTACTTAAAGCCAAAATATGTAAGGAATTTTTACAAATCTTTAGAACAGACAATCTGATTTAAAAATGAATAAAGCCAAGTGAGGTGGTGCACACCTGTAATCCCAGAGGCTTGGGAAGATAAGGCAGGATATTGTTGAGTTCAAAGCCAGCCTCAGCGATTTAGGCAACTCAGTGAGATCCAGTCTCTAAATAAAATATAAAAAAGTGCTGGGGATGTGGCTGGGGTTGTGCCTCAGTGGTAGATTTTTAGTGCTTGCTTAGGATGTGTGAGACACCGGGTTTGATCCTCAGTAACACATATAAAAAATAAAATAAAATAAAGGTCCTTTGACAAGTAAAAAAATATTTTAAAAGGTCTGGGGATGTGGTTCAGTGGTTGAGTGCCCCTGAGTTTAATCCCCGGTACAAAAGAAAAAAAAAAAAAAAAGAACAAAGTACTTAATTGACATTTCATTAAAAAAGAGACCAAAATGGCCAACAAATATAATAAAAGGTGTTCAACCTGATTAGGGTAATGGAAATTAAAAGTATAATGAACTGTCACTAAACATCCACCAGAATGGCTCAAAGACGTTGACAAGTATGTGAAACAATTGGAAACCTGATATACTTCTGTTGAACATGTGCTGGCATGTTCAACAAAAGACCACCAGAGACCAAGATCGATGTAAACAGCAAAGAGGTGTTTATTGCGAGCTAGCTCGGTCCTCCTCGTGCACACATAGCAACTAGTGTCGCTGAGAAGCCCCGAGCCCAGGGTTTGCAGCAGTTTTATACATTCTTTGGAGAAGGCAGGGACCCCCACATATATCATAGCATCTCTTAGCAAATCATCACACACTGTGGGAAAATCAAATAAGAACTCTAAAACATGATTAGCACATTCACTGGTGGGAACAAGTTGGGTAGGGGTGATTGGTTAGTACAAGAGGGGGATTCATTTGAACTGATTGGTTTAAGCCAAGAGGGGTGTACGTGCTGAACTACATGGTTTCCCAACATGTTATCAACCACATAAACTACTGGGAGGGTCATCTGGCATCCCAGGTATTTCCCTGTCTCATGCTGATTGGTGGCTGCTAGGGGGTTGCTATGGATCCCCACCTAGCCTGACCCAGTCAAGGACACCTGGTGCAGCAGATCTCTCCTGTTATTTGTAGATAAACCACTTAGCAGGGTGGGAATGTGCCTAGGAGTGCTCTGTGGGTCTTTCCAAGGACAAAGGTGATGTCCCTTCCTTGGACAGGCTTTGCTCTGAGGTAGAGGCTGGTTTTTCAGTAAGTTGGTGTAACTAATTTAAAAAATTGCCTGAAAGTATCTACAGAAGCTGAAGAAGCACATTCCCTTTTCACTGTAGATAAATATACAACAGAGAAGCATTCTATGTGTCCACCAAAAGACATGTGTTAGTATCTTCATGACAGTACTTTTCCTAGTAGCTCCAAGATGGAAACTACTCAAATACTCATTAATAGAAGAATGGAAAATTGTAGTATATTCATATAATGAAATACTATACAACAGTGTGTAAAATCAATAATCTCATGAGCAAGATGGTGAATATTATAAACCTAATGCTATATAAAAGAAGCCAGATACAAAAGAGTCCATATAAATGATTTTATTCATATGAAGTTCAAAACAAGCAAAACCCATCTGTGTCATTAGAGGGCGGAAATACTGTTGGGAGGAAAGTGCTTAGGGACTAGAAAAGGATGTGTAAGGGCTCCCCCACCCCAGTATGGGGGATTGAACTCAGGGCCTCATGTATATTAGGAAAATTCTTTGCCATTGAGTTACCTCCCCAGCAAGGGGCTCTTGAGGTGTTGGAATTGTTCTCTTTCTCTATTTGGGGACTGATTACTAGCCACACAACACACACACACACACACACATACACACAAATATATTATACTTAAGTGAAAAGTTAAAAGAATAATTTGAATATATGAATCAAGAATTTTAGCCAGGTGCAGTAGTACATGGCTAATCCAAGCTACTTGGGAGGCTGAGGCAGGAGAATAGCAAGTCAAGGCCAACCTGGACATCTTAGCAAGACCCCTTCCTATCTCAAAATAAAATAAAAAGGGCTGGGGATGTAGCTCAATGGTACAGTGTCCCTGTTTCAATCCCCAGTACTGGGGAAAAAAACACTTAAAAATGTTTGTCTTTTGTTTCAGTATTTTCATCCCTAGGAATCTATAAAATCATAACTAGTGATATTACAGATCATTTATATATCCTCCTCTTTACCTATCCTACCTCTCTTGGGTTCTGTCACATGTTAATAATGCCTTCCTTGCTCTCCTTTGTTTGCTCTCCTGTTATATCATCAATCATTCCTTTACTGTCAACATTTTGCTCTCATTTTAAATCTCTCTTGAAAGAACATTTAGACTTTGTTCTTTGCTCAATCCAAAAGTTGTTTTTTAAATCGGGACTTTTAACCTATTAACATATTGTGTGATAGTTTGGATATATCAGTCTTGTTTCTGTCATCTTGTTCTTTGTATTTTCAGTCATTTTCTTTATTTCAAGTCTTTTTCTTTATTTGGTACTTGGGATTGAACCCAGGAATGCTTTACCACTGAGCTGTATCTACAGCTCTTTTTATTTTTTTATCTTGAGACAGGGCCTTGCTAAGTTTCCGAGGCTGGCCTTGAATTTGGCATCTTCTTGCCTCAGCCTCCCGAATCCCTGGAATAACAGATGTGCACCACTGCACTTGGTTGGTCCTTTTCTTTTTTTGTAATGATGTCGAAATCATACATCCTGTCTTGATAGAGTTTATCTAACTTTGTTTTTGGATGCATCTTTTAAAAAATGAATTCTAAGCCTGGTGTGGTGGTACACACCTTTAATGCCAGCGGCTTGGCTCTGGAGACTGAGGCAGGAAGATCAGGAGTTCAAAGCCAGTCTCAGCAAAAGTGAGGTGCTAAGCAAGGTGCTAAACTCAGTGAGACTCTGTCTCTAAATGAAATATAAAAAACAGGGCTGGGGTTATGGCTCAGTGGTCAAGTGTCTCTGAGTTCAATCCCCAGTACCCACCCCCGCAAAAAAATGAATTCTAAGACTTCAACAGTAGCAATGAAAAGATAATATCTAATGTTGAAAGATGGCAACAAATGGGCATTTTTATTTATTATCATTGGGAATGTAAAATTCTACCCCACATTTCCAAGTGTTTATAGCCAGGAGGTGGGGAAAGTAGCCCTGATTACAAGGCTTAATTCAGGATATGTCTATAACTATGGTCAGTTCCATCCAAATCACAAAACTCAAAGAGGAATTTCCAAAAGAAAAGAAAAGTATTAATAGTGAGAAAGGATAAATATAGATTCTGGCAACCAATATCCTCTTTAATGGTCATTTTTGTATTATGTGTAACTGAGAAAACATGGATGCAACCTAAATGTTCATTAATAGGGAATTGGTAAATAAATTATGGAACATCTACATTATTCTCACTTTCTATGTAATTTTTTTTTGGTATCAGGAATTGAACCTAGGGGAACTTAACCACTGAGTCACATCCCCAGCCCTTTTAATTAATTTATTTATTTTTATGTAGAGACAGAGTCTTGCTAAGTTGCTTATGGTTTCGCCAAGTTGCTGAGGCTGTTTTTGAACTTGTGATCCTCCTGCCTCAGCCTCCCAAGCTGCTGGGATTTCAAGCATGCACGATATGCCTGGCTCTATGTAATCTTGGCCAAGTTGTTTAATCACTTAGTTCTAATTTTCTTGTTTCTAAAATGTGAATGTGAAAAACACCTACAACAATCATAAAGTTGTGAGGCTTAAACAAGTTGATATATAAATTGACCTTAGATAGTGCCTGATAATAAGTACACAATAAATTCTAGCTAACATTTTGTTATTATTCACATTACGAATAATATTCAGCTTTTAAAAACAGATTTTTAGCTGTATAATATTCACATGAAAATGTGCCTATAATATATTGTCAACTAAAAATTTCAAAATAAGGGTTATAGCATGCTCTGATTTTTTATTTTGAAAAATTATGAATGTATGAATATAAAAATGGCAATGGATATAATCACACACAATGTGTCCATATATACATACAAACGTACATAAACATGCAGAAATAGTGCTAAAATGACATTGTTTTCTTTTATTTTCACTTTTATGCGGCCTTTTGACACTGTAAAAAGCTTAGTGGTGTGAAATAAATTTAGGGGAGGGTATGAACATGAGGATGGACTATGGTGATGTTATGGAGCAAGAAGTCAATGCTATGGCACTTGTTTGTGCAAAAAGATAAAGCATTATTGTAAAGCTGACCAACAAGGACCAGGAGCTATAAGGTCAGATCTCTCTCCCTGGTTGGTTGATAGTAGGGGAATTTATAGGAAGGGAGAGGGGAGAAGTTGCTTATTGATTGGATGGCATGCTTCTTCACAGGTTGCATATTTCTTTTTGAGGGGACTTGTCCTCTGTGCAGGGGATTTTGAGTTTGTGACCTCATTGACCAGACATCCTACTGCTTTTGCTTGTGTCCATTCTTGAAACACAGGTTCCAGCCAGGTCCCATGGCACACATCTGTAATCCCAGTGACTTGGGAAGCTGAGGCTGAAGGATTGCAAGTTCAAGTTCAGACTCAGCAACTTAGTGAGTCTTTGTCTCAAAATAAAAATGATGTAGTTCAGTGATAGAAGGCTCCCAGGTTCAATTATCAGTACTCTCCTGCCCGCCCCCCCCCAAAAAAAATCACCTCTCTTTCTAGTGGGGCCAATCGGGAATCATGTTCTCTGTCTTGGAACACTCTGAACACTGGAACACTGAGGGAATGATTAGGAAGAACAAAAGGGTGAAGTAGATGTGAAGTCAGGGATGAGACAGGATGGGTCCTGAGACACCAAGAAGTAACCTTGGTTCCCGGTAGACTTTCTGAAATGCTTGACCATGGCTATTGTTAGTTTTTTTAAATCTGTAGATGATTAAGAAGATAATAATTCCCCACTGTTGAGCTAGTTGGGGTTCGTTTTCTTGCAACTAAAAGATGTCTGACAAGAATATAAAATATTTAACCTTTAACCTTCTAGAATACAAAAAATCTTTTTCGTTTATGGGACATCCTCATATTACATATCATCACTCATAGTAATGGGAAGACTAAGTTTCTTTGACATTGTTTGCATTTTTAGAGTTATAATTACTTCAACACTGCCTGGATGTTTACTTGTTGGCTAAATAATCCTTTATCATTATTCTGGCCTCCTGCCACTGTATGGCTGATATAGTTTCAAGGAAATTTAATAAAGTAAACTAACTTTCTTTCCCTCTGTCTACTAGTTATTGAACCCAGAGGCCCTATACCACTGAGTTACACCTCCAGCCATCTTTACTTTTTGAGACAGGGTCTTAATACGTTGCGTAGGCTGGCCTTGGCCTTCCTCAGTCTCCCAAGTAGCTGGGATTACAGTGCCCGCCCCTCACATGCCTGGTGGTAAACTTTCTTTAAAAAGATACATCAGCTGCTATGCAAAGGGGAAACAGCACTGACAAAAAAACACAGTGGTTCCTAGATTATTTGCATCATTGCTTCTTTCTAGTTCTAGGGTTTACTGAAAGTTGGCCATGCATATTCAAATCTAGTTATCATTCCTCTCTAGAATAAGGCAGTGGATTAACAACAGTGGGCTCCACAGTCAAACTGCCCTCAATACCAAGAAGACTAGATGTTTTTTGGCATTTCCAGAGGCATAATTCCAGGGCGGGTAGGAAGAGTTCCTATTAGGGAGGCCACACAGTATGGATAAATTCCAGCTCTACCACCTTCAGGATATATGTGAGCTTAGTAGAATAATTTCAATTAAAAAATTTATTGGCATGTCTACTGCATGCTAAGCACTGTGCTATGCGCAGCATGGATGAATTTACTAATTTGACAAACATTTATTGAGCACAAATATCTACCTGGAACTATCCTAAGGAATGGAATTATTCCTATGAATAAGATGCTAGTCTTGCTCTTGAGAAATAGCACTTCAACCTCTTCATTTGGCCTCTCTTAAATGAGAGATATAAATTAGATATTTTGAAAGATCACATCTAGCTCTAAACATTTGCGTTTCTCAAAATTATCCCCTATACCTCTGTACTTCTTTTGAAGGGGGAGGAGTTCTTTTATTTAGTACAAGCAGACATACAATCGGGAATTAAATAAATCCTCTATTCTCTTTTCTTACACAATATCTTTATTATTTATTTATTATGTGGTGCTGAGGACAAAACCCAGCACCTTGCACGTTCTAGGTGAGCTATCTACCCCTGAGACACAACCCCAGCCTCAAATCCCCTATTTTCAACATACATTGTAAACAGTATATACTGAGTTTGGTAGTATAATGCTTTTTCCTAAATCTTTGTTAGGGCTCAATTTGTTCTCTATGGAATTTTATGGAAGCATGATCTTTATTCAGGATAGCATGAGGTCAGGAGCAGAACCTTCAAACCATGAATTCTGATCAGCTGCCCCATATGACACTAACTCTGCCAGGTTCCTGAGAAAGAGACTCGCCAAGGATAATCCAGGACAAGGAAAACTATAGCTGGGTCTTGACCCAAATCTCTAATGAATCCTCTATACCAGGGTCTCCTTTGGCCTGCTCTAGGGCCCCTTCCCCTGGACACTGTTTTAGTCAGCTTTCTTGCCTCTGTGACCAAAAGAACAGACAAGAACAAGTATAGAGGAGGAAGAGAGTTCATTTGGGGCTCATGTTTTCAGAGGTCTCAATCCATACATGGTTGACTCTGTTGCTCTGGACATGAAGTGAGATATAACATTATGATGGAAAGGTGCGGAGGAGGAAAGCAGCTCAGGACATAGTAGTTAGGAAGCAGAGAATGCTCTGCTTAAGCCATACACAAATCTGCCCAAACTATATAAATTTGACTTTTTTTTTTTGTCTAAAAACCCCAACATCAGACATCCTGGTATGTTGGTCTAACCCTATATGGGATTTCTGGCATTTTTGCATTAGTTTGTTTGAACTAGATATAAGGTTACAGGGAGCAAGAGCCTTATTCAAGCAGTTTCTATGGTATAGGATATTCCTCTTGGTATTATTGTGAGGATGAAAGGAAACGACATAGTTCAATAACAGGAAAAATAAAGCCCCAAAACTAAATATATATTTGGTACGTATTATATAGAAGACATAGTCTCCCTTCCCATCCTATGTCTTAGCCACTCAATGTCTCTTGAAAACAACCAGTATATATGCTTCAAGACACATTCTATGGATATACAGATAAATAAACACACCACATATTCCCTCCTCTTTAGCATTTTCTTTCTTGGAAAGCCTGATAGGAATTTTGTAATTTCTTAGTGTTAAATAGTCTTGCTCAGCACCATGCCCAATTAGATGCCTACTCAATGCATCCTCATCAAGATGCTGAGGACATCACCCAAGTGTGGTCTGATGGCACTAGTAAGGTTTCCAAGCTTTGAGTTATTTTTATTTTATTTTTTTGTTATTTTTATTTTTCTTAAAAGTGGAGGTTTTTCAAAGTTCTAATGTCCTGATATGTGGATGCTAACATACTAAGAGGTGGGGTAATAGAAATTCATTGGATTAGACAAATGGGAATGAAGGGAAGAAGGGAGGGGGAATGGGAATAGGAAAGGAAGTAGTATGAACCAGACAGAACTTTCCTGTGTTTATATATGAATACATAACCAGCAAAACTCTACATCACATGCAATCACAAGAATGGGATCCTAGTTAGAATAAGTTATACTCCATGTATGTATAAAATGGTCAAAATACCCTCTATTGTCATATAGATCTAAAAAGAACTAATAAAAAAAGAAGAAAAAGTGGAGGTTTTCTTTACTTTGACCTACAATGGATATTTTATATTATCTAATGGTCCTAGACCCCTAATAGGCAACATGGGGGAGGAGACAGTATTACAGCTTGTCAAGCTAAAAGGACCACTTTTTACATACAGAATAGAATTTGTGTTTCTAAAAATAGGTCCACTCCTGTTGTCTATTGTTTGTAAAAAGTTTAAGATCCTCCAATGGCAGGAGTTTCATATAAACCATTATTATTATTTGTATTCTACTGGTCTGATACGGAGCTGTAGATATAAACATTCCTTAAGTTGTTTTTTGTTTTTGTTTGGCGGGGTGGGGGGGGGGAACAAGTGAACCCAGGAATACTCTACCACTAAGCTACATCCCTAGCCCTTTTAAAACATTTTGGATTGTCCAGACTAGCCTCAAAATTTTAGTCTTTCTTCTATTTTGCCTTGGCTATTTCACATATTTTCATGATTTCAGCTATCATCCCTGGGCAGATGACTCCCAAACCTCTCTTGTGAGCTCCCAGACTTGGATCTGCTAGACATCACATTCTGCCTTTCAAATTCATCAAAAGCAGCATGTCTTGCTGGGCATAATGGCAGCGGCACATGCCTATAATCCCAGAGACTCCAGAGGCTGAGAAAGGATCCCAAGTTCAAAACCAGCCTCGGCAATTTTTTAAAGGCCCTCAGCAATTTAGTGAGAAATAAAAAATAAAAAGGGCTGGGGATGGTTCAGTGATTGAGAGAGCCCCTGGTTTCAATTCCTGGTACACACACACACACACACAAAAAAAAAAAAAAAAAAAAAAAAAAAAAAAAAAACAGCGCTCATCTTTTCCAAAATCTACTCTTTTGTGTTCATTCAATACTCTATCATTAGTCAAGAAACCAAGCTGATAAGCCCTCATGTCTTTTTCTTTCTCCTTTTCCTTGTTTCTATCCCCACTCTACCCATTAGTTGCTCACTTTTTTTTTTTTTAAGAGAGAGAGAGAGAGAATTTTTTTTTTAATATTTATTTTTTAGTTTTCGGCAGACACAACATCTTTGTTTGTATGTGGTGCTGAGGATCAAACCCGGGCCGCCCACATGCCAGGCGAGCGCCCTACCGCTTGAGCCACATCCCCAGCCCCGCTCACTTCTATCTTTCTGTGTCTGAACTGTACTGCATTCTGCCACCCCCCAAATACTCCTTTCCACCACCATTTCTTTAACACAAATCTATTGAAGGTCCCCATTGGTGCTCTGTTTCCTAAAGGTATAAAAAAGCCCTGTGCATATCTGGACATCTTTGAACTTAAAATTTTTTTAAATATTTATTTTTTAGGTGTAGATGGACACAACACAATGCCTTTATTTTTATGTGGTGCTGAGGATCGAACCCGGGTCTCACCAATGCTAGGGAAGCGCTCTACCGCTGAGCCGCAATCCCAGCCCCTGAACTTAAAATTAAGCAGGGAAACTTGGGAAAGTTACATTGACTGAATGGAAGATCAAAGAAGTGTTTAAAACAGACATACCAAAGTGAAATGAAAGTAATTTGGGGCCTTTTCTGTGATCAATGAGTTCTTTGTTGAAGTGCATCTCAGTTTGGTGTACATTCAAGTGTTTTCCAAGATATTGGAAATGTATTTCTAACACATTTCCTTTATATCTCCTTGGTCCAATGAAGTTTGGAGAATGTGAATGACAAGTGTAAATGAAGTTGTATGGATGGTTATTTAATTATTATGTAGTTCCATATCTGGATGGTTATTTAATTATTATGTAGTTCCATGCCTGAAGTTCAAAAGTTCAGAATAAATGTGCATGCAAAAAGACACATGTGTAAAAAATGTATACCATAAAGAAAAATATGGCCCAGGAAATGTGTGGCAGGACTGGAGAGGTCAATTATTACAAGGAGTATGTGTCTAGATTTGGGAAAGCCTGCTGAGAATTATAGACTAAACCTGAATAAGATAACTGAGATGATTATATGACTAGGAGAAAATAAAGAATTGGGCTAAAAAAGGAAAATGCAACACAGAATACTAACTACACAAAAGAAATTGTACATGTTCACTAGTGGGAAATTGCATAAAGTTTTATAAATCTAGCACTAGGAAGGGAGGAGCTTAGAGAGAACAGTGTGCAGTAGAGGCAAAGATGCTCCCCTGTGAGATGAAATGGTTTTAAAGAGAGTCCCCAAGAAGCAAAGACAATTTTGGCACTCTCTACTTAAAATTAATTTAATAAAGTTTAAAGTCTTGTTGATATAGTTGGCCACTGTGACAGAAATGAAGCTATCAATCCCAAGTGAATTCTGAATCCCATAGCACACGGGGATATTCAGGTTGTTTAGAAATTTCTTTGCCACTTGGCTCAGAGATAATCATTACCAAATTAGGCTTTCCCCACTCAATATATATTGTATATATGCTAGCAGATTTATCTTAGTTCTGGCCTTGTTGCTCCTTCACTAAAGAAATTTGTTTTAGGGCTGGGGTTGTGGCTCAGAGGTAGAGCACTTATCTAGCACATGTGAGACACTGGGTTCGATCCTCAGCACCATATAAAAATAAAATAAAGATGTTGTGTCCACCTATAACTAATAAATAAGTAAATTTAAAAAATTTTGTTTTCCCATGGACTCAAGAGTAAAATTTCAATGCAATATGCAGTCCAGCTTTTAAAGAAGTACTATAAACATATAAGAAAACAGATTTTGGAGCAAAAGACCTGGGTCCAAATACTGGTTCTGTCAACTATCTATGGTAATTTGAGGTCTATGGTCAAATTATTTTAATTCTGAGAGCTAGTTTTCTCATCTGTAAAATGTAGATTATACTCAGTTTCACCCCATTGTGAAAAAAAAATATAACATATGTCTGGTACATAGTACTTCATTTTATAGTTTTCCACTTCCCTTATTGACTCAGCTTCAACCTACTTTCTAAGATTATTTTTGTCAGTATTTCTCTTCACGCATTATTCGTTCCAACCAAATAGGGTAGTTTCCCGGAATCCTTCCAGATTCTTCAGCGATCTTCTCTTAAGTTTTTTCATCTTATTCATCCAAAACATATTCATCAAAGGTCTGCTGCTTGCCAGGCAGATCCTAGAGTAAACAAGTTTTCCTTCTAGACTATCATCCTTCTCCATGGACTGCTCTTTCCCTCTATGTATCAAAATTCTGACTTCAAAAATTAACACAAATCCTTCCTCATTCATTCAACAATGACTTGCTATAGACTATGTGCAGAGCCCTGGCTTAGGAAGTAAGGATACTCATTCATATGAGATCTACAGGGGATACAAACAAATAAAAAAGGCTAAAATAAGGGTGCTATGTAAAAGCCCCAGAGTAGGGAATGCTTTGAAAAACTTCTTGCATCACAGCACATATGGAAAGAGTTCTTCACTAGCTGCCCCATCCCCAGTTGAGGGGATCACTGTCCAGCCATTTATACTCCACTCACAGCATCCTTGTTGGGCTGGTCTAGATTGAGACCTAAAGAATAAGTAGATGATAAAAAAGAAGAGATAGTTAGGCCTCTCAGTCATTCATTTAACAAGTTACTTATTGAACTTATACTGTGTGCCAGATACTGTGCCAGGGGCTAGGAGTATAACAGGGAACCCAGAAACTGTTCATAAAGAGCATTTCCTCAAGTGTAACAGACAAATGGACACACACTTTCAATAGTATGGGATCAGTGCTCTGAAAGAGATAAGCTCAGGGAGTCATGGGATCCCAGAGGGGGATCTTACCCAGGTTTGAGAAGTCAGTGATTTTCAGGGTGGTAAAATTTAAGTTTAGATGTTTGATTAGGTGGTAGAGTGGGAGGTGGGAGAAGTATTTCAAGAAGGCAGTAGAGGGCTTGGAAGTAAGGAAATTATGGGACATATTCCTTTCCTATTCCAAAAACCCTATATTTAATATACCGTCTTCTTTTAGACCTCTGTGCCTTGCTCATGCTCCCCTTCCCTGCCTGGCTAACTCATACTCTAAGAGCCAGTCCAAAGGTCACCTTCTTTGTAAAAGACCTCGCCAGACAAAATTAGTCATTTTGCTCTCTGCTTCTGCAGTGATGACTCTTAATTTGTGAGCCAAATAACATTGTCTGACACTAAATTCTTTTTCTGATATCTATAGTGACTTTATTAGAAGCTATAGTTATAAAAATGAAATCATGTTTTTATTAATTTAACAGCTGCCTTTAATAAAAGGAAAAATACAGAATCAACCAAACATTATATATTATTAGTATCATTATTTTTATTATTAATCTACTGTAAAAATTGATGGCTGTGTACAGTGGCACATACCTGTAGTTGTAGCGACTCAAAAGTCTGAGGCAAGAGTATTACAAGTTGGAGGTCAGTCTCTGCATTTAGGGAGACCATGTCTCAAAATAAAAATTAAAAAGGGTTGGGGTATAGCTCGTGTTGAGTGTCCCTGGGTTAAATCCACATGCACAAAAAACAAATAGATGGAAATACTGAATATATAGTAATTTAAATAATTTATATTGCTAAGAACTGCTTACTCATTTAAATTTCCTTTCCTTTTTTTTTTTTTTGTATTGGGGATTGAACCCAGGGGTACTTAACCACTGAGCCACATCCATCCACATCATTTTTGTATTTTACTTAGAGACAGGGTCTCACTGAGTTGCTTTGAACTAGAGATTCTCCTGCTTTAGCCTCCCAAACTGCTGGGATTACAAGTGTGTGCCACTGCACATGGCTACATTTTCACTATTTTATGCTAGGCTCTGAACATTTATTTAGGTTATAACTGTTTAGAAACATAGTTATTCATTAACTTTCTAATTGTATGATATATTGGTGAGACAGAATGATTGAAATTTTGAAATATTGTCTCAAAAATATGTAAGTACTTTCACTAGTAATTTTATAATTTCTTCATCAAGTCCAGCTCTTTAATCTTGTGACTGATTCCTCTCCCATGGCATGGGATGAATATCACAGAAGAGGGTGCTCTGGCACACACTCAGTCCTGAAACCTCTTGCTTTTACCTTTGAACCTGCTGTGAACCCTCCTCAATTTTGGATCCTATAAATCTGATTATAAACTTGGCTCTTCTGACAATGACTCTGGGATTCTCTAGGTTGTTACTTTGGATATTGACTGATGGAGTACCCATTTATTGGTACTGATGAAAATTTAGATTTATGCAGTGAAGAAATCAGCATTAAGAATGCAAGTGTTAGCACAGTGCATGTCTGTAATCCTAGAGACTTGGGAGGCTGTGGCAGAAAGATCACAAGTTCAACATCAACCTGAGCAGCTTAGCAAGACTTGTCTAAAAATAAAAATAAAAAGGGCTGGAAATGCAGCTCAATGATGATATATCCCTGGGTTTGATCCCCAATATCTCAAAGTCAGTTATTTAAAAAATTTAAAAGTACTTACTAGCCAAGTGATGGCAAACCATAGCATGGTTTTTATTTCCTTTTGCAGTGAGGATTCAACTTGCTCTATGTTAGAACTTTTAATATTGCCCCACAAATTCCTAAGGTACTGTTCATTTTCAGGGCCTGGATGGAATTGGTTTCAAGTTTTGGAACCCAAAGACTGTAGAGACAATCTTGTGTGTGACTTGGCAGCACTCAACTATGCTGTAATAATATAGTGATGAACAAGGAAGATTGGACGTCTGACTTAATCTGTAGAATTCTGACTGACCACTCCTCAAGCCTCTTTTCTGGATACCTATTTCCTGGACCTACAGCTTTCTTCCTTCCCCACTGCTGTAGTTCAGGCTCTCATTAGTCTCTACCTCCTATAAAAAGGGCCTCCTAATTGGTTTTTTATCTATCCAACTCTTCAGCCTATAATTTCTAAAACACAGATCTTTGGGATGACTTTCAACGGTCCACAGAATTAAGTTCTGGTTCTTGGACTTTCTCTGTCAGCCCCCACAGGAAGAAGCCTCTGTCATTACTTCTGGGCACTCTCCTTCCTGCTTTAGGTCCCAGCAATACCTCCGCTGCTTGCAGTAAATACCCACCAGGGTATGTAGAATTTTGTCTGGAGGGAGGGGATTTGAGGGCAGTCAACTAGGAGATTCATAATTAACGATGAAGGGAAGAGCACCACGTGGAGGCAGGCAATGGATGCCTCAAGTTTGCTTTAAAAGTACACATTTTTTTCAGGTCATAAGTAGATCACATTGTTGTGACCTTGTGATCCCTTCTCTAGCAGAACACTCCAGACCACCGAATTCCAGCTTCTTCTAGCCACACAGCATTTTACAGAACGGACTTGTGGCTTTAATCTTCGGTTACCTTGGCCTGGAACGCCCCTGAGGCCGGGGGAGCGCTCACTCCCGGTTCAGGTCGCGCCCTAGCGGGGCCTTTTCCCTTCAGCCCCCTACGTAGGTCCTGCGCTTCCGCAATGGAGCGCGCTTGGTAATTCTAGTATAGAGTCGCGGCCTCGGTGGTGATCGGCCATTCTCTGCTTCCCCAGGCCGTGAGTCGTCAGCCCCGGGGAGCCGTGGCCGATGTCGCGCACCATGGGTCGCAAGCAGTTGGAGCTCCACATCCAGGCCGCGAGACTGTCCAGCCCGGGTCGCCGAGAATGAGACGTCTGGGTCACGTGACATGCCGATTGTCACGCGGGCGCCGCTCACCTGACCAGGCTCTCACGTGGCTCAGCCCGCTGTAGGGAGAGGTCACCGGCGAGCCATGGCAGGCCCCAGGCTTTGGTTTCCGCTGCTGCTGGTGGCAGCGTTCGCGACCTGGGCAACGGCCCTATGGCCCTGGCCCCAGTACATCCAAACCTCCCACCAGTACTACAACCTTTCCCCCTACAAATTCCAATTTCGGTACCACACCAGGTCCGCCGCGCAGCCGGGCTGCTCTGTCCTCGATGAGGCCTTCCTACGCTACCGTAAAGTGCTCTTCGGTTCGGGTCCTTGGCCCCGTCCTAACTTATCAGGTGAGTCACACCTGCCCGATCTTGTTACCCCGCCCTGAAAGAGCTGCCTTGGGACAGCCCCCTCAAATCTCTGCAGACACCCACCTTTTGTTTTTGCCCAACACTTTGATCACACACTCCATTTCCTCTTGCCCTTCTCCTACTGCTTGCTCTCTCAGGCACTCCCAGGTTTAGTCCATTCACTCCTTCACTCAGCTGACTTCTAGGGCCTGGCTTGTCTGTAATCCTTCCTTTGGCTATATTAGGTATTCATCCCAAAAATGTCTACTGTAGAACTGCAGTTCAATGAAGATATCAAATTGTGGAAAATTGTGCCAGTAGACATCTAAGATGATCATTCTGATCATATTCAAGTGAGGCTGGGGCTCCATGAATCTGACCAGTGCTAGGTAGAAGACACCAGAGAAGACCCTCAAAATTGGTGAGACAAGATTCAAAAACTTATGCCAAAGTACATTAAAATGTCTGGCACATAGTATGTCCAGTAAATGTTTAAATTGTGAGAGAAATCATAGAACACTTTCTCAAGGAAGTGAGTTTCCAGGAGCCATTTAAAATGAGGTGGTAGGTATAATTAGCTGGGATTGAGAGGAGGGTTTTTCAGGCCAGAAGAACTCTTGAGCAAAGGGTTATGACTGAGCACAAAGTTCTAACCTGGTGAATGTGATGGGGCTGGGGCCTGGAAAATGGGTAAGGATGGGATTGGGAAAGTATTCACATAGATAGATCTACCAGATACTTAGGACATCATTGTTCCTGAACAGAATAATCCCATCCCTTCTCTCAGTCCTTTTATTCTAAAATGGAAGATTATCATGAGTATCTGTATCCTTCTGAAGGAATTTTCAGTATTTGCATTGCTCATCCTTAGATATTAAATAAGTGACTAAGTGGCACTTAATCATCAAGTGGCATTTAATCAACCTCCTAAAATACCTCTTTTGGTCATTCCATAACTATGGCTGCAACTAGCAGATATTTTGTAATTTTTTAATTGGCTATATTAACATTAAAGGGCTACTTTGTGTAAAAGTTGTTAAGAAGGCATTGATATTTTTGTTTATTTCTAAGATCATCAAAAAGAAGATGATTTGGGCTGGGGATGTTGCTCAGTGGTAGAGTGCTTACATAGCATACGCAAGGCCCCAGATTCAATCCCCAGCACTGGAAAAAAAAAAAAAATGACTTGCTGGTTTTATTTAGTATTGCCTTTCAAGTTTCAAATTAGAGCATTAGCATGTGATTCCAGGAAAAGGAGAATCATATGACTCCAACTCATAACCTAAACTCATGTTGCTCTTAGCTCATTACAGAATTATGGATGCATTGAGATCACCTCTGCGTGATGCAGGAGAGAAACAGATAAGTTCAGGTACCTAGGCTGGGGAGAAAAAAGAATGTGGTTAGTTTGCTTCACTCTAATTGGGCTAGTAATTAAGTACATTGTAAGTATCCCCTGGCAAAGATAGGGCCTCTTCCTGTATAATGCCGAGTTGCCAGTAAGTTTATTATTTTAAAAGCAAAGAGGAAGAAAAGTATGTAGTAGAATTATTTTTCTTATGAAAGGTCATGTGGAAAATGGAAGGAGACATAGGGAGGAGTCATGAATAGTCTGTCTTTGGAAAGGTGGTAAGTAGCAGGAGCACAGTTTTTAGCGAGGAGCAAAATAATTGTATTTAATTTTGTATCCCAGGGCCTGGATTTAGTTAATAGGAGTCCTCAATTAACCTCTTTACAAGCAGCCCTGTTTTTGCCTTTATTACCTAAATCATAACACTTTTCCAATAATCCTGGATAATTGGAAGTTGAGCCCAAGCAGCTCAACTTTCAAGGCATGTATGTGTGTGAACAGAGGAGGTAGTTTGAGCCTTGTATATATAAAAAAAATCTGAGTCATTTCCTTAAGCTCTCTTTCTGGCTTGGATATTCTGGAGGATCCAGGGTCTGAAATATGGCTTATTTAGGAGGCACCCAGAGAAGATTATTTATCATTTGTTTATGTGCCCTCAGGCACATTGCCTAATTTCCAGGCTTTTGGGCTGCTACTACTTTTTTTCCATATTTTTTTTATTGGTTCATTATAGTTGTACACAGTGATAGGATTCATTGTTACATATTCATGGAGGCACACTTGTAACAATGTAATTTGGCTAATATCATTCCCCAGTTCCTCCTAAAATCTGCCTATATTCCAGGCATAAGAAAATAGTTATGAATGTTTTTGCAGTCTTTGAAAGACTTTATAATAGAGGGAAGAACTGGTGATTTTAAAAGTAAAACAGGGCTGAGGGTATAGCTCGGTGGCTGAGCACTTGCCTAGCATTTGTGAGACTCTAGTATTGTTCTCTATATCACAAAAAATAAAAATAAGTAAAAATTAAAACAGCCTGAACCCCTGTGATACCCTTTTGTCCATTTCCTTCCACCCCTCTTCCTCACTTCCAAATAGAAGAGTGAAGTAGGGCATGGGGGGAATTTTGTCAGTTGATGTCTTGTTGGGTTAGTTTTTAATAGCAGGTGTGGACACTTGAGCTGTACAGCCTCATGCTAGGACATGTTGTCAATTTCTTAGCCTGTTAAAGGCGTAAACATCAATCCCCTTCATCCTCAAGAAAAGGTCTACTCTGAAAAAAAAAAAAAGAGGTCTAACAAATGAATTAAGAACTGTCTGGGAGGGGAGGGCTGGGTTTGTGGCTCAGCAGTAGAGCGCTCTCCTGGCACGTTTGAGACCCTGGGTTCGATCCTCAGCACCACATAAAAATAAATAAACAAAATAAAGGTATTGTGTCCAACTACAACTAAAAAATAAATAAATAAATATATAAAGACTTTTCTCCCTTTTTTGTTGGGCCACTGACAACAAAAGCAGCTAAAGAGAAAAGTAGAGGTGTGAGAGGTGTATGTGTGAAGAGTTTTCTGTACCTCAGGGTTTATGGGTCTTTAGTCCATAGAAATAGATTTATAGAAATAGAGAATTAGATTTGCTTTATTCTCTTCCCAGGTGCAGTGCTTCTGTCGTAAGCTGAGGCAGTGCTTAAATTTCAACAGTCAATTGAGTTCCTGTGGAAGTGTGTGCTCAGATGCAGGAAGTGGGGCTGCTTGTCAGCTCAACTGTCAGAGAGCAACCTCCTTCTTTTGTAAAGTTTTTGGGGTTGTGGGTGAGAAGGATACTTATAGGTGAAAAGTATAACTACTGTACTATTAAGTCTGGTGGTAACTGGTAATAGAGTGCCACAGTAGTGGCTTTCTTCTTTTGACTGGAGCTTCAGTCCTAGATTGGGGTGGATTGAAGAGTTCAAGCCCATGTTCTTTGTTTCTTTTTTGTTTTGTTTTGTTTTGAATACTTTTTAGTTGAAGATGGACACAATATCTTTATTTATTTTTATATGGTACTGAGGATTGAACGCAGTGTCTCTTGTGTGCGAGGCAAGCGCTTTACCACTGAACCACAACCCCAGCCCCACCATATTCTTTTATATGTTGGAATATCACTTGTTGGTCATAGAGGGTGACCAAACACATGACAGTGGAGTCTTCAGTCTCCTGTAAGACATTCATGAAAAACTCTTCCGAGAAGCTGCTCCTTTGATGCTGTTAGACCCCAAGGTACCCTGCCCTGGGCTACTCCAGCCAAATGATACACAATGGAGGTTTGCTCTGGAAAAACTTACTTATTGGAAAAAAAGGAAGTAGAAAATGGAAGGGAACTATCATTTATTGAATGTCTGGCACTCAATGTTTATTATGCCCTTTAATTGTCATAACATCTCCTTGAATTCAGTGTTATATATCCCCATCTGTCAGAACAGGGCATCTCACAAAGTGACATGCCCAAGGTTATACAGCTAGTAGTGTTGGGGCAGAAATTCCAATCAGAACTGTTTGTCCACAAAGATTTTGTTCTTGTCACTGTGCAGTCTTGAAGTAAAGTCATAAATATCTTTGTCAAGCCAGTTAGCAATTTGGAAAACTACTGGCCTCTGGTAGGGTTAAGCTCTGATCACATCTTAGTGCTAATTGCTCCAAATAATAACCTCTGACATCTAATTGCTTATTAATGCTCAGGTGGTGAGTGTGTTTATTCCTGCCACATTGTTATCAGATTCCAGGACCATTTCTGACTTCCTTCATTTTATCCCTTCTTAATATAAATAGCATTTATTAACCAACCATAATTTGTCAATAACAGTAGGTCCATATAGGGGAATATATATGTGTGTGTGTGTGTGTGTATATATATATATAAAATTTTTTTGTAGTCCTACACAAATTATTTATATATATATATATATATTATATATATATAATTTGTGTGGGACTACAAAAAAATTTTTTAAAGAATGTTAGATAATTTAAGAGATTCTTGGGGTTTACATCATCATTTGTAGTTTAAGAAAATGAAAATCTACTCTTTAGGTTTTTGGCATTGTTCAAATTTAAGTGTCTGAAAAGTTGGAGCCAAAAAATATTAATAGAATTACCCTCATCCTTGAAGAATTTATAGTCCCTGAAAGTGGAGATACAGATATACAATAAAGTGTGTGTGTGTGTGTGTGTGTGTGTTTTGTTCTGTGATAACTGAAGTGTAGGGTTCTTTGAGGGCGTGGAAGAGGACACTTGACCCAAGCGTGGAAGCATGGGAGGAAGGTGTGTGGTTTTTTTTTTTTTTTTTTCCCCCTAAAAAATGCACCTTTATTATACCACAATTTCTAGGGTCAGGAACTTGAGAGTTACTTAGGTGGATATTTCTGATTCATGCTCTATTATGAGGTTGCAGTTATCTGAAGGATTGACTGGTACTTGTGCATCCACCTAGAAGGTGTGTTTTGAATGGCTTTCACAAAGTAAGAGTTCATGTAGACAGACATAGTGCTTCCTGTAGACAGAAGACCGTATGAAAGGCCTTCAGATGAGAATCTTTCCAACATATTTAAGAAACTGAAGGTCAAAGTATAGCTGTAGGGTAAATCAGTGAGTTTTGAAGCTAGATACATAATAGATGAAAGGCCATTAAATAAGAAAAGTAGTGAGATTAAACTCTGGTTGCATTGGGGATTTGTGGGAATAGGACTAGAGGAAAGCCCACTACAGTGATCTGGGTAAGAAATAATAGTGGCTGGAGCAGGATGATAGGTATAGGGACAGAGAATACTAGAAAGACTGAAGAGAGATTTTACTGGTTTTATGCTTGGAAGTTGTGAGGTACGTTGGAGGGAAAGATGCTGAAGGATGACTCTCATATTTCTTTAGCAGTTTTGTTTTGTTTTGTTTTAATTGGTACTGGAGATTGAACTCAGGGGCACTCAACCACTAAGCCACATCCCTAGTCCTATTTTGCATTTTATTTAGAGGCAGAGTCTCACTGAGTTGCTTAGCGCCTCTCCATTGCTGAGTCTGTCTTTGAACTTGCGATCCTCCTGTCTTAGCTTCCCAAGTTTCTGGGATTACAGGTGCGCATGTCACCAACACCGAGCATTCTTTATCAGTTTGAGTGTTCTCATTTGCATGTTGCTGCCTCACAAAGATGGAGAAAGGGATGGAGTAAAAAGAGAAAGACTGATTAAGAGGTTGAGAGATGAACTGAGTATGATAAAAAGTTTCTTTTTGGATTTGTCAAGGGAGGCATATCTTTGCAAACAGCTAGGTACATGGAACCAAAACTTGGGAAATGAGTTTGAACACTTCCAAAAGATAGAAGATATAAAGGTGACCATGGAAGGGTGGTTGAGGAGGAGAAAAGGCTATTGTTGGAAAACTACTAAGCCAGAATGTGGGTTAGTTCTTCCTCCAGGTATTAAAGTCATCTAGGTGGAGAGGAAGGCTTGGCATCAGAAACCAAAGTGTCCGAGTAAATAACAAAGTGACCAGGAAATTGCCATGTTGCGATAAAGAAAGGCTCTAGATTCAATAACTGGATGGCATGAGCCACAGAAGGGAGCTGTGTTTTCACTTGATGGTGGGGGATGGATGACCTAGAAATAGCACCAAGTCTCAATCTCGGTATGAAAAGACCTTGCCTCTCAGAACAAATTGTAGAGATAGTGGTGTGTGGTGTCTCTAGGGAGAGCCAGGCTTCAGTTAGAGAGGAAGCAAAAGTGCTGAGAATGGTCGGTAGTTAAATAATCATACAACAAAACTTCAAGAGTTATTCAAGGGTGGGTGATGTGGTCAGTAAAAAGGAAACATTTATGGGAATGGGAGTGTGGGACCAGAAATGGGCTTATATATTGAGCAGAGTGACAAAAGATGTTAGAGGTAGGACACAGATTTCCCTGACTGTAAGCTTACAACTGCCAAAAATCTAAGTTCCACAGACCAGTGTGTAAGAGTGCCGCAGTCTGGCTGGGCACAATCAGGAGCCACTTGTCAAAAGAAACTAACTTTATTTTTAGAACCACACGACAAAGAAAATAGTCTCTCAGGAAAAACCCTCAGAGCCTCAACTGCCACCACCGGCTTTCCCCAAGCCTCTCTCTCCCCCACAAGCTTCTCTCCACCTCCCACAATCCTCCTGCTCTTGAGGCCGATTGGCTGGGTCACGTGGGCGGAGCCAAAAAAGTCCCCCAATGAGCAGCTCCGTGGTCTGAAAGGGCAGGGAAACAGTCCAATGAGCATCACCGCAGAGGAGCCAATCAGCTAGATGTTGCTGGGGCCGAGGAGCCAATCAGCTAGATGTTGCTGGGGCTGCTGTGAGCCAATCATCAGCCGGCAGCTGGAAGTTTGCTGGCAGCTGGAAGTTTGCTGGGGCCCCTCAGGCTGTGGCTCTCAACATCTCCCCCTCTCTGTTTAAACAACAAGCATGTGGCTTAGGGACCGTGCCTGTTAGGCAGTCCAATTCAACATATGGTCCTTACCCGTCATCGGATGAACTGACCTCTAGGCGTCAGCCTCCTGTCTTAGGTTGGTACCACTGCAATTGGATCATACCCGTCACTGACTACCGGTCCAGCATACAGCCATACTTGTGGATAGGCCTTTGCACCTGTGGGGGGGTGAGGTTCTTTGCCTCACCTCTGTTGGCCCCCAAATTTTAGACCATCACTAGTAGAGGAGGATGCAAAATGCCATGACATTAAGCCAATTGAGGGCTCCTTTGAAAAATTGTACCACCGGTGACATCATCAGCAAAAATACCCCAACACTACCATAAGTCGCTGCACCAACAGATAGTTCACAATGCATACAGGTGAGCTCACAATGTGTCCAGGCAAGTTCTGCAAGCAGTTCAGTGATGGCTATTGTAGAAGCTGTAGATTGGTTTTATCTTTGACTTCACCAGCACTGGGATGAAGATAGGAATTCTGGCAATAATGGCTAAAGAAAAAATTATGTAACATTCCAGAAGGCACTAAAAGAAAACAATTTTCTTAACAATTTACATTGTCTTCACCGGCACTGGGATGAAGATAGGAATTCTGGCAATAATGGCTAAAGAAAAAATTATGTAACATTACCGAAGGCACTAAAAGAAAACAATTTTCTTAACAATTTACATTGTCTTTAAGAGAATTATTAAATATAATGAAAAGGAAAGGTGAAAGTAAACAAACAGATCTGTTAACCTTCTTTTTTGTTTACATATTAAAACAATCCTCAACAGTTGTTTACCCAATTTAAATTAAACCATATAAATCACGTGAAAAAAAAATATTTGGATCCATTTTATCATGAGCGCTCATCATATATGATATATGGACATACGTACATTCAAACATATAACACAAAACACAAGTGTGCACACATAATATAATACATACAACACATAACATTATAGTAAAGGCCTTATAACTTTTTACAGGTGAAATCTCCATTGCAATGTTTAAAAACTCTATAGTCAAAAAATAGAACTGATCAGCAAAACATTAACCTAGGTCTGTATGAGCTCAAAAAACAAAATAGAACTTCATGATATGGCAAAGGGCAATAATAAAATAGATATTGAAAAAAGCATCCTGGTTCTGTTGCAGATGTAAGAATAGCCAAACTGGAGTTTTGGATATCAGTTGTTATGGATTTGAGCCAAATCATCTTCTTTTTGGTCTGTAGAAATCGCTTTAGTTAATCTTTCTGGAATCCAAATCGGCTGCTGTTCTCCCTGTGGAAACACATAAACAGACCCCCGACTCCAGACAATCACTGGGTCAGGACCTTGGTTAATCTCTCTGGAATCCAAATCGGCTGCTGTTCTCCCTGTGGAAACACACAAACAGACCCCCGACTCCAGACAATTACTGGGTCAGGACCTTTCCATTGTCCTGTTAGAATATCCTTCCAAAGTACCTTGGGCTTATGTACATTTTTTGGACACATATGCCTTTCCGCAGCACTAAGTCCTGATGAATCCAAATTTAAAAAGTTTAGAGTAAAAAGGGTTATTTTAAGTTTATCTTTGGGGAATATATACCCCTTCCCAATTCCTTCTTTTTGCTTTAATAAGTACATTTTAATAGTTTGATGAGCTCTTTCAACTATGCCTTGTCCCTGTGGATTGTATGGGATTCCTGTTATATGAGTAATGCCAAATGTTGAGCAAAATTGTTTAAAAGAGGTAGAAGTATAACCAGGGGCATTATCTGTTTTTAACTGTTTTGGAACACCCACAGTGGCAAAATTTTGTAAGCAATGAGCTATAACATCTTTAGTTTTTTCTCCGGCATGAAGGGAGCCCATCAAAAATCCAGAAGAAGTATCAACTGTAACATGCAAATATTTTAATTTTCCAAATTCTGGCAAGTGTGTGACGTCCATCTGCCAAATATGGTTAGGTATCAATCCTCTAGGATTGACTCCAAGATTAACTTGTGGTAAAAAGGTCACACAATTTTGACATTGTTTTATTATTTGTCTAGCTTGTTCCTTAGTTATTTTAAAACGCTTTTGTAAAGTATTAGCATTGACATGGAACTTTTTATGAAAATTTATAGCTTCTTCTAGTGTAGAGAAAATATGTATGTCATGTGTAGTTTTATCTGCTAAATCATTGCCCAAACTAAGGGCTCCAGGCAATCCTGTATGTGCCCTGATATGTCCTATAAAGAATGGATCTTTTCTGTCCCAGATTAGACTTTGTATAGTGGAAAGCAAAGAGAAAACAGTAGAAGAAGGGGAAATCCTACCAGCATCTTCAAGAGATACTATAGCATTAACTACATACTGACTATCGGAAAATAAATTAAATACAGAATCTTTAAACATCACAAAAGCTTGTAAAACTGCATTAAGCTCTACCTTTTGAGCTGATTGTTTGGGTACTAAAAATGTAAAAGTTTGATCAGGGGTAACGACTGCTGCTGTACCATTATTTGACCCATCAGTGAATATATTTGGAGCATTCATGATAGGTGTTTTTCTTGTCATTTTTGGAAAAATTACAGGATGCAATGACCAAAAAGACAATAAAGGATTAGATGGTAAGTGGTTATCAAATGAAACATTAGATTTGCACATGATTATTGCCCAAGTATTTAACTCATTAGCTAACTCATCAATTTGATTCATAGTATATGGAGTAATAATTTTATTGGGAGAAATTCCAAACACTCCCTTTGCTGCTTTTATTCCTTTGAGTATTAATTGTCCTACAGCCTCAGGATACCTAGTAAGAATAGTGTTAGGAGAATAAGATAAATGTATCCATAATAATGGACCTTCTCTTTTACTTGAATCATTATGTCTTCTCCTTCCTCTACCATTGTCTGAACTGAAGGCTTTGGACTAAGCAAACAAGATACGAATGTCCACAATGGCAATGTGCCAACTGGCAGAGTCCCTGGGCTTTTCTTTTCTATTCTTTTTAAATCTTCACCATGATGGTTCCATTGTGATATATTTAACAACTCCTCCTTAAAAAGCCATGGGCTACATTTTTGTATTGTATCAACGTATGCCCTGATTGTTCTTGATTTTACTGAGATGCCTCCTTCCTCTAACAATTTACTTAACACTCTTTCAGTTTGTTTTTTACTAATTTCTGAACCCGTATTTCTACTATAATACAACCCAACAAGATAACGCCTAACAAAACTGAAACTGAGTGAAACAAAATTGGAACAACACAAAATCATTATAATAGCCTCCTGAAATGTCCATCCGTCCTTTCTCCCTATCTGTTCCTCAGATGTGAGCGGTTTTTCTTCCATCTTACACATCTCCAGGGACAGGCAACTTAAAACAAAAGTGAAACAAAATAACAAAAGAAGAATCTTAAAATGGCTACCCATCCTCTCGCCCTGCCCTCAGGGGCGAGCAGTTCACTTACCCTCAGTCGCTCCCCGTGCGAGCCACCAAATGCCGCAGTCTGGCTGGGCACAATCAGGAGCCACTTGTCAAAAGAAACTAACTTTATTTTTAGAACCACACACGACAAACAAAATAGTCTCTCAGGAAAAACCCTCAGAGCCTCAACTGCCACCACCGGCTTTCCCCAAGCCTCTCTCTCCCCCACAAGCTTCTCTCCACCTCCCACAATCCTCCTGCTCTTGAGGCCGATTGGCTGGGTCACGTGGGCGGAGCCAAAAAAGTCCCCCAATGAGCAGCTCCGTGGTCTGAAAGGGCAGGGAAACAATCCAATGAGCATCACCGCAGAGGAGCCAATCAGCTAGATGTTGCTGGGGCCGAGGAGCCAATCAGCTAGATGTTGCTGGGGCTGCTGTGAGCCAATCATCAGCCAGCAGCTGGAAGTTTGCTGGCAGCTGGAAGTTTGCTGGGGCCCCTCAGGCTGTGGCTCTCAACATCCAGTGTGTCAGAGTGTTTTTCAGTTTGGAAAAAAATTAAATTCTTATATCAAACACAAAGTAAATTCCAAGTAGATTAAAGATCTGAAGATTTAGAATATACCATAAAAGCATTAGAAGGAATCCTAGAATTTATTCTTATAATCCCAGGAGTAGAAGAGGCCTTTCTAAGCAAGCAAATAAAGAAAACTATAAAGGAAAAGACAAACATATTTAACTACATAAGAATTAAAGCAAAGAAACCACAAGATTAAAAAAATAAAGGTCAAAATGGGGCAAATAGTTACAAACTTAAAAGATGAGGCTAAAATCTAGAAGAGCTCCACAAATCAATAAAAGAAAATTAACCAAGAAAAGTACAAAGAATATAGTTAGTAATTGCAAAACAATGCATAAATTCAGTCATTATTAAAGAAATGCTAATTAAATCTGTGTTCTTGTTTTGTTTTGTTTTGTTTTTAACCAGGCTGGCAAAGATGAAAAAGAATTGAGATGATCTAATGTTAGAAGGATGTGGAGAAATGGGCTCAGATATGTGGGTTTGGGTAAAAAATCAATGCAATAATTTGAAGAGTAATTTGGCTGTGTCATGACCGAACTTTTCACATCTTCGGCCTAGTATTTGCATCCCTAAGAATTTGTGCTATGGAAATCTTTCACAACTGTATATATACACACAAATATTTGTTTATTAGAACATTGCTTCTAATATTAAAAATTTAGAAAACTTACCAAATGTCCACAAATGGGAGAGAAGTTAGTTAAGGAGTTTTCATCAATGGAATTTTATTTAGTATTTATAAATAATGGTGTGAATCTCTAAATATTGACATTGGAAGATCTACAGATCATTTTGGTAAATGGAAAAAAAGTTATAAGCTAATATGAAGTTAGATTCCATTTTTGTTCTAAAAATTAATATCAGTGTATTTACAAAAAATTGGAAGGCTGTTCAAAATGATAGACTGCAGTTACCTCTTGGAATCTAGAATTATAGGGAGATTTTTCTCTTTCTAATAAGAGTAGGGTAAGGAGGGACAGATCAGAGTTTTTAAGTAGTGGGGAAAGGGGGCTGAAGATGTAGCTCAGTGGTAGAGTAGTTGCCTAGTACGAATGAGGCCCTGAGTTCAATCCCCAGTACCATGTGGGGAAGGGGGGTTTAGAGAAAGTTGGGGGCAAAATGCCTTTTTTTTTTTTTTTGTACTGAGGATTGAACCAGGGGCACTTAACCACATCCCCAGCCCTCTTTTGTATTTTATTTAGATATAGGGTCTCACTGAGATGCTTAAGGCCTTGCTAAGTTGCTGAGACTAGCTTTGAATGGAAAAAAAAAGTCTTAATTACAACTTTGCTTAAAAAACAAAAAGAAAAAAGAAAAGAAAAGCAGCAAGATGGGAATGAGAGGAAGGGAAACATTCAGCATTCACCTGTGGACTGGAGAGAGTACACTATGAGTAGTCTCTGGAACGTGAAGAATCTTAGGACTCATGGGCAACTGCACCACAGTCTAAACTGAATTCAGCAGCACTGAGGAGAAGCCCCAGACTCAGCACAGTCACCTTCTCATTTCCCACTTTACTGGATAAGAAGTTTCATAGGGATGCCTTTGCCTCCTCCCTTAGCCACACTGATGTGCTTCCCATGCTTGGAATATATTTTCTCCTCTTGGTGCTTAGCAAACACAACTTAGGGTTCAGATCTTACTCAGAGGTTAAGCCTTCTTCCCTTCCGGAAGAAGCAACAGTATGTACCACAGCCCTTATCACACTGTTTAGTAATCGTTGTTTGTATTTGTCTCTCCCATTAGAAACTATGAGCTCCTCAAGGGCAGGGACCAGGGCTTGTTTTTCTTTTTAACTGCCCCAGCACCTAGCACAGTTCCTGATGCACAGTAAGTGCTCAACATATCTTGGTTGGAATGAAGAAATGAGCAGGCATGAATGATTTCCAGGCCTCTCATTTGGCTGAGTGTGGGGAGGTGAAGCCTGCTTGTGGTGTGTATGAAGCTGTGTATGTGTAGAGGTGGGGAGACAGCAAAGTGGGTGTGGGAATAAACTTTGGCATAGCCTAGGAGAGTACCAGGGAAGGGAAGACATTAAGAGTGATAAGGTGTCAATGGCTGAGTTGACTTTCCTAGTTTTCAATCCAGAAGCCAAGCCAAATGCCAATTTGTAACTAAATCCAATGTGTTTCCTCCAATCTGCTAGGCCTCTGTGAATTAAGTGCATTAATATAATGGAAATGTTTTGATTCAAGAAGGAGCAGGGCTGGTGGAGGGAGAGGCTATTGTACATTGAGATAAAGATATATAGTTTACAGATACCCTAATGCAACAAAGAGTTCTCCCTTCCATAGAAGTGGAGATACCTAAATCTTTGGACTTATGGACTCGGAGGTTTTTAGAATATTGTTTTGAAAAGTCTGTGTGTCTTTTTAGCATCCTCTACCCTAATAGTAAGACTTTAGAAAAGTTCTAGGTTTGGGTATATAAAAGTGATCTCTATGTTAACCATGTTTCCCATTTATGCTGATTATTATGTAGCATAATCATTATGCATGTGTCGCATAAAATGCACTTTTTTTTAAATTCTAGTATCATTCATTTTTTCAGCAAACATTTATTGAATGACTACCGTGTGTCAGGCACTGGGAGTACAGAGACACTGAGATTGGTCCCTGCTGTTGAGGAACTCACAGTCTAGGTGAGGAGATAGACAAATAAACAGCATATATTAAGATACGCATTATGAAAAATGTATGTGTACATTGCTTCGTGATCACATAAAAAGGTCTCTAAGGAAAGGGTGGGGAATGACAGAAAAGTTGTATAGAAGGAAAGCCAGAGTTATTTCTTAATGAGGAGAGGTATGGAGGGAATGCAAAGTTTTTTCAATAGGAGGAAGCAATATATGGCAAGAAAAGTATGGAGAGAACATGGCATCCTCAAGGATCTGAAAAAACTCATTGAGTTCTAAGTGAGAGTTTCTGCACAGGAGCAGGGAAAGACAAGTCTCTTCTGATGACTATTAGTGGCTTTTGGACTTCACCTCTGAGAGGCCATTTGTTGTTTTTTGGGTTTTTATTTTTTTTTGGTATTGGGAATTGAACCCAGAGGCACTTTACTGCTGGGCCATATCCTCAACTGTTTTTTATATTTTATTTAAAGACGGAGGTCTCACCAAGTTGCTTAGGGCCTTGCTAAGTTGCTGAATCTGGCTTTGAACTCATGTTCCTCCTGCCTGAGCCTCCTGAGTCACTGGGATTACAAGCATGTGTCACTGCGCCCCAGGCTTCATGCTTGCTAGACAAGTGTTCTACCATTGAGCTATATATCCTCAGTCCTTTTCATTTTTTTTTTTTTAATTTTTAGTTGTAGATGGACACAGTGCCTTTATTTTGTTTTATTTATTTGTTTATTTAAATGTGGTATTGGGGATCGAACCCAGTGCCTCACACATGCTAGGCAAGTGCTCTACCACTGAGACACAATCCCAGCCCTCATTTTATTGAGACAGGGTCCTGGAACTTGTGATCCAGGAATGTGCTACTGTGCCTGCTCATTGAAGGGTTTTAAGCAGAGGCTGTTATAATCTGATCTTTATGTTGAAACACTCTAGTGGATAGTAGAGTGAAATGGGGTATAGATGGAGGCAGAGATAGATCACCTGGGAGACGTTTTATAGTCATCCAGGTGAGAAATTTCAAGATGCTAAGTTAAATCTTTGGCCCAATAGGGGCAGGGGAAGTGGGATGTGTTGAGAAAATAAGGATTTGGTCTGGGGCTATAGCTCAGTGGTAGAGTACTTGGCTTGCCTAGCATGTGTGAGGCCCTGAGTTCAATCCCTAGCACCACCAGGAAAAAAGAAAACAGATAATAAGTATTTTGTAAACATGACTTGAGTCTTTTTTACTGTTGAAATCTTACTGCTCAGCAATGTTTGACACATTGGAAGACAGTTTATAAATATTATTTTGAGTGAATGAATTTGTGATCTACTCAGGTGGAAAGTGTGGTAGAAGGAGGAGGTTTCTTGTTTGGGTAAATAGATTGTTTTGTTATCAAAGCAAGAGAGAGGATCAGCCAGTGAGAAAAGAAAGAAGAGTTTTTTTTTTGTATTTGTTTTTAAGATTCAGGGTGCATTTGAGATAAGCTGAGCAGAAGCATACCAAGTCTAGGGCTCCAGAAGAATTAGCTTGAAAAGATAAATTTGGGACTTCAGAGTACTGTGGGAGTGGATGGCATTTCCCAGGAAAGTGTAAGTAAGGAGAAAAAGAAATCTGGAAGCCTAGAGACCCTGGAGAACACCAGCACAGAGGGGTTGGTGAAGGAAAAAGAGAATGAGGAAGCATATTCAAAGAGGAAGAAGGAAAATCAAGAGAGAACAGTGTCCCTCTAGTGAAGTGAGTTTGTCAGTATCTTATGCTGCCAAGAGATCCCAGAAGTGGTGAATGGTGTCTAAAATATTAGCTCTCTGACAGCAGAGAATTTTGTCTGTTTTAATCACTGCTATATCCCCAGCACTTAGAAATAAGCTTGACACATAGTAAACATTCAATAAATAGCTGTTGAATGAATGACTGGATGAGTTGGAAAGATTCCACAGAATTTTAGTGAAGCCATTTTCATGGGAGTGGTGGCAAGGGAAGTCAGATTATAACAGATTGAGGGGTACATAGGATGTAAAGAAGTGTGGCTATAAAGAGAAAACAAAGAATGACCACGTCCATGAGCACTTACCTTGTGCCTGACACTGAACTAAGCACTTTACATATATTAACTCATTTAATCTCCCCAGCGGCGCAGTAAGGTAGGTACTATCATGAGTCCCATTTTACAGATGAGGAAACTACAGCTCAGAGAGTAAATAACCTGCCCAGGGTCCCACAACCAGAATTGTTAGGACCAAGATTTGATTTCAGATTTGTCTGTCCTTGAAGTTCAGCTTCCAACAGCCCAGGCCTACATTTCTTCTAGAGTTTCTTTGTGACTGGAAGTTGAGAGAAGGGGTGAATGTTTGAGATGAACTACAGTTGAGACCAGGAACACTGTAAAGATTTTAATGCTGATGGGAAAGAATTGGTAGAAAGAAATAATTCAAAGACTTTGGAAAAAAGAGAAATAATTTATACAAGAGGAACCTGAGGAGAGGTCCAGAGCACAGGTAAAAGGAGACCTCTTTCATCAAGATGGGGAGGAGAAGGTTAAGACAGGTGTGTGTTGCAGATATTTGGGGGAAGGGAGAAGGTAATCTGGATGGGAGTTATTTTTTAATTATCTGCTAGGACTAAGGAAATTGGGGATCAACTTGAGGAAAGTGGTACAAGCTTGAAATAGCTATTGTGGAAAATAGAAAAAAAAAAGTGATAAAAGATTTTCAGGGCAGCCTTGAGGGCCCAGCCAAGATGGGAGACCATGATTTTACAGTGACCCAATCCTGCTATTCTGTTTTTTTCCTTCCCTCTGATAGGGCTAGTAGTAGCCAGGATTTGGGGGCACAGAAGGCAGAGGTTAGATTGATCCAGGGTTGAGGGTTTTACACACTAGATATAAGTGAAACTAAGACAGGTTGTTAAGAGTATTGGCTAGATTGCATCTGAGGTGATGGATGTCCACATCTAGGCCAACAGGAAGTTATGTGAGGCTGAGAGAGGACTAAAGACAGAAAGGACTTGAAGAGTTGTACACTATAGTCTGGAGAAAGTTCTATAGGGACTTTAATAATAAGAGAGTCCTTGTTCTCAGAATTCCATGTCCAAAGATGACCTGTCTATGATGAGGAAGGCAGAATTATGCCAAAAATGGAGAACAGGCATAGAATGAACGGCATGTTATCTCCACACTGAGAAGACTAACAAAGGATGACAGAGATACTTTTGTTTATTTTTTATTGTAAATGCTTGTGTAGTGTTTGAATTTTTCAACTAGTGAGTACTACCTTTTTTTTTTAATCAGATACAACATTTTTTATACCTTTATTTATTTATTTATTTTTATGTGGTGCCGAGGACTGAACCCAGTGCCTTTCACTTGCTAGGCAAGCGCTCTACCACAAGCCACAACCATAGCCCCTACCTTTTTAATTTAAAAAAAAAAAATGCAAACTTTTCAATGGAAACTCTACCTTCCCCTTCCCTCTTAAAGAGAAAGAGTTTAGATAAAAGCTGGGAGATGAGTGAGCTGCAGAGGTAGGAGGCTGTAATCATGAAATGGAACCTGGAGTCACGAGGTTTTAGTAGACGGAATCTTGTTCCACCCTGCCATTGTTTACAGGACAGGAAATGGAAGTCCTGAAACTTGAATCTTACTCGGCTTGGTAGTAGCAGAACCAGAACCAGACCAGCCTTTCCTGATTTCCCAGCCCACTACTCTGTTCCTCAGCATCCGAGGCTTTAGAATTCCCTGCTGTCCCAGTGGGTCCACGGTGCATGTGTGCATGTGATTGCCCGCTCAGCGGGCTGTTTGCCATACCTCACTTCCCACACTTCAGTTCTCAGTGCACGGGTGTGGGTGTGAGTGTGTGGAGAGGCAGCTGGCTGGCCCCTGCCTATTTCCTGCTCTCTTCAGAGCTCGTACAGTGGCAACAACGAGGTGGAAAACCACAGTGATGATACTCTATTTACATCCTTTTAGATGACCCAGTGTCCCTCCTGTTTTGCTGCCTCCCTCAAATCTTCTCTCTCATAGTTTATCTAAGCAGCAGCTGAGCCTCTGAATATACTTCTTTAACAGCCACATGAGTCACTGAGAGCATTTAGGACAGGATTCTTTACCATAGTGGTATCATTCTGGAAAAAAAGTGCTTTCATATCCTTCAGATCATCCAAAAAATCTGTGATCTAGGACTATAGACCTAAGGAATAGAGTGCAGGTGTGTTTTAGAAAAATTAAAAGATAATATAAAAAAAAAATGTATTTTCCTATGTTCCAAGTAATAGTTCGGATAATCCTGCTGTTTGTGCATCCTCTCCTGTTTTGTCCTCAGGACAGTGACCATGGTAGTTGCATGTGGATGAGTTGGGATTTCTCCTTATTTGGCAGACAAAGGCCCAGAGGATTAACAGAAAAGCTCAGGACTTTTGCCCTCTTTGGATGGCTGCCAGAGATATATCCACACAGTGATATTGAGGCTCCCAGATGGGCTCAGTTAAAGGGGTGCCAAGGAGGCAAGGGGCATATATAGTTTAAGGAGAAGGATTCGTTTATAGTTTTCTTTGCCCCTGCCTCCAGATTAAGTCCTCAGTTTTCAGAATTTGTTGCAATGGATTTGGAGAGGTTTTCTGTCTGATTTGGGGTACTTACAATGAACCTACTGATTCTGCCTTGAGAGCAGTCTCTGAGGCCTGAGAACCTGGTTGTCCTTGCATGAAGAGGGGATGTATTTTTAGGATTAGGATGTAGATAAAAGTTGGCCATACCCAGAGTTGCCTCAAATTCCCATCTCCCTGCAGGGTTTAGGCAGGCATTGTTGGATTCCTTATTGGCTTGATTCTTGGCAGATGTGAGAGCTGAATTGCATCCATATGGGAATGCTCAGGAGCTTTGAGCTGGCTTCCTTGAGATGCTCGGAGGCTCCCAGTTTTCTTCTGCTTGGAGATGGGTAAAATTGGGATTCTGGTTTGGTTCTGAAGTCTCTCTCTCTGCTTTCTTCCAGACCATCTATTCCTTACTTTGTAGTTCCAGAGAAAGTCATGGATATTGTGCTACCAGTGGTGTACATATGATTTCAGGAAAGAATAGGGAGGGGACCCATTAATTTTGGCACAATAAAATCAGAATCACAGAAAAAAAATCACAGAAAACTGATAGGAGGGTAGAAAGAGATGCACATTTTGACTATGGCATTTTTTTCTGCATAGACTGGGGTCTGTAGAGCTATGATATGTTAATTCATATTTGGTGGCTTTCGTGTTGAGCAGAAGTCTGCCTTGGATAGAGAATCTGTTTGGGAAGGGTGGGGAAGAAAACAGGTTGGGCTGGTGATCATGGGCCTTCTTTGAGGCATCAGCTGCATTCTCTGTGTGCCCTGTGTGTGGGAGGTCTGTCTGTGCCAATGTGAAGGAAGACCAGATGTTGAGCTGCAGCTTGATGAGAAGCAGTTTTTGAGGCCTTGGAATTGTGTGTTTGGCACAGTCTAGGCAAAGTTAGAACTACCACCTAAATCATTCCTGTGTGAGTCGGGGTGGGTTACTGGGGAGGAAAAAAGCACAACCAGAACAAAAGTTGAACATGACCAGAAAGGGACAACTCCATGGGTGAATATCACATCTTCCCTTTCCTGTCACCTCAGTATGTGAGTTGAGGGATTAGAGCTAGGAACCCTTCTGCAGGGTCTTGGTTTTTACCTGTTGTTGCTAGTGGCAAGTCAGCCATACTGTTTACTTTGGTTTTTTTTTTTGCAGAAAAACAGGAGAAAATAAAGAAGAACAAGTTGGTTGTCTCTGTGAGCACAGCGGGATGTACTGATTTTCCTACTTTGGAGTCACTGGAGAACTGTAAGTACCACACTGCCCCATGTCCTAAAGAGCAGGCACTTGTCTGGAGATATGATTCCAGATGTCCTGACCTAAGCTTCTCATGACCTGAAGTGCCAAAAGCCATAGAAGATGAGTTTTTCTCATATGAACCTCTAACCAGTACTTAAAGGTCGGCTGCAGAGTGTTGCACTAGCTCTTCACTGAGTCCCATAGGACACTTACCTTTGGACTGGGTACATTACTTTTTGAGGACTGTGCCAGAGTTTTGGGTTGTGTATGCTGAAACAAAGCTACGTCATTAGTCCTATGACTGCCTCCTATCTTTCCTGAGCAGCAGATTGGGAACCTTTCCAAAGTGAATATTTGAGTCTTTGCTTCTTTCTCACATTCTTAGACGAAGTAGTTGAAGTCTAGAGAAAAAGGGAAACAAAGGCTTTGGGAATGCTGGATGCTGGACTTGCCCCTTCAAACAGCCCTATCCCCTTTGCTGGTAGGAGATATCATACCTTCAGCTGGAGGCTAACAGGACCTCATGTTTTGGTTAGGGGAAAATGACCCACAAGCTGGGTGTTGCTTGCAGAGAACTCTGCTCAAGCCTGACTGTCTTCATGCATCATCTGCCAGGGCCTGCAGAGCCACTATGGTGACCACCCTTCAGCAGCCTGCCAGGGGCTTTGCACCTCTCTGAAAGATTAAAAAAAAAAAAAAAGTGATCTTATTGTTTTTGTTTCTGTTTTAACCAAGGATTTATATAGACCATCTTGTCTATAGTCTGAGTAAACCACCAAATGAATTATTTTTGTCATTTCAGACACCCTGACCATAAATGATAAGCGGATTTTACTCGTCTCTCATAGTGTCTGGGGAGCTCTCCGAGGTAACAAGGTGGGGCTGATTAAGGAAAGAGAAAGAGATGGGGGTGAGAGAATGATGTGGGAATATTGAAGTTGATGGGATGGGAGAACAGGACTGGGGCCCAGTGAATACTCCCAATATGGCTTTCTTTATAGAGACAGTTGGAGTTTCCCCATTCCTTGCTGCTACGTCCAGAAGCTGATAGGCTTCATCCCGTGTGGCACAGTACAGGGGGAGAGTGCAGGGGACAGGCAGCTAGCTATGAGAGTAAGCAGTACTATCACCAAAACTACCTGTCCAGCTCTCACTCCAGGCATATGACTGGAAAGGGTCTTTAAAAAGGAAAACTAAGCCAGGTGCAGTGGCATGGACTTGTAATCTCAGCACTCAAGTGGCTGAGGTGGGAGGATCACTTGAGCCTAGGAATTCTGGGCCAGCCTGCACATAGCCAGACCCCATCTCTTAAAAAAAAAAAAAGGTGTGTGTGTGTGTGTGTGTGGTGGGGGGACTAATAACAAAAGAAATATATACAGGTAAAAGGTAGTATTAAAATATGTAGAGCAATATTATTTCTGGAGAAAATGAAGGCTTACCAGCCTATAGGTGATAGGCCCCTACCCTTTCTCTAGATTTACTGAGAAGGTGTTTGGTCCCTAGACAAATACTTAGCCAGGTGCCTCTACTACTTTTGGTAAAGCCTCTGCCAGTGAATATGAGGTAATTCTCACTGAATTCTTTGTTTTAGTTGGGCTTTATTACACTGCCTTTCCTCCCTTCTTTGGAGATGCAGCATACTCCCTTCTCTGCCCTCTCCTACATTTTTAAAGGTGTTCCTTAGTTAGTTTGGGGAAGGGGCATGTCAGACTCTAAAGTGTGCTGGGTATCAGAGTGGGGAGGGGCCCATATCATAGGTTCCAATGAGCTTCACATTAGGTCCTGATTGACCACTAAGGTCTTATGGATTCTTTCATTTCAAAATTTTGGGACTCTGGAGATCCTTCATGGAGTTTCTGGTGGGTTTCTATAAGTGAGGCCTTAGCTGTTGAGAACATGAATCACTGTGCTTGCACCTTGATGGTCTCTAAGAGACTATGTCAAGGCAGTCCTTTGGGGGGGCAGTTGCCACCCAGCACACTTCAGCTGGTCTCAGTCACTACAGAGGAAGAGTAGTGAGTCCTTGTCTTCCAGATCCAGCCTCAGGCTCCTTAGAAGCTCAATCTAATGATTACTTTCTCATAATTCAGTCTGAAAGAAGTGAAGACCAGTAGACCAGGGTCCCTCTTTTTTTATTCTCTTAGCTCCTAATGGGCTTTATCCATGGAAAGCTTTAACCCCTTGCAGTCTGGCTTGGCCATCTTACATCTTTTTATTATTATTTTTTTAATCTTTATTTAATTTATTTTTATGTGGTGTTGGGGATTGAACCCAGGGTCTCGCCTGTGCTAGGCGAGCACTCTACAGCTGAGCCACAACCCCAGCCCCCATCTTACATCTTATTGTAACTTTAAGGCTCAGAAAATATGGAGGTGGTATATGAGTTTTGAAAGTTAGTGTGTTGCATGGAAAGGCACTGAAACTTCCTTCCAAAATAAAATACAGAAGCAAAATGTAAACTGACTTCTTGGTATCTCCTTTTTATAAGTGTTGAGAATCATGAAGCCTGCACTACATCCATTTTCACCCTATGCCTACACATCATATTCTGCCTTAGTTACATACAACTTTCCAAGACTCCCCAAATTTTCACCCTCTCTCCACTTCTCCACAGGCCTGGAGACTTTTAGCCAGGTGGTTTGGAGATCGTCTGATGGCGCGGTAAGTATGGGCCCTTTAAAAGTGCTCCCTGGGCTGGGATTATGGCTCAGTGGTAGAGCACTCGTCTAGTATATGCAAGGCCCTGGGTTCGATCCTCAGGATCACATAAAAATAAGTAAATAAAAGAAAGCTAGTGTGTCCAACTACTTCTAAAAAAATTTTTTAAGAAATAAAAAGGGGGGGGGTAGGGGGCTTCTTTTTGCACTCTGGGATTTTCTCAAAAGTCCTGGAAAATAATGAGAGTCCTGGGAAGATTTTTTTTTTTATTTAGATGGGGTCCTAGTAGATTTGGATAAATATTGGAGATGTGAATGGAGAACTTTTTTGATAGATTGGTCTATTTAGAGTGACTATAATGTATTATTCTGAATCATTTAGTGCCGCAGTCTGGCTGGGCACACAATCATGAGCCACCACACAGCTTGTAGATTCAAACAGCAACTCTTTATTCCCGAACTCACACCTGCCATCTACAATCACGTTCTGGGGAAATCCACGTTCTCTTCCCAAATCCACATTCTCTGCCCAAATCCCCTCCACTGGGCTTCTATCTCCAAAATATACTGTCTGACTCCCGTGAGAACTCAAGGGGAACTCAGGCAGCAGGATACGCCCTATTCCCAGCAGGAATAATCTTAAACCTTAAACCTGGAACCTAAACCGGGAACGCCCTAAACACGATTATCTTAAAACCGGGAACACCCTAATCTGCCTTGGTCCTTGAGCAAGGTCACTTACATTCAATGTCACTGCAACATGTCAGCAACATGGGGTACGCTGGCAAGGAAATTGTCATACCTACTTGGCTAATGGCTCCCAGCAATTTAGTAGTGACCTTGATACCACATTGCTTTGAAAAAAATAAACAAGTTAACAGTCAGGAAAATCTAATCTGTATGGGACACTTGTATTTGGTATATGGGACAGTTATATTTGGCTAAGTGAGATGTTTGACCTCTGGGAAGGTGGCTGCTTATGGTCTTTGATATAGAGATTGGTGGAGGGCATTGTTTAGGGACATAGTTATTCTTACAATATCCTTATAGTTATTCATAGGTTGGCTTTTCAGAGATCTTGGGATAATCCCTTTGAATTTTGACATGTTCAATGTTTGGTCTGCACAGTTCTTTGTCAACAAGACGAAGATTGAGGACTTTCCTCGCTTCCCTCACCGGGGTTTGCTGTTGGATACATCTCGACATTACCTGCCACTGTTTAGCATACTGGACACACTGGTACACAAGCCTTAAGGCTTTATTCATGCATAGAATTCTGGAGCCATGGGGCAAGGGATTGATCAGGTCCCATATTCCTAAAGAGTAGGGGAGAAATATATGTAACTCTTGAAGCCCCTGGGGAAAATGTAGACGTGACCTGCTCGAAGACTCAAAAAATATCATGAGTGGTTTAAATCTATGCCACAGGTTACTGTGAACCAATGTTCAGGCTGTTTCCAAGAGTACGGTGAGGGTTTTAGGGAATTGGCTCCTCAGCATTCTTTATGTAGGATGAAGTCATAGGAAAGATGTGTTTGAAGCCTCAGCTGAGGAAGTTCCTAAGTCTGTTGAGTTTAATGTGGATTCTTAGATAACAATTGCTCACCCAGTTAATGGGTCTGCCTTTTCCTTTCCTCCTCTGGTGGAACCAAAGGAGTTGACACATGGTTCAGAAGCCTTAGATTTATGAGTTTGGGGGCAACCAAGTTCCCAGGCAGGTATCATGATTTGATAAACATAAGTCACATAACCCAATGCATGTGGTAGGAAGAAGTAAGTGTAGGTCCTAAGACTATATGGGGACTTTTGGAAGATAACGGGCTACCATAGTAGTTACAGTGTTCATCTCTATGTGGCCAGAATTCATCTTTCAGCTGTCTTTGGCTGTGTCTTGGAAAAGAAGAAATGTTCTGAGTCACCCCTCCATGCCAGGCCCTTTCTGATGGGGTGGTTTGATAGGCTGTATAAATCTTTCACTGCAAGCTGGGGCAGGTTGAGGCTTGTTGGGGTGTATGGAGTAGCCTGCCAACCTGCCCAGTTTGAGGCTGAAATCGGAGAGGCTGTGATAGATTAATGGTGTGTGCTCTGACCTACAGGATGTCATGGCATACAATAAATTCAACGTGTTCCACTGGCATATTGTAGATGACTCTTCCTTCCCATATGAGAGCACCACTTTTCCAGAGCTCACCAGAAAGGTATGTCTTGTTTCACTCAGCCTAAGCTTATAATAGGTCCCTGGCTGAGCCTGGCTGGAGCTCCTGCTGGCAAGGACAATAGCTCTTATCCTAACCAGACACACTGACAGAGGGAAAGGACAGTAGCTTTGGAATCAGGACACTTGGATTCCGGTCCAAATTTTGCCATTAATTTGCTCTATGACCTTCAGAAGAAAATTTGCTGTCCTCATTTGTTTTTTATTTATATTTATTCTGTTAAATGGAAATAATCTCTACCTTGTTTATCTCACTGGCATTATGGTCCTCAGATAAAACAGTAGATGTGATAATGGTGGGGGATTATGATAAAGATTCTTGAAGATAGTTTTGGTATCTGGGGAGTGGTGGAAGCATTTTGAGTATCTTCTATTCTGATAGCCTTCAGGAAATAAGATCTGAAGTGTATCTTATGCCTTCCAGGGGTCCTACAACCCTGTCACCCACATCTATACAACACAGGATGTGAAGGAGGTAATTGAATATGCTCGGCTTCGGGGTATCCGTGTGCTGGTAGAATTTGACACTCCTGGCCACACTTTGTCCTGGGGACCAGGTAAGAATAATGTTTGGGATTGGAGGGAATCTTCTGATGGTTCTTAGAGTGGGGCTTCAGGGCATTGGCTCTAGGATGTGGCATGTTCCAGTTGTGGTCCTTGGAAGAATGTTTTCTATAAACTTTTCTTACCTGGGAATTTAGATAGGGAAGAACTTACTTTTGGATGGACAAAGGAGTCCACTTTTTATTATTAAAATATGGGCAGATTCATCTCAGATCCCCATGCAAAATTGTTGTGCCCCAGAGCAAATACTGAGGAATCTAATCTCATTAGAATCTGATAGAAAGAAGCTTGGGGTGGCCTCCAGAGGTCATTCAAATAGCTACTACTCCTGCTCACTCTCTTTTTCTGTGTAGCTCCAGACCCTAGAGAGAGTCCTCCAAACTAAAACCTAGTTAAAGGAAGATTTTGAAAGAGGCTGCCACCTGGTCTCAACCCCAAGAGGGGAAGCCTCTGGGCCAAGAGAAATGCCCCTTAGGAAATGTAGAATTATGCATAATAATTGATCCCACAAAGAGGAGGAGATAGGAAAGATTGTACCAATTTGGCTCCATTAGGCTCGGTCCCCTTTATTGCTTAAGGCCATTTGAAAAGAAATGTCCATTTGGAGCAAGGGTGAATTCTATTGGAAGCAGTGTGTCGAGGCAAGAGTGTATCCATTAACAGTTGTCTGGTTGTAACCCAGCCTGTCTCTGATTGTGAACATGTTCATATTCCTTTGATTGTGACTGAATAGGTGGTTACAGTTCCTGTAAATGCCTGTGTGTGACATTTATGAACAAAAGTGTCTCACTCTGTGAGATTTAATGTCCTTACATGTAGAACTAGAGTGTACATGGGTCTTTTTCTTTCCTGTTTCTGTTTTTTTTTTTTTTTTTTTTTTTTGGTACTGGGGATTGAACTCAGGGGCATTTGGAACACTGAGCCACATCCCCAGCCCTATTTTATATTTTATTTTAGAGATAGGGTCTCACTGAGTTGCTCAGCACCTCACAGTTGCTGAGGCAGGCTTTGAACTCGCGATTGTCTTGTCTCAGCCTGGGATTACAGGCATGCCCCACCACACCTGGCTTTTTCTTTTCTTTTGAGACAGGGTCTCACTAAGTTGCCCAAGCTGTCCTCAAACTTGTGATCCTCCTCCCTCAGTATCCCAAGTATCTGAGATTACAAGTGTGTTCCACTGTGCCTGGCTGGTTCTGACACTCATGTGGGGTTCTCTGTTGGCTTAGGTATCCCAGGGTTATTGACTCCTTGCTACTCTGAGTCTCGGCCCTCTGGCACCTTTGGACCAGTGAACCCCAGTCTCAACAATACCTATGAGTTCATGAGCACATTCTTCCTGGAGATCAGCTCTGTCTTCCCAGATTTTTATCTTCACCTTGGAGGAGATGAGGTTGATTTCACCTGCTGGTATGAGCCCTTTGATCTTCCCACCCTCCCTGATGAATTGTTTACTCAGAGTAGAGGTCAGCCCTGCATAGCTGCCTGGGTCAGCTGCTGCTGCTTAGGGCCTAACCTCTAGGACACAGCAGTCTGTCTCAGCCCATAGAGGCCCTACCTGACTTTGGCAAGGCTGTCAGTGCAAACCTCTCTTCCTCTGTATTTTCAGATTCTTGAGATACTTGTGAAAAAATATTCCAGCTCAGAATTATCTTGGAAGAATCCAAGATAGAGATAAATAATCCCTGTTTACATAGGCTTAAAATAGTCTGATTGAAAAATCAAGAAAGAGAATTCAAGATTAATAGACAGTGTACAATTAATATTAAATCATAAAGTCCAAACCTCAGATCTAATGAGCTTAAAAGAGGCTGTGAGGGCTTCATCCAGAATTAGGCACTAAAGTTGGATTCAGGGAAATAGTTTGGCTTTTGGGACATGAGGAGTGGAAAATATTTTTGGAAGAGAACAATGTGAGCAAACAGATGTCAGGGGGCAAGGATTTGCAGTAGGTAACAGACAGCAACTCTTGGCTTCTGCTGGAACAGCAGCAGATGGGAAGTCAGAATCCAGTGTGCTGGAGCTCCCAGCCGAGCCTTGGACCCTAAGGATGAATGTGAATTCTCTTTGGGGGTTTGGATTTCAGACTCTTTCAGACTCAAACTCATCCTTTACATAGCTTGCTTGGTCACACTTTGCTCATTTACAACTTTTGAGATCCTCAGTGATTTGACTCTTTTAAGTGAAAAAAGATAGTTGTAAGAGGCCAGGTCATTAACCACCAGGCTATAGGCTTTTGGGGTGGTAAAAGAATTAATTTTTTATTTTCTCTTGGGATTCAGGAGATCCAATCCAGATATCCAAGCCTTCATGAAGAAGAAGGGCTTTGGTGATGACTTCAAGCAGCTGGAGTCTTTCTATATCCAGACGTGAGGAAGGAAGGAGGGTGGAGTGTGTTTGGGGCTTACTACTTATGGGGCCCCCACTTTCCATATCAGGGCTGGGCCCTGCTTGACAACTCTATGGGCACCTGAAGGGTCACCATGCTCTGTCTTTTCAGGTTTGGAGTGGTTGGGTACCAGCCTTGGGAAAGAAAGATACCTTCCAGTCAGGGATGGACCCCCTGGCCAGGCTTAAGTCCTAGAGTACGGACACACAGCCTAGAGCCTGTCTGAGCTGAGCAGACACTTTCTTGACACTTCTCTCATTCCCAGGCTGCTGGACATCGTCTCTGCTTATGGCAAGGGCTATGTGGTGTGGCAGGAGGTGTTTGATAATAAAGTAAAGGTGAGCCAGGGGCAGAGAAGGAAAGGAGCCTCCAGTGACATCTACCTCTGGTCTCCCTACTCCTCCCTTGCCTCTGCAGGGACTGATCCTCCAGTTTGGACTAGGTTTTAAACGGTCCAAGCACTTTGACCGTCTCTCCTTCTCCCGTTAGAAAGACTGCACAGGTGTGAGCCCCAGGTTTAGATGTCAGGATCACTATAGACTAGAATCACTGGTTACTTGAGATTCCTGAGACTTGACTTGATGGGTTGGATTTTCCTTCCTGAATCAGAGACTAGGGTCTGGGAGAGGCAGACTGCCTTCATCCTTGGACCCTAAGGATGAATGTGCCTTCTCCTTCATTATTGTTCAGTAAAATCCCAACCCTTGTCTTACCCCAAGAAATATCTGGAGACTCTTGGACATGCTGGCTCCTGAGCCCCACTGCTTGCCTCCCTTGGCTCCCAGACAATATTACTATCTCCATGTGGGGGAGGAGAACAGCAGAGAGCTGTCTTAGGGTTCTTGGACTCCTTAGCTCTGCAGTGGGGTATGAGCTCAGTGGTTAGGAGTCACAGAGCTATCCTTTGCTGCCGGGAAACAGAGGGTACACACATACACCCTTTAGCCTAGGTTGCTTGCCTAAGAAAGAGGCCCAGAAATCTTCTCAGTTCTATACCATTAATGCCTTTTGACCTTTTGCAACAGGTTCGGCCAGACACCATTATACAGGTATGGCAAGAAGAGTTACCAGTAGGCTACATGAAGGAGTTGGATCTGATCACTAAGGCTGGCTTCCGGGCCCTACTTTCTGCCCCCTGGTACCTAAACCGTATAACTTATGGCCCTGACTGGAAGGACTTCTATAAAGTGGAGCCCCTGGATTTTAAAGGTGAAAGCAGGACACTCTCCTTGCTGACCAAAGATGACTGGGCTGGGACTCAGGAGGGAGGCAGGAAGGTCTGGGCTAGACATTTCTAGAAATGAAATAACCTGTCTGCAGAGAGGGCCACATTGGGACAGTGGTGGAAAAGGAAGCCTAGAGTTACACCTCTCACTGGCCCACTGTGGTTTCCCCTCAGGTACCCCTGAGCAGAAGGCTCTGGTGATTGGTGGAGAGGCCTGTATGTGGGGAGAGTATGTGGACAGTACAAACCTGGTCCCCAGGCTCTGGTAAGGGCTTTCTGGAAGATATGGAGGGTTGGGCTTGAGGGCAGGGGTCCTCCTTTTCACAGTCAATTCCATCCAGCCACTTCCACACTAGTACCTTCCTTTTAGGCCTGAGAAGAGTAGGTGCATTGCATTACATTCTGTTTTGCATGTAATACTTCCCATGTGGCTCCATATGTCCCTCCAGCAACCCAGTAGGTATGTGGAGTAGTGATTATTATCACCACTTTCCAGATAGAGATAAGGACGCCTGGAGAACATAGGTGATTTGCTCAGGTTCCAATACTAAGGGTCCATGATACCTATAAGATTTCTTTCTGCTATAGTAGCCTCACCAAGCATGGTAGGTGTACTGAGTTTACATTTGAAAGACATCTGCTGCTGCTATCAGTACCAACTAATGATGCCTTTAAGGCTTACTCTTGTTCCCATTTCTTTGGGAGAGGAGGAAGGCTAGATCACTATCCACATTTTAACAAAAATGGAGCTGAGCCCCAGAACTGCCTGGGAACCAATCAGCCAGGCTCTCACTTGGAACAAGGTGTTTATCACATTCTTTGGTCTTGCGCTATTCTGGGGCCTGAACAAAAGGCAGTAGCCTGTGGGTGTCCAGCACCCTTCCAGGGAACACAGGGCCAATCTGCCACATACATTTTTTCCTTCAGGCCCAGAGCAGGGGCTGTTTCTGAAAGGCTATGGAGCAAGAGTTCAATGACTGATGTGAAGTTTGCCTTTCAACGTTTGTCACACTTTCGCTGTGAATTGCTGAGGTAAGCAGGCTGTGGGTCCTTCCCAAAGTGGGTGAGGCCAACTCAGAGCTTGGGATCCCTTACTGAGAAGAACAGAATGGTAACAGTAACACTTACTTTTTGACAAGCACTGTGCTTTACACTGCGCCTTTTCTCACTGGATTTTTACTACAACCCACAACGTAGATAAATTTTACCTCCATTTCAGAAATAGATGACTAAGGGGCTGCGGGTATGGTTCAGTGGCAAAGTGTTTACGTAGCATGCACAAAGCCCTGGGTTCCATCCCCAGCACTGCAAAAATAAAACAGATAAATAAATAAAGATAACTATAGCACAGAGAAGTTAAGTACCTTGCCCCATAGTCACTCAAAAGCAAGATTTGAATGAGGTTGGCTTTTATGAACTCTCATGATATCCATGCCTTTGGGCCTTATGAGAGTCATTTTCTTGGTTTAGTCATTGACAAGGTTTTTAGAACATAGGGAACATAGCTTAGTTCAGAGTCAACTTTTGGGCTACGAGTCAAACATCCTGGGGTCTAAGGCTCAACAGTCTGTGATGTCCTAGATGATTGTTAGTAGGTTCCTTGCCGACTGTAAGCATGTTGCCCCTAAAAGAGATTGTCAGGGCTTCAAACTAGTGAGTCTAAGACCTAAGAACAGGTGTTCATGCCCAGTACCTGGGCTGGACAGCACCTCAGTCTCCACCATCACTGCTTTAAGCGTATTAGAATAGAACCAAGAATGGATGACTAACCAAGAGCACTGGACACCCCTCAAGCATCTACGTCTTCCAAAGGGACTAAGATATCTGGGGATGAGGCACAAACACAGGCAAGCTAGAAAAAGGTGTTTCCCAGATCACCAGATCTTGCTAACACTTTGTCTCACCCCAAGAGAGAATCTCTAGAAGTGAGATCTGCAAGTAATTTTGGTACATGGTGACCATGTGAGATTTCTGAAATGGGGAAAGAGGCTTTTGACTGTGGTGGAGGTGTTATTGGGGTCTAAGACTACGGGGCTCACCTTGTCATTTCTTCATGTCCTCTTGCAGGCGAGGTGTCCAGGCCCAGCCCCTCAACATAGGCTACTGTGAACAGGAGTTTGAGTAGACCTGAGCCAGCAGCCCCAGGCACCAAGGAGGGTGCTGGCCCTAGGAGAGCAGTAGTGGGGCCAGGCTTCCACTGCATCCTGGCTGGGGGAAGGAGCCCCTTGCCCACGTGCCCCTGTGCCTGGAGAGAAGGGGGCCAGTGCTGGCACTGGTGTTCAATAAAGAGTGGTGTGGCATTTTTCTATATGCAATGTGGATTATCTGTGTAAAAAGAAAAGGGGAAAAAAAAAAGTGAATGGCCCTCGGGTAAGGGAGCATCCAGGACTAGCCTCTTAAGAGCAATAGAGCTCAGCAGGGCCCAGCCAGGTTGGGATCAGGACCTGCCCCTTGAAGGGTCTTAAAGTTGAGGGCTGGGAATGAGATCTGTCGTCTTTCTACTGCTCTGCTTGGCCTATGAGTTACATCACTCCTTTCCCACCCCCATTCTCAGCCTGGTCACTTCACTTCTGTGTCACACCTCCAAGGTTTTTTATATATGGGGCCTGAAGGAGTGGTGGGCAGAAGCAAGGGCTGCAGCCATACCCTTCTCCCCAGGCAGACTCACACTTCCCTCTCCTGAAGCTGCTACTCTGCCTTGGGTTTCTTGCTACTTCAATTTCATTTAACCACTATTTAATATTATTGAGCCCATACTGTGGTCCAAACACTTTGAAAAGTTATTGAATTTGAAGGATTTGTTCCTCAAAGGCCCTTGTTAACTCCAAAATGATGTAGATTCCAACTCCTTCTTTCCACCCTGTTTTTATTTCGCCCATAGCATCTTCCCAGGAAATGGATAGTACAGTTGTCCCTAAGGGGCAAGAATATGGGCACATGGCTCTGGAAGAAGGATTTTGCACATGTGACCTGTTTTTTCTCTAGATTTCTCACTGTGGATCAGACTGCCCACTGGTGGTTTCATATACAGTGACAATATAATCTGAAAGCTGGGGCAGTGGTGGGCAGAAATCCTTGAGATTTCTTTGGACCTATTCAGTTCTTTTGCCTCCCAGGCTGGGAAGACAATGGAGAAGTTCCAGGCATTTCTCTCCAAAAGCTTCCAGTGTGGTAGATACAGAAGCTCAGGGAAGGCAGGAGTGAGAAGGGATCTGAGCACCAACCTTTAGTTCCTCAATCATGTTCTTTGGGGGGATCTGGTTGGAGGTAAGCCAGCTCTGACTCTTGTGCTTTTTCTGTAGGGACAGGGTGACCAATTTCTATTAACATAATTCTCTTGGAATTTTCACAGTTCAGCCTAACCAAGTCTAGGATTCTAGTCTAGAGAGCCATAGGCTAAGGCTCCACACCTAAGGAGCCTCTTTACCACTAATATTCAGAAAACTGTGGGGTGGCCCCAGGGAAGGACCCTGTAGAAACGCTGCTACTCTTCAAATCCCCCTGCTTCTCTCCTGATTATAATAACTATAGTGCTCCTATTTTTTGGAATAATGTTCAATAAAATGAGCAGATACTGTGTTGTCAGTTTTAAGTCAATGAAAAAAATCATAAAAATACTCAAGTTACAGCACAAAGGTTCTGGGCTTTCTTAGTCTGATTGTAAACATTTTCTTTATTGTTATGTTTACCATTAAAAAAAATATTGGTCAAGACTATCAGTGGGGGGAGGAGCATGCTGTACCCCCACCTCCACCATTGTCTCTCTGGTCCATTAACCTGAAGAGATCATCATTATATCTTGAACTCTCCGAAGGTCAGAATCAGTGATCCACAGAGAGCATCCAGTCTCTTCAACACACAAATCACTGTTTCTCCATCTCACCTCTCCTCACTTGGGTTGTGCACTTAATGTCCCATCTGCACAGGCCTAGAATACTTGGGCTTGCTAGTGTTCTCTGTGCACCACCTGGGGGCAGGAAAGTGCCCAGCTGGTTCCCTGGCTGCAGTCATCCTGGGAACAGTCCTCACCCAGCCCCTGCTCTCCTGACTCTATTAAGGAGGCAAAGTGGGCCCCGAGGAACAAAGTAAGGGAGCAGATGGAGACCATTTGTACCCCTCCCTCCTTGGTAGGAGTTGAGGCTTTGTGCCACATATTCTCCCTTCCAGGACTCTGATCCAGAGTGGTGTTACTGATGTCTTCAGGGGTAAGTCAGTGGATTCCTTTAGGGATAGGCTCTCAGGATTTAGGGAGCACGGGTATCACCTAGCATTAGTTATGATCTGTCATTGCCCCCAGACTTCTAGGACTGCAGGGATAGGAGGAAAGCTGAAATGATGCTGGGAAAGGGTGAAATGAAGGATTTAGACTGAATTTATGTTTTATTAATGTAGAGGCATATGCTTATGGCAATGCTCCTAGCATTTTTAATGTCCAGAGTTTTGTTAATAGCTTTGATAAGCTTAATCAATACAGGGCACTAAGAAAATAAGCAAGATGGGCTGGGGTTTTGGCTCAGCGGTAGAGCACTTGCCTAGCACATGCGAGGCACTGGGTTCCATCCCCAGCACCACATAAATATAAATAAATGAAGTAAAGATATTTGGAAAAAAAGAAAATAAGCAAGAATTGGGTGCTTTGTTTATTAAAATAAATCTGTATTTTTCCTTTATCAATAAATAAACTCTGAAAGGTTGAAAATTAGTATCCTTTCCTATACTATTATATAGTATAACATAAGTACAACATGTAAATAAATACATATTAACAAATTTTAATGAAATGTGTACTTGTTGAATTTCTTCATTACTATTCACTCTGTATATACACATGCTATATATTTGTATATGTGTATACTTATATGTACATACATATAAGACATACATAAACATACCTCTTCATAATTGTCTTAGTTGTTTCTAGAAATCCTTTTTTGAAGCAGTCCAGGGTGTGTTTCTAATTTTTCAATCTGATTTTTTTTAAATAAAAAATGTAAATGAACTTGCCTTTTCTTTACAGTAATCACTGAGCTCTAATCACATCCATGTTATATCTTCCTTAAGCCCATAAATAGTCTTATTTTTAAATTATTTTAAAAGGTTCAAACAGAAAAGTGTAGAGGATCAAATAATATACAGTATAACCACTGAACTCTAGCATATCTCAGTAATCTTATTTGTTTCTGAATTGTATTTGTAAAAAGTTGAAGCCTACATATGTCCCCCTTCTCAGTCCTATTTCCTTCCCCCAAAATAACTCCTTTCCAGAATTAAATCTCATTTTCTCTGGAGTATCTGATACTTAGGTGTGATTTTTCTTCACTGTTAGTAAATTCTTTATGAATCACTTTATAGCAAATGAGAAAGGGAGGTTATGAAAGTCACTCAAAAAAGGATGTGTGAGGTCTAGGGTTATAGTTCAGTGATGGGCGCGCTTGCCTGGCATGTGTGAGGAACTGGGTTCGATTCTCAGCACCACATATAAATAAATAAATAAAAATAAAAGTCCACTGACAACTAAAAGTAAATATTTTTAAAAAAGGGTGTTTGAGAGGAGTCAGAGCTGCTGCCAGCCAGGTGTGGGTGGGAAGGGGTTCTCTGTTCTACTGCTTGCTCCTCTGGAGTGTATAAGACAGAGCATGTGGCCAGGTGTCTGGATAATAATCTATTATGAAACAGGATCTTTGTAGAAATTCAGAGAAACCTTGATGTTTATGTAGTCTCATGTAAGTCAGAATTCTAAATGGCAATGTATGTGGAGATCCAGCTAGGGGAACGAAAGTGCTTTGTCACTTTTAGGAGTCTGCATGTATGTCAGGCACTGTTACAAGCACTTCAAATAGTGGTTTGGGGGCTGGGTGTGCAGCTCAATGGTAGAGCACAAGTCATCCCCAGTACTGAAAAATACAACAGTGGATGTTAACTTATCTCATTCCAACTGATGAGGTGGGTATCAATATTATCCTCATCTGACAGATAAGGGAATAGATGTAGGAAGGTTGAGTGACTAGTTTATGGTTACACAACTACCCTGAGACAGGATTTGTACTCTGAGAATACAGCTCCAGGCTCAACTAGCTAATTACCTTCTAGAGCTGGCATCCATGGGCTGCTGCCCCACTTCACACCAGATGTTTTCATACGCCAACACCATATACAGATGTACCCGTAAAGCCAGGGTACTATGCTGTATCAAGGCTCAAGTCCATTTTCTCCCCCATCTTTTAAATGAATAAAATTAAAACCTTAACTGTTTTTCTCACTTAAGTTGCCTGAAATAATCAAAAGTTCATCTCCAGGGGCTGAGGTTGTATCTCAGTTGAGGAATGTTTGCCTTGCATGTGTGAGGCACTGGGTTTGATGCTCAGCACCACATAAAAATAAATAAAATAAAGGTATTGTGTCCTTCTACAACTAAAAATATATTTTTTTCAAGTTTGTCTACTGGGGGCTGGGGTTGTGGCTCCGTAGTAGAGTGCTTGCCTTGCAAGTATGAGGCTTTGGGTTCAAGCCTCAGTCAGCACCACATAAAAATAAATAAACAAAGGTATTGTGTCCATTTACAACTAGAAAAAAAAATTTAAAAAAGGTTTGTCTCCATTTCCCCACTTCCCATTCAGGCCTCAGGACCCTGCAGTTGACTTTAATTCTCATCAGGGCCTCTCTCACCTAGGCCAGCAATAACCTATATTTTACTAAAGCAAGGGGGATCTCTTTAATAACACATTATATGTCCTTTCCTTGGACTTTTCAGATTTTGATCTCTCCTTTGAAATTCTTCCTTGCCAGACTTCTGTAAAACCGTTCTTCACTAAGTGTTCTCAGCTTTCATCATTCTTTCCCAAACTCTATTGCTGTCTCCTTCAGCAAACCCTCATCCCACAACTATTCAAGCCTTTAAGGATTTGTCTTTTATCTTCTATGCAATCTCATTTATACTTGGACAAATCTTCAGCCCTCTCTGTCATCTGTGTCTACCTATCTACCTACGTATATCCCCCATCCATCCATCAATCATCTGAACTGCTGGTAGCCAATATCGACTTCATTTCACCTTAATGTCCAACACATACTTTAAGTTCATGTCCTAGGCAGAATTTCTCTTTCATAGCTTCCTACCCAACCCTCCATCACTATTCCAGTAGCTATTACAGCTGAAATCAAAGAATTGTCTTTAATTTCTTTCTATCACAACTGTCACCAAGATGTGCTCACTCTATATCCATAACTCTTAAATTCATTTACTCTTTCCATTTCCAGACATTGCCACTGTCTTTGTTTAGGCTTATCAACTTCCTCTGGATCCTGACAGACATATCTGCTTCAAACCTTCCAGACTTATTTTACGTTTTTAATTTTTCAAAATGTCTGCATTGTCCAAATCACTCCTTCAAGATGATATGTCTCCTTACTATGATCTATGGAGGATACATGCCCACCCTTTGGGGGTGAAAGTTCATTATATCAGGGGACACCCATAAATTCATCTGTAGTCTTCTTTCTCCATTCACAGCAGCTACATCAGTAATGGCATCCTTCCCAGAATGGGACTAAAAAGGTCATTGTCCTTAAAACTGACACGCCACCAAAGCCTGCCTTTGTTGCTCAAACCATGTCTGTTAGACCACTGAATAAGTAACACTTACTAGGGGAAATAAAAAAAGATGTCTCTAGAGCTCTCCATAATAACTTCCTAATACTCTACATGTATTAGTTGCAAGGAAATAAGCAGGCTTAGGCAAAAAAAATAACATTGCCTCATATTATATATTTCCACATATATATTCAAATGTTTGAGTTATAGCAGTCTAGATAAACAACAGCATGCCTCCTGTAACAGAAGTAGAAAACTAAGCCAGGTGTTTGGGAGGATTGTGAGTTCAAAGCCAGCGTCAAAAAAAAAAAAAAAAAAAGCAAGGCCCTAAGCAACTTAGCAAGACCCTGGTTCTAAATAAAATATTAAAAAGCACCACTGGGCTCAATCCCTGGTTAAAAAAAAAAGTAAACAATTATATGATCCCAGGAATAAACCTAATAAAAGATGTATAAGAACTTTATGGAGAAAGTTATTAAACTTTTGGAAAGATATAAGAAGACCCAGATGTAGTATGTTCTTGATGACTCAATATTATCAGGATTTTAAATTAATCTGTAGATTCAATGTGATTCCAATTAAAATCCAATTTTATTGTTTAATTTTGGAACTTGAAGCTGACTTTAAAGTAAGTGGAATAACAAAGGGCCAAGAATATCAAAGTCAATTCTCAAGTAGGGAAACATTTGCAATGTGAAATAGAGTTGACAAACAGCCAATACATTTTTCTTACTGGTCTCATTTATCTTCAGATGTATATGAAACTGCAGATAATCAAAGACAAAATCTTGAAACAAAGTCAAAGGAAATATGACATTACCTATAGAGGATCAAGGACAAGAATTACATTGTACTTCTCTTCAGAAAACATGTGAGCAAGAAAAGAGAAGAGAGAAATATTTAGGAAGGAAAGAAGAGCCCAACCTAGGATGAAGAAATTAAATAAGATCTAAATAAATGGAGAGACATTCCATGTTTGTGGATAGGAAGAGTTAACCTTGATAAGCTATCAATTATTTTCTAATATGGTCATAGATTCAGTGCAATCCCAGAAAGCTATTTTATGGGTATTGACAAGGGGATTCTAAAAGTTTTTATAGAAAGGCAAAAGACCCAGACTATCCAACATGGTATCAAAGAAGAACAAAATTGGAGGACTGACAACATTCAACTTTGAGTTTTACTATAAAGTTACAGTAATCAAGATAGTTTAGTGTTAGGTGAAAGTACAGAGGGATAGATGAATGGAACAGAACAGAGAGTCCAGAAATATACTGAGCTTTAACAAAGAAATTGAGTAGATTCTATTTAATATATGGTGCTGTTGCAAGTGGACATACACAGATAAAATATAAACATAATTAAAATCAAAGAAATATATTAAGGATAAAAAACTGCACTCTCATTTCACAAGACACAGAAAAACGATTTGATAAACTAAAAAAATTATTCATGATAAAACTCAGCATTGTAGAAGCAGAAAGGAACCAGTATAAGGTATCTACAAAAACAAAACAACAAAAACCCAAAAACCTCTACAGTTCATTTCATATTTAACAGTAAAAGGCTGAATGTTTTACTTAATACTAGAACAAAGTGAGGTTTTCACTTTTACCTCTTGTATTCAAGATTATACTGGAGTGAAATCATATGTTCTTGAGTTTTATAACTTAAAGTTTGGAACTGATGCGCTGTAGATATTCATGGAATCATTAATAGCATAGTATGTACTATATACAAAAATTCCTAAGGTAGACCTTATAGAATATACACGACTATTATGACTATTTCACTATGTAGGGAAAAGAACTCTGAATAGAGATGTGGATTCCACTGAGGTCTTATTTTTCTATGGTTTCAGAAAAGAAAAAAGTAGAGAAAAAAAAATTGGGAGGGAGAAGGGGAACAGCAAGGATGGTTGAAAGAGAGCTCATCATTATATAAAAATACATGTATGAAGATGTGAATTTGGTGTCAACATACCTTATATACAAACAGAGATATGATAAATTGTGGTAAAGAGGTGTGTTAAGAATTGCAATGCAGGACTGGGGATGTGGCTCAAGTGGTAGCGCACTTGCCTAGCATGCGTGAGGCACTGGGTTCGATTCTCAGCATCCCATAAAAACAAAAGATATTGTGTCCACCTAAAGCTAAAAGATACATATTTAAAAAAAGAATTGCAATGCAAAAAAAAATCCATAAAAGAGTTCATGTATAATGGTATAATTTGGCATGAACATACTTTATGTACTGAGTTATGAAAAATTGTGCTGTGAATGGATAATTATGAATGTAATGCATTCCACTATTGTTATGTATGAAAGAAATTTTTAAAAATTGCAGTACTAGGGATCAGCCCAGGGCCCTGAACATGCAAGGTAAGGGCTCTACTACTCATAATCAGTAATAATGAAAACACCTTCCCTCCCATTCGTGATGGTTTCAACAGAAACCTAGTAGGAAACTAACTTAACCCCTACCTGGCAATATTAAGGATAAGGTGTCTATTTTCCCACTATTGTAGGGTTACAAGAGGCTTACTGAACAAAAGATTTAAGTAAGATCCAGAGCCTCATACTACTATACCCCAAATGTTCAGGAATCAAATCACTCGTTAAACAAAAACCAAGGAAAAATCTCAAATTGATGAGAAAAGACAATCAATAGTCACCAACACTAGGATGACACAGATGTTGGAATTATCTGTCAAGGTTTTAAAAGCAGCCGTCATAAACTGCATCAATCAGCAATTACAAATACTTGAATCAAATGAAAAAATATGGTTTCAGAAAATAAATTTAAAAATATAAATTAAGACAAAATGGAATTATTATCGTGGTGCTAGGCATGAAACCCAGGGTGTCCCGTATGCTAGGCAAGTGCTCTACCATTGAGTCTACAAACCTCAGCCCCAAATGGAAATTTTAGAACTGAAAAAATACAACAAAATGGAAAACTCAATGGATGAGCTCAGCATTAGATGCCAAAGAAAACAAACAATCTGTGATTTTGAAGATAGAACAATAGAATTTATTCAATCCAAATAACAGAGAGAAAATAGACTTAAAAAATGAACAAAGGATGGGCGTGGTGGCACAAGCCTATAATCCCAGCAGCTCAGGAGGCTGAGGCAGGAGGATCAGGAGTTCAAAGCCAGCCTCAGCAACTTAATGAGGTTCCTAAGCAAATCTGGGAGACCCCGACTCTAAATAAAAATGTAAGAAAGGGCTGGGAATGTGGCTCAGTGGTTAAGTGCCCCTGGATTCAATACCTGGTACCCCCTCCCCCAAGAAATTAATAGTCTCAGGGACCTGCAATATTAACACAAAAGATCTAACATTACTGTTTGCATAGTCTTAGAGAGAAAGGGGAAAAAGCATAGGCCCATACAAGTACTTGAAAAAGGGCTGGGGATGTGGCTCAAGCGGTAGCGCGCTCGTCTGGCATGCGTGCGGCCCCGGTTCGATCCTCAGCACCACATACCAACAAAGATGTCGTGTCCGCCGATAACTAAAAATAAATATTAACTCTCAGAAAAAAAAAAACAAGTACTTGAAAAAATAATGGCTGAAACTGTCAATATTTAGCAAAAGACATAACTCTACAGATTAAAGAGGCATAGTGAAACCAAACAGGATAGAACCAAAAATATGCACAACAGGACACATAGTAGGACACATAGTAATCAAACTTCTTAAAGCTAAAGACAAAGATAGAATTGAGAAAGAGATGTCATCTGACTATAAGAGGAAAGCAATTTGAATGACAGCAGATTTCTTATCATACTAGGAAAGTCAGAAGGAAGTGGCACATTTTAAGGGGCTGGTGTTGTGGCTCAGCAGTAGAGCACTTGCCTAGCATGCATGAGGCCCTGGGTTCAATCCTCAGCATCACATTAAAAATAAATGAATAAAATAAAGCTATAAAAAAAGAACTGTTAAAATTCAATGTTCAGCAAAAGTATCCTTCAGGAATGAAGGGAAATCAAGACATTCTCAGACAAAGGAAAACTTAGAGAATCTATCACCAACAGAACAACTCTAAAAGGATAACTAAAAGAAATTCTTAAAATGCAAAGAATATGAAAGAATGAAGGAATTTTGGACTACTGGAAAGGAGGAAAGAACAACGAAAAGAGGAAAAACATGAGGAAATATAACAGACTAATTCTTCCCTGAGGTTTTACAAATGGTGTTTCAATAACATTGCCTGATGTGGTTCTAAAAGTGTGTAGAGGAAATATTTAAAACATAAATGGGGGAGATGAAAGGGACTTACATGTATGTAAGGTTTCTACACTTTACTCAAACTGATAAAATATTAATGGAAGTAGACTACAATAAGCCGTGTATATACAATATACTTCGAATAATGAACAAGTTACTCCAGGAAGGCAGGAGAGAGGAATCAGAAAAGAGAACAAAAAGAAAACAAAAAATTAAATGTCAGACACAGCCCTAAAATATTGATAATTAAGTGTAAGTGGCCTAAATATATCAACTAAAACAAAGATTGTTATAGTGGGTTGAATAAAAGACCCAGCTATATGATATAAGTTACTTTAATTATAACTGTGAGACTGAGCATATAGCTCAATGGTAGAGTATCATGCATGAGACCATAGGTTTAATCCTCAGCACTGAAAAAAATTATTTATACACACACACACACACACACACACACAGTTACATAGTTTGGTACAAAGCAAAAGATCAGAAAAAGATATACTTTTCAAACATTAATTAAAAGAAAGCATAAGCGCCTATGTTTTAGTATCTGATAAAGTAGCTCTTGGAGCAATAAGTTTACCAACAGAAAATGATGGCACATAATGGTAAAAGGGTCCATCAACTAATAAGACACAATTTTACATTTATACACCCCCAAAATGGAGTCACAAAATATATGATGCAAAACTTAATAAAACCAAATGGGGAAATAGACAAATCTACAATTATAGTTGGAGATGTAAACAACTTTCTCTCAATAATTGATAAAACAAATAGACATAAACCAGCAACACATAGAACTGTACACCATTAATTAACAGACTGTAGATGGTACATAGAGACACTTTACCATGTGCCTGTAGTCACAACCCTTGGAAAGTTTGAGGTAGGAGGGTTGCATGAGATCAGCCTGGGAAACCTAAACCCCATCTCAAAAACTAAACAGCTGGGCACAGTGGTGCACACCTGTAATCCCAGTGACTCAGGAGGTTGAGGCAGGAGGATCACAAGTTCAAAGCCAGCCTCAGCAACTTAGTGAGGTCAAAAGCAAATAAGCGAGACCGTGTCTCTAAATCTCTAAATAAGATATAAAAAAGGCCTGGGAATGTGGCTCATTGGTTAAGGACCCTGGGTTCAATCCCCAGTACCAAAAAAAAAAAAAAAAATCCCCCAAACCAGACCAAGAAATACCCCAAACACTCAATCCAGCAAAAGCAGAGTCCACACCACATTCTTTTTTTTTTTTTTTTTGAGAGAGAGAGAGAGAGAGAATTTTTTAATATTTAGTTTTAGTTTTCGGCAGACCCAACATCTTTGATTGTATGTGGTGCTGAGGATCGAACCTGGGCCACACACATGCCAGGCGAGCTCGCCACTGCTTGAGCCACATCCTCAGCCCCACACATTCTTTTCAATAAACTAATCAACAAAACATTTTCCAAAATAGATCATATTCTGTAGGCAACAAAAGAGACCTCAACAAATGTAAAAGAACTGAATGGTGTAAAAGAAAAGAGCAGTAGACTCAAACTAGAAATCAATAACAGAAATAGAACAGGAAAATCTCTAAACATCTGGAAACTATACAACACATTTGTAAACAAAACAAAACAAAAAAACCCCATAGGTCAAAGAGAAAATCTCAGGGAAATTTTAAAAATACATGAAAGTAAAATGTTCTGGTTACCCATTTTATAATCAACTAATTATAAGGAGAAATTTTCTATTAAGGGAGAAAAATATTTTTTAAAAATTATGATTTCTGAATTTGAATGTTGGTTTATGAAATTTTTTGATGATTCCGATTGTTACTGATGCTCTTGGGCATTTCTTGAAGCAATGATCACATGTTGTGCTAAATCTCTATTAAAACAATAAAATTAGGGCTGGGGATGTGGCTCAAGTGGTAGCACGCTCGCCTGGCACGCGCAAAGCACTGGGTTCGATCCTCAGCACCACATAAAAATAAACTAAAGATTGTGTCCAACTAAAAAATAAATACTTTAAAAAAACAATACAATTAGCACTTCTACTGAAAGAGACAAGACTTTTGTGGAATAAATATATAATTTATAAACTACTGCTACTTTGTCCAAATCACTGGCCCATCAAGAAAATACCTAATCATGTGCAAGAGTAATAAAGATCCATTGGTTCTGGTATTTTCCCAACTTTCTGTTGTAATAAAATAAACACAGCTTTACATATCATTTTTGTTTTTATGAAAGTGTATTTGTTAAAATAAAAGGTAAACATAAAATCCATAAATACAATAGTAACAAATTGTAATTTGATTTATAGCTTTTAAATATTTAAACACGCGAGACGTCTATTTCCATATCTTCTTTGCTTTAGGCCCAGCAAATGTTAGGGGCGGGTCTAGCACTAACCTCCTTGACACTTAAAACCTCAGCATCCTTTTCCGGAAAAGGGGGATAACACTCCCGAGCTCACAAAATTGGAATGAACCAGGCACCCGGTGCGTTAGTAACGGGTGCTTAAAAAATAAGGGTAATATAAGTTTTCTCTCTCTTTCGAGAAGGAAATCACTGTTCAAAGAATGTTTTGGGGTTTCTTTTTCTTTCTTTCTTTAAAAAGTCTACCTTTTCTTTTTAGGATTCAGGGGAAACGGGTGCGTTTGAAGCTCAGCAGTAAGGAAATAGTTGAAGACATCAGAGAGATGTGTAATGGGGAGGGACGGGATCGGCTCAGTGGGACTGGCTTAGGTAGTGGGCAAAGAGAAGAGGAATCCCCATCTACCTCCGCAGAAAAGGCTCCAGCTTTTGGAGGTGTGTGTGCCTGCATTTGCCTGTGTGTGAGGAGGGGATTAGCTCCGACTCTCGCAGATACCACCACGCATGACGAAGCTACTTCCCCCTCATGCGGTCCTAGGCGCACACGCGCCATCCACGGCCACGCCCGCACTTACTCGACACATACAGGGCATCAGAGGGTCTTGTTGCCATAGCGAGCAGCAGCGCGTGAGCCCGGCCGCCCCTCCCGCCCCTGGCAGAGCCCGGTCAACTCCCACTCTGATTGGCCACTGCTTCCTCATTATGCAAATCATTTGCGTAGACTCAGAGGCCAGCTGCCTGACGTCACCAAGCACGGGGGCTGGGGCTCGGGGCTTGGCTCCCGGAGCTCGGGCCGGAGCCCAGAAAGCGCGGCGCTGGGACCTCAAGCCAGACCCCAGCGTCCCGCCGCCTCGGCTCCGGCCCGCCCCGCCCCGGCCCCGCCCCCTTTCAACCCGCTCCACCCCTTCTACGCCCCTCCACCCGGACCCCGCCCCCTGGGCAGCCCCCCTCCCTCACCACCCGGGCCCCGCCCCCTCCCCCCTGGCCCTCGCCACCGGTCCAGGGAGGGGACGGCGGGACAGGCGGGACCGGTGGGACCGGCCGGAGGGCGGACTGGGCGGGGATATGGCCGCGGCGCCCGGAGGGTCTGCGCCGGCCGCCGGCCCGGGCCCGCGCCTTGGTTTCAGCACCGCGGACAGCGGCGTCGGCATGAGCGGGCTAAACCCAGGTCCCGCGGTGCCCATGAAGGACCACGACGCCATCAAGCTCTTCGTGGGGCAGATCCCGCGGGGCTTGGACGAGCAGGACCTCAAGCCGCTGTTCGAGGAGTTCGGCCGCATCTACGAGCTGACGGTGCTGAAGGACCGGCTCACCGGCCTCCACAAAGGTGCGCGGGGTCAGCTCAGCTCAGCCCAGCCCAGCCCAGCCCAGCCCAGCCCAACCCAGTCCAGCCCTGACCAGCCCAGACCTAATCCAATTAGAGTGCAGTCCAGCCCAACCCCAGTCCCAACCTCAGCCCCAACCCTAACCCTACCTAGAGCCAGTACAACACCACTCCATTACCTGCCCCACCTAAGCCCTGTCCCCTCCCTAGATCACAGAAACCCCAACCAAGAATTTTCCCTGGGGCATCCTCCACTGATCATCACTCTGGTCCGCTAACATGTTCTTCACATTTACCACCAAATTCCTACCCTTTGCCTATCATATCCCAATAGTCCCTGCCTTTCAGTTGAGCCTCTTCACCAATGCTCGCATCAGACATCCCAAATCCTGGAATTTGGAAACTTATTCCATCTTCTAGCTCTTGAATTACACACGATCTTATGAAACCTGAGCCCAAGCATTCCTTACCCCTCCACTGGGTGCCACATCACTCAGGCCTAACCACTCACATATCTTAGACTTGCATCCCTCCTCTGGCCTCCAACTCCAACCAACCCCCAGAGCCTTCATTTGACTCTTAGATTGTCAAACTCTTCCTTTCTTCCCTTTGAACCCAAACTCTTCCCTTCTTCAGGACCCAGGCTTGTCTAACTCACAAAATCCAATTTATTTCCCAGGAGGCTCTCAGTTCCAAATGCCACCCCCTCTCAATGTTTGACAATAATCCCAATCTCTCCTACTCTTTGTCAGAATCCCAACACTCTATCTTTTCTGATTTGAGTCCACAACCCTGACCTCAGCTGGGAATGCCACCACCCTGTGTCCCCTTTATCTTAAGTTTCCCCTTAGCTGAATCCACACTTCTACCTTCCTCTAATCTCCCTTTCTTTACTCTTCTTTTCTCCTTCCCAATCCTCTTGATGGCCTACTGCTTTCCTTCTCTCACAGGCTAGTCCCAGATCAGAGCACTCTTAAGGTGGGTGAGGCTGAAGAGGAAGAAGGGGAAATCTTCTCCTTGTCCTTGCTAAAAAGACAGAAGCACCATGGTCCTGTATGGCCACACCCCTTTTTTCCTGTAGAGAGAGGGAGGAGGCTTGTTTACATGCAGAAAAGTCTGTCCAGGCTGGGCCCGAGTAACAGAGCCAGAGTCATGTGCCATTCATTGACAGGGAAAGGAGAGAGAATTTGAGGAGAAACAGTTTGTGGTTTCAAGGTTTTGATGGTGAAGGATCACCAACTGTCCTTAGTGAAATTCCTAAGAGGAGTGATGGGCCTTGGTTAACAACTAAAAGTAAATTCCTAGGGATTGAGAGCTGGAATCAGATTGCCACCTCTTTTCACTTGAAAGACCTTGGGGGTTCCTTGGCACACTAATATAGGGGCTTCAGGAAAATGCCTACAGAAGGCCAGGACTGTCATCTGGGTGGGGGTACAGCTTCCACCCTTTGGGTTGGGGTTATGTTAAAGAGTCCATAAAAGGACAATGTCACACCATCCAGACTCCTTATGATATAGCTTAATTGTCTGTCTGTCTGTTTTTCTACTTATATTAACTTATTTTCTTATTTTTCTGGACATTGATTTCAGCATGTAAGTACAAAGCTAATCTTTGTAGGCTATCTTTATAATAAAGGAAGTGTATAGAATACCTTTAATTCTCATTCTTCTCTCTCAAACATTATTAGAGGCTCTGAACTGTTTCCTCATTCTCTCTTGCCCCATTTAGCTTTAATTCTTTCTGGTCTCCCCCCCACACACACACACATTCATCTGTCCCTCAAGCTATACTTCTCTGGATTGCTACCCTTCCATTATTCTTCCTTCTATTCCAGGTAGTCCATAGGCTCCTTTAAGTGGCAGCTGAGCCCCCGAACCTTTCAGACAGCTTTCCCCTCCCTACACCTGATTCTGACATCAGATGATATGGTTTTGTGGCAGAAGATGGAGTAGTGATGTAAGAGGAATCAGGTGTTTGTCAATTTATTTCCAACAAACCTGCATCTTTCCAAGGCAAGTGTTGCCTTGCAAGGTGATCATGGAGGGTCTCCAAGTCAACATTTTCCATACCTTCTCCACAGTGACAGTGACGTCTGAAAGCTAAAGTGACTCATTTTCCTGTTGATGGCTGGGTACCGATGGAGGCAGCCACAGTGTCTTGAAAACAACCCCAATATGAGAGTTAGAAAATTCCAAATGCTGGTTTGGTGATGTAGCTCAGTGGTAGAGTGCTTGCCTGGCATGTGTGAGGTCCTAGTTTAGTTCCCAATACCAAGAGAGAGAGAGAGAGAGAGACAGAGAAGAGGGGGAAAAAGGAAGAAAGGAAACTCCAAATGCTGCCCTCCTACTGACACATTCTCTGGGTTTCAGTTTCCCCACTGATGTGATAAGAGCCTGGCCAGGAGTTTTCTGGAGATACTTTGAATGGCAGATAACTCACCCATCTTAAGGAGAGAGCTCCACAGAAGAAAATGTTCCCATTGACTTTTCTAGTCTACTGAGGACTAAATGGGAAACTACATTAAGCTCCTAATGGCTTCCCACATCCACTTTCTCTTCCTTCAGCCCCTCTCCTTCCTATACTCAAAAGGCTTTTTTTAAACACACACACACACACAGAGATCTTATCATATCACTAAGACCCTTTAGTGGTTCCCCATTGCTCTCAGAAAAAGTTCAAAATCTGATTGAGGCCTGTAAAGCTATATATGACCTGATTCTTGCATATCTCACTAGCCACTATCCCTGTTCACCAGCCCCCAACCATACTAGCCTCCTGTCCATTTCCCCAACACTCTAAATGCTTGGCTGATACTTCATATATGCTTTCCCTCTGCCTGAAATAATCACCAGCCTCTTATCACTTGCACTTGGTTCAAGGACTCAATGTTCTTGTTCTTGAGGACTCAGTGTCTTCTTTGAGACATTCTCTAACCCTTTGGGCTCAGTTGTCCCTCATAATTTGTTGTCTAATCCACGTGAAAGAAGAGAATGTATCTATCGTGTTGCCTCTCTCTCCCCTAAACCATCAAAATACTCTACCATAATGAGTAAGTATTCAGTATTTTCTTTTTAAAATTTTTTTATTATTTATTTTTTAGTTGTAGTTGAACACAATACCTTTATTTTATTTATTTATTTATTTATTTTTATGTGGTGCTGAGGATTGAACCCAGAGTCTCGCATATGCTAGGTGAGCATTCTACTGCTGAGCCACAACCCCAGCCCCACCCCCACTGTCAGTATTTTCTGAATGAATGAGTGCTCATGAATGTTTAAAAAGAAAAGCTGTCTGCATCAGTGCTTCTTAATAGACTATTGAAACAAAAAAAAAGAAAGAAGGGTAGGCCTGTTCCTCTGCCTCATTCCAGACTTTCCCTGCCCCATATCTCTTGACCCTTTTAGAGGAGTCAGATTTGGTGTACAGTAACCCTTTGAGAGGCCCTATCTTGAAGCCCTGGGAGAGTTGAGAGATCAAGCTCTTGGATAGGATTAGAGGGTCCCTGAAAGCTCCCACTTACATAAAGCCCTTAAACTAGAAACATCTTCCAAGCCTCAAATTAACCCATTCCCCAGCTTCAAGTTTAGTAGAGGGAGGTCCTAGGCTTAGCCTCAACCCTGCTCTTCCTTTTTTGCCTCCTCTCATCTGAAACTGAGTTGGGAAGAAATTGAGGCTGATTCTAGGAGACTCAGTGAGCCTGTATCAAAAAAGAAGGGGGAGTCTGGGTTAAAGATGAAGGCAAAGCTGCTTATGGAGGTTTAACCCCAACAGACTTACAGCTGGAGTGGGGAGGGGAGCTGTGGGATTGTATGAGCATGTGACAGCGTGTGGGTACATATGTTCCCTGGGCAGGAGGGCAGGAGCAAATGAGAAGGAGTCAGAGATATCAGTCCCCAGGCATATAAGGACCCTCCTTTCAAAGAAAGTGGGAGGCAGAAAAGTCTACTCAGAAGTAGTGTTCTTGTTAAAAGGAGAATGGCCTTAAGTTTGTTGAATTAATGGGGTGTTTCCAACAAGAGTATTTGGGGGTTTTAGGAAACAACCTGAGCCAGCCTCTTCCTCCTCAGGCTGTGCCTTCCTCACCTACTGCGCCCGGGACTCTGCTCTCAAGGCCCAGAGTGCACTGCACGAGCAGAAGACCCTGCCTGGGGTAAGTTCACCAAGATTTGGGGGTTGGAAATCACCTCAGCTGGGGACAGTGCCCTATATGCATGCCAAACCAGCAGGTGGAACTGATTTGGGACAAAAGACTAGAAGCAGAATCTTCTTTCTAAGAGAGGGCTTACCTATGCCATGAACAACTGCAAGTTCTGTGTTAAATACCCATTCTTCTGGCTAGAAAATGGGCTCAAGATCCTTGGGTCAAATATTCCACCCCACCTCTTATGAGAGGAATCAATATTGTGGGCTAAACTAGAAATTGTTCACACTGGCCAAAATCATGGCTTTGAGTGTTCTTTGTCATTGGAGTGAACATGTATGTAGTTACATGGGAGAGAAGATCTGCTAGGCTATTACCTCATTTTCTCCAGTTCTAGGATCCCTGATAGTACTTCCCTCTGGTCCTCTTTCTTCAATGGTTTTTAGGGATGCCTTGACTCACCCTGATTGTCCTTGCTCCACACTTCAAACTCTTGGCTAAAGTTAGGGGAGATCTGATTCTACAGGCAAAACTAGGCTTATAGGTACCAATCACATCTGGTCTGTTCTTGGCTAATGAATAATCACTGGACAAAAGTAAAATGGACCATGTATATATGATATACGAAAATACATCCTACTGTCATGTATAATTAAAAAGAACAAGTAAAATTTGTTTTAAAATAGCAAAGTGGAATCTACTGCCCATATGGTAGAAATAAGAAGTAACCATTTAGAGCCAGCATGGGTTACCAAGATCAAGTCATCCTGCTAAGCCTCGTTTTCTCTTGTCCCATGAGTGGTATGGCTAGAACAAGAGTACTATTCAAATGCCATGGGCAGGCCAAACCTGGGACTTATGTCCATTCTAGGTCTCAAAGTTAAGAGGGTTATTATCTTACCAGAAAGAGACCTGGATAAAGTGAAGGCATAAACTATCACCCCATGATATACATGGTCCACGGGGTGATAGTTTGAAGGAATTGGGGATATGAAATGGAGAAGATAGGATCTAATGGGGACTTTAATAGGGGGGCATCACAACACAATAATTAAGAATATTGGTTTTCAAGCTTTACAGACCTAGATTTTGATCTCAACTCTTTCATTTACTTATAATCTTAAACTTCAGTTTCCTCATTGTCAGGAGTGAGTACTAACACCCCATACACTGGACTATAGTGAGAAAAAATTGAGGCTTAGCAAGTGCAGATTAAGATTTCAATAATGGGCTGGGGTTGTGGCTCAGTGGTAAAGCACTTGCCTCATACATATGAGACACTGGGTTTGATCCTCAGTACCATGTAAAAATAAATAAATAAAGATCTAAAAATTAAAAAAAAATATTTCAGTCAGGCATAACTGTCCACATGGAAAGAGGAAAAGCTGGGTCAATCTACAAAGAGAAATTCTGAAGAGGGATTTGGTTTTCTACAGGTGCCCCAGACATCAGGATCAGATCAGGGAGTATAAGAAACAGATACTAGCATCAACTCAGTTTAATGAAGTCACTTCTGTGAACTGAAGCTGTCCAACAATGGAACAAGCTTTGCCAAGAACTGATCAAGCTGTTTATCAGTTTGTCTTGCTGACTCTCCTAGAACCAATCTTAGTAACTGAAGCAATCTGACTCTTGGGGACTTAGTGCCAAGTAACACCAACCCAACACCATCACCAATGCTCTGTATGTAGGCTGTGGAGTCAGACAAATATAGTGTGGATCCAGGCCCTGTCCTGTGACCTTGGGCAAATGTCTACTGCTATGCCTAAGTTTCTTTACCTGTAACTCATAGGGTTATAATGGTTGTGTGAGCTAAGTGCTTAGCATAATTCTTGGCAGAAAATAAGCACTCAATATAGGTTAGCTGGTGTTAGTATAGCTCTAATAGTAACAGCAGCATTAGTTAAAATCGGAGAAGTCATCATTGTATCTAACCATGGGAGCAAATGACTTCTGCTGCTAGAACTGAGAGTCAGCAAGACAAACTAATATCACTGGAAAAAAGCAAAGTGGACCATGTATATATGATATGTTCAGAGACAGAAGGAACAGGTGGGTGTGAAATGGAGTGGGACCATGGGGGAGGTTCCACAGGAATATGGACTAAGCTGGAGAGATCTGCAGAAGGCAACAATTGAAGAGGAAACTCTGAGTGCCAGACTAAGGGATTTGGATTTTACCCTAAAAGTCAATGTGAGGCGTGTGCATACACACACACACACACACACACACACAAATAGTAAGATGAACTTTTGGATAAAAATCTTCTCAACAGATAGGCGTAGTGGCACATGCCTGTAATCCCAGCAGCTCAGGAGGCTGAGGCAGGAGAATCAAGAGTTCAAAGCCAGCCTCAGCAACTCAGCAAGACCCTGTTTCAAAATAAAATATAAAAAAAGGACTGGGGATGTTGCTCAGTGGTTAAGTGCCCCTGGTTTCTATCCCTGGTAGAAACAAACAAATAAACAAAATTTATCAAGAAGCCACAGTGCTCCACTAGGTCAGAGGTGCCTGGAGAGCACTATAAAGATGAGAGCAACTGAGATAAGGGCTGTGAAGTCTGAAAACACTGGGAGAACTGCTGGGGAAGAAAACAAAATATTAATAACTAACAGTTATTGATATGGGTGTTCATGGTAGTTTACATGTTCTAAGTCATGTAATCCTCTATGAAGAAGGTATTATTATTGGCATCCCCATTTCACACACAAAAAAAGAAAACTGAATCTTAAAGATCAAGTGACTTGCCCAAGGTCTTGTAGCTACTAATGGGAAGATCTGGGATTTGAGAAGTTAGTTTGATTCCAGAACTCATTCACGTAACTTCCGCACTGTTACAAGAGTCAACCTAGTGGTAGACAGGGTTATTGAGAGGATGGCAACTGGGGACATCCTCTCACACCCTTCCATCTGCTGGCCTCTAGTGTGCCTCAGCTTCCTCTAGGTTCTGCCAGTATTGGCTTTATTCATTCCCCTCTCCACTTAACAAAGTGAATTAATATTTAATTATTCTCCTAAATGAAAATCAATGGCTATGTTGGCCACCCTGGCAAGGTCCACTGTTATCAGTCTTTCCTCCTAGCCTGTCAGGGACAGCAGTCACCTGGATTCAGGCCCACCAGCTTAAGAAAGAAATGAGGGCCCAGCTCCCTAGAGGCACTGGGTCCTGGGCACAGCTGCCATCTGCTGGAGAAGCAAAGATAAGGCATCAATCTGAGTTTTTGCTGGAGTCAGGCATAATTATCAACATGGAAAGAGGAAAAGCTGGGTCAATCCCCAAAGAGAAAGCCTGGATCTTCAGGGTGATTTCATGGGGTCTGCTCAACTGAGACCTCCTTTTTGCTCCCCTCCACTTTCCCACTGCCAACTTCCAACACCTATCAAAGCTTGGTTCCCTACTCAGGACTTCTGTCAAACCTTAGTGATGTATCACACTTGGCCCCATCTCGGGTAGCATCTGCCCCATAAAGCTGGAGCTACTTCTAAAGTCTCACTTTAGGCTTCAAAATATACCCAAAGAGAGTGAGGCCAACTTCATTCCTACTTTCTGGGATTCCAAGAGTGCCCCCTTATTCATCTGTCTCTCTGCCTATGGTATCCCTTCTTTGGGGTACCTATTCCTCAAACACTGTGCAAGAGGTAGACATAACTGGTAGGGGAGTACATTTGCTTTTACAGGTTGTGCTCTGCACTAAATAACTTGGGTGGAGAAGAAAAATGTAAACTAAAATTCAGCCATAGTCTATTGGCCAAACCATACATATTATTATTTCAAGGCTGTATCCACCCAGAAAAAGGGGAACAATTTTTCTTACTTATTCCCCTGGTTGGAGAGTGCTTTTAGTAATTTATACAAAGGCACTGTAAGTGCATGCAATCACTCAGTGAAGGCTTTGCTCTCAAGGATCCCAGGAATAACTCAACATGTCTCATTAGGGTTTATGTTAGACATGTAAAAGAGGCATCAGGAGTGGAGAGGAAAGAGCAACTTTGCAGAGGAGAGGTTATCTGAGCTGAATCATGATCATGTTTCATTATGTTTGAGGGTCTAAAGACCTAAAAGACAAAGAAGTGTTGAGAATAATATGAGAATGGGCAGGAAGATGTTCAGCAAAGGGGATTGAGACTTTTGTGAAGAGTATTGTGGAGAATATTGGGAATGAGTTTTGACAGTCAATCAAAGATCTTGGGCTTTATCAGGAGGCTTACAATAGGGAACAATAGGTGAATTTAAGAAGGGAAGAGTTAGGGACTGATTTTTAAAAGATTTCTCTAGCTACAGTGCAAAGGTTGGGTTGAAGAAGGAGTAACACTGGAAGCAGGATGACCTTTTCAGACAATGTCACTTGAGCATAGGCTAATGATGATGTATGCTGATATAGAACTGGGAATAGGGCAGGAATGTGGAGGACAGGGTGGACTTTAAAGCTATATAAGACATCCTTAGAGATAGTAGGACCAATAGGACCAGATAGCAGATTGAATTAGAGGAGTGGGTGAGGAAGAAAGGAGTGCAAAAGGTGATGAAATTTGTGTTTGTTTTTGATCCACTCTTTCTTGCATCTCATAGCACTTCTCCCAGACTCAGCAATGGTCCCTTCTCTGGGGAATTTGTGATAAACTCTATTTTATGGGAAGAAGGAGCACTGAGGGTACAAATGCTGAGTGGAGAAGGAATAGTTGATAGTGGTACAGAAAAATCAAAAGAGCTGAAGTGGGCAATGTGGAGCACAAAGGCAGAAATTTTAGAGAAGCCAAGCAGTGAGTTGAGGCAGGGTCTTGTTTTCCCTTCTGATTTCTGGATCAGAAGCACCAGGACCTTGTGCACATCTGTGCTACCCATGACCTTCCCCTTCCATTGCCTAGAATAGGTTGTTCTCTCCTCTCTTCCTTGATTTCTCCTTCAGGGACTTGAAGAAGCCATGGGCTCCTCACCTGAGAAACTCTCAAGGGAATAGGTGTCCAGCTAGGGAAAGAGCTCATCTGAAGTCACACAGCAAGTTCTTGGCTGAGGAACTAATGCCCTCTTTTCCTCAAAGGGGAATCCCGATTACCTCACTAACTCCCAGATCCCTCCCCTGATGATGGCAGAAAGAAAGGCAGGTTAGGGTTGCCCAGGAAGCTCATGTGGGCAATTCTCTTTCTCTTCTAGCTACAAACAGAATCCTGGATTTCCTCCACAACCATTGTTCTATGGGGACTGGGGTTTAAAGCCCTGGGGAGTACTACTATGTATTCATCCTCCTGGGCTTACCTCCTTGGGACTTCTCTGCACCTCCAAACTCCCAAACAGCCAACTTCCCCAATTCCTGAGCCATAAACCTGAGTCAGACAGTATTTTCTATTTCCCTTTGTTCCACATCCAAAACAACTATATAACTATATAATTTGCCATTTACTTCTACTCTGGTCCAAGTCCCCTCACCTTCTACCTGTATTGTTGATCTTCCTATTTCGAGCTTCCTTTCCAAGTCTTTCTCTGTATAGTGACAACTTATGGGATGCTCCATAAGACAAAATTGACAAAATCATTTCCCTACTTAAAGTCCTTCCTGGATATTTATTGCCTTTGAAATACAACAAAATCAAAGTTCTTTGATATGCTTTTCACAGCCTGCCCTGCCCCAGCCCCTGGGTGGATTTCAATTTCCATTAACACATACACACACACACACACACACACACACACCCCTAATAGGCACATAAATGAACAAACAAAACTAATCATATCTGATGTACCTACTAATATCTAGCCATTGTCATTTTCACCACAATCCTGAAGGACAGGACCATGATACCCTTTTTACAAATGGGGAAACTGAGGCTCAGAGAACTTGAAGAAGTTGCCAGCGATGTACCCAGGATTTAAATCCACATCTGACTCAAAAGCAATTTGCCCTACCCTGGCTTTGTCTGTACTAATGTCAGAAACCTTACTCCTATAGACTTGCAGCCCATATTCCAGGCAGCTAGAATGCTCAGCTGTCAACCTACCTCTCCAATTATCTCCACATGGCCAGTGACCCTAGGCCTGTAAGACTCATGTCAAAAACTTCTTCCTCAAGGAGCTCTTCCTGAGTCGTGTCAGCCTCTCCAGCTGGAGTCAGCCTAGCCCACAGCTCTTCACCTTGTAGTGTGTCAAGGCCCTAGTCCCTCTATGCCTCATTATTTGTGTTCCTGACTTAAGAATGGAGTTGAGAAGCACAATATAAAAATCCTGGACTTCCCTGTCAGATACAAAACTGGGAGAAAATCTCAGCTCTACTACTTACTCAATCATGTGATCTCAGACAAGTGATTTAATGTCCCTCAGCCTCAGTTTTCTCATCTGCAACATGGGGACAATGGTATTATTTTACTGTACAGTTGAAAGGATTTGGAGACAATGTATGTAAAGTACCTGAAAAAGGGCCTAACACATGATAGGTTCTCCAGAAATGATGATATTATCTTCCTCTCTATGAGCCAATGAGGAGAGGGTCCTCATCTAGGTCAACATTGTTTCCCCTGAAGGGTCCAACCTGGGACTTGTCACAGAGTTTAGGACATGCTGGTAGCATGCCTAAGTGTGGAAGAGAGGCTTCCAGCCTCAAGGACTGGACCCTGCCTGGCCCATGAGGGAATGTGTATGAACCACTCAATGCCCACTCTCCATCAAAGGGTGGTAAAGTGGGTGGGAGGAGGGAAAGGGGCATCCCCCAGAGCACCAGTGAGCACCATCTCCCAGGAAACTCAGCCTGGGAGGCAGCTGCCATGGAAACCACTGCTGTCACATGTGCTCATCACTCTAGGCTCCAGAGAGAAATTCTCAAGATCTATTTAAGAACTAATAAAATAATGATGGTCTTGCTCACCCTCACTGCCCTCCACCCCAGGCTTCTACCCTCCCTACCAAGCTTCTCCCTGCCCCTCCTGCATCCTCTTCCTGCCCCCTCATTCCTTCATTTCCTTCCCATGTCCACCAGTTATTCTCTTTCCTTGCCCTTTTCTAGGTCTGTCTCCTACTTTCTTTCATAATTTCTGTCTTTCTGTATTTCTTCATTTCTCCCTGTGTCTCTTGCTTTCCATGGCTCTGTCTCTTGGTCTCTCCTCCACAATCACAGGTGGCCATGCTCAGGGACGGGTCCTGTCCTCCTGGTCCCTGTTCCAGGACAGTCCAGACCTGTCCAGCTCGCCCTGATCTGCTTGGATTGATCTGTCATCCCCTCTAGACTGCAACCTGAGTCCTGTCGGTGTTTCGGCCCCCACCCACAGCCTGGTACACTGCAGGTGCTACACCACCAGAGGGTGGGTGTGTCAGAGCCCTGGGTGGGAGGGGGATTGCACTGGTTCAGGCTTGGCCTGTTTTCCTTTCCTTTCCTTTTTTTTTTTTTTTCAAATAAGTCCTCCCCACCCTCCTACCTCCAAATTTGATCCAAAGGAAATTGCTCAACTGTGACTGCCAGGGCGTTACCATGGTTACTGGGTAGCACTTGTGGCTATGGTAACAGGAAGCTGCCTGTTGTCTTGGCAACAAGCACATTGATAGGAGATGGAGTGGCCCCTGATTGGTGCAGAAGCAGTGCATTTCCTGAGGGGAGGGGGTCAGATCATCACCTTCTCAGGCCAGATGGGCATCAGTACCCCTTCCTCCATGAACTGGAAGGCCGCTGTTCTTCCTCCCGGCACTCAGCTGTCTTCCCCCCAACAATAATTCCTTACATCCCACGCACCCAACTCTTGGCAGTTTACCAAGACCTTTTGCATCCCCATTACCTCATGTGATCCCCACAACACCCATGAGAGGAAGGTGAGATGGGGATTCAATCATGAATTCACTTAGGGTGGTTGGGGGATGGGAATGTGGGGGGTATATATTAAAATCACCTAGGAGTTTTTTCAGAGTATACAGTCCCCTAACTAATCTGAGTCTAATATGGTTCCCAGGTGATTCTTAACCACCTATATAATCAGGGAACCCTTGAATTAAAAGGTAAAACTGGTTGGAGGGGGGAAAGCAATGGATGGAGAAGTCAAGCTGCTTTCCAGGTTTAGAGCTTGGGTGATTTGGATGGAGGATCAGGTTTGGGTGAAAAGATGAGCTCTGGTTTGGGTATGTTGAGTGGAAAATGCCAGTGGGCCTTTCTAGTCAGGATGTCCAGCAGGATATTAAGCAGCTGGGAAAATGGGTCTGAGGATCAGGAGAAAATGTGGGCTGTTGATGCGGAGCTCTGAGTCATCCTTGTATGGATAGTAGCTGAGGCTGTGTGGATGAGACTATCCAGGAAAATTAGGAAGAGTGAGACAGGCAAGAGCCGAGGAGGGTGACTTAGTGAACGCCAGCATCTTCAGGAGAAGAGAAACCCAGGCAGGGGATGGAGAGGTGAATTCAGAGACTATAGTGATGCAGAAGCTTGGGAGAGTTTTCCTTATTTGATGAATGGAATTTCAGAAAAAGAGAAGCTTACTTAAAGTCAGACAATCATGAGATGGCAGGGCTGGGCATAGATAGCACTAAATATGACCCCCATCTTGTTTAATCTAAATAATATTTAACATTATTTTCTCAGTTTTATATGTAAAACACAAATGTACAGTTTCAATTAAACCCTCTCACCCAATTCCTCTTACTCAAAGTCTTTAGATGAGTCTAGGAGCCATGGAGACAGGACTTACACAGCCCAGCCCAGAAAGCAAAGCAGAAGAATCTTTTTAGTTGCCCCATTCTACCTGGTGCATACCACTGAGCTTCCTCCCCCTCATCCCTTCAGGTCTCAGCACTTTCTAAATTCCTGGGTTTAAGGAAGGGATCTTGGAGAAAATCTACAATCCTAGTAGGAGTGGGGGAGTGTAGAGTTCAAAGGCACTAGGGCTCAGATCTTGAGGAGTCCAGGGGAGGATGGGGGTCCCAGGACCAGGCAGTTATGCTGAATGGGTATGTTGGTCCAATGTCTTTCAGATGAATCGTCCGATCCAAGTGAAGCCGGCTGCCAGTGAGGGCCGAGGAGGTAACTTTCCTGTCTGCTGAACCTCAGGGTATCACCCATGTCAGGGACTGTGGGCCCACTCCTGGAGTCAGTCCTACTCATAGCTGATTAATAAATACCCCCTGGGTCAGGGGCCCAGAGTTGTTCAGCCCCAGAAACAGCTCAGCTATCCCAACTCAGACCGAGGAGGAAATGGGAGCCCAAACCCAGAAGATGCAGAAAGGGCAGATTCAGATACCGGGGACAGAGGAAGGAAGCTTTTGCCACCTTATCCTTGGAGAGCAGTTGCTCCTGTTTTGCCAGGTAGAAATTATACATTTGTTTGAAAAATCAGTCTGGGGTTATTCTGCCTTTCCAGATTCTTCTGATTCCAGAAAATCAGTCCACTCTGGGTTGAGGCCATTTATCCCTTCACTGTACTTGCTTGGTTACTCTTGATAAACAATCAGGATGGGATGACAGACTTTGCAAGCCATAATAAAGAACTTGATTTTATGTTGAGGATCATAGAAAGTCTCCAAAAGTTTTTTAGAGACTATTTCCTGGTAGAGAGACTACCTCTCCTTTTGAACAGGAATGGTAGAGATCCAGACTACCAGCTGGATAGTTGCCAAGATGGAAATGCAATAATGACTTCTTTTGTCGGTTCTTGGTGTCTTTCTCACCCTTAGGTCTTGTATCATCCCAAGATATCTGCCTGTAGTATATCCTTCATTGACATCTGCTGATCTCTACCTTGAGTAAGACTCTCTCCATGTCTTACCCAAATCAGCCATGGCTTTGTTAGATAAAAGAAGCTGCCAAGATCAGGAAGAGAAAGGAACCCAATTGATATGAACATTTATTGACCCCTACTAATTCTGCACACCTTCTCAGACTTCAGTTCAATGTCTACACTCACAAGGGCTCTGGCAGCTTCATGGTTCCATTCTGGAATATTCCCTTCATCTGTTCAGATTCTCTAGGCTTTAGTCTCTGACTCTTGATCTTTGGTCAAGATGCTAAACCCCCATACTTTGTCTTGGAGAAAAATTTTCAACTTTCCTCCACCTTCTTTCTCTCTATCTCTGTCTCTCTCCCTCCCTCTCTCTCTCTTCCTCCCTCCCTCCCTCATTCTCTCTCTCTCTCTCTTTCACACACACACACACACACACACACACACACACACACCCTCCTTTCCCATATCATTCTTGCCAGTCATATTTTTAGATGTACTAGGCTGTATAAAAATCTTCTGAATCACATGTTCTAAGAATTTCTGCTCCTTGGGAAGCTCTATTAGCCATCAAGGCCACTGTTGGCCATATTCTAACCTATAAACACAAGAGAGTCCCACAGATAAGTCACCCAAAAGTAAATTAATAAGCTGAGAAGCAGACAGGTTCATCTGTAGTTCATCTAACCATCCAACCAACATCTTCTGAGTAACTTCCTCCATAAAAAGAATATAATGGTGAGCAAGGCAGTTCTGGCACTTAGCCTCATGGAGCTCCAGGCTATGAGGAAAAGGGGTCACAATTGGGTGTGATCAATGTTTCTCAAGGGAAAGTGCAAGGGGATTATGGGATTACAAACAAGGTGTACCTAACCCCCTCTGGGAGGTCAAGATGAGCTTTCAAGAGGTAACAAAATTTAGTGATATAAAGTGAGATCTGAAAGGTAACAGGAAGTGGTCAGAGAAAGGAGAGAAGTAGCATGTGTCTCATGCAGAGGGGATAGTATGTTCAAAGGCCTCAGGCAACTTGACGCAACTTGGGAGTCTTCTTCAGGAACTGGGTCTACAGTTACTGTATGGAGTCTCACATATCCAACAGCATTGCAGCAGCTGAACAAAGGAAGTCTTGTGCTAATAATGCTTCTTATTGACCTTATGGCCTCAGTTGGAGTGTTATAATTTTCTTCCTCCTTTTGTACACGTTATTGACAAATTCTATACATGTGGCATACCACCTATATACCTATTCAGATTCAAAACAGCTCAAGAGGGCAGGAAAAACAAATCTAGCTGAAAAGTGGGCAGTCTCACAGCTGAGTTAATAACTTTAGAATTTATGTGTTACACAGATTTGGGGGGTGGTTAATATGGATTGAACCCAGGAGTGATCTACCACTAAGCTATATACCGAATCCTTTTTAAAATTTTATTTTGACACAGGATTTCACTAAATTGCCTAGAAGTTCTCAAACTTGAGATTCTCTTGCCTCAGCCTCATGAGTTTCTGGAATTCACAGGTTACACACATATTTCTTGACAAGCAATGTATCTTCAAGTAGTATATACTCTAAATGTATCCATAAATACTCCTTGCAAGTTTACATGGTCAGATCTCTCAATTCCTCCCTGCTCTCTGCTACATATTTGGGAGAGAGGAGTATGTAATTAAATCTTGTAGAAATAGTTGGGCTTTTATTATTTAAAAGTATTTTATTACTAACTGATCTGTTATATAATGTTGTTATTAATCAAAATGTGTTACTTTTCTTTAGTGCTATCATATATCTCTTCTGACATGAGTTCAACTCTGCTGAATTTTAACACAATTTTTCTCATGCTTGAGAAATTCAATTCAAGATGGTATTAAATTTTTGCTTTTGAAATGTAACAGATGATACAACTGTGGGACAGCCTATCCCATTCAAGTCCTACTTTTGTTCTCTAAATATTCTAAAAACTTACAAGTAATGATCACATACATGTTGATATATTTAAGCCAGTGAGCCTGTATATTTTTATTATCCCTTTAATTAAAGCCATTAGTTTACAGATGATTAATAATGGCTTCTATATCTGATAAGGATAGTGGTATCAATAAAACCTGAATTTAAGGGATATCAAAACAAACATAATCTTCCAAAATTCCACTATGTTCTTCTGGAAAGGATTATAATTTTTTTCTTTCCATAAAACAGGGATCAACAATTCAACTATTCATGTATTTCAAAATGTTAACCTGAGATTATCTGAGGTCAGAAGGAGCCTAGGTAGGTAACCCAAATGGGTGAGATTCTCATGACATAATAAAAATTTATACTTTGATTACATTAAATATTGGCAACTTTTTCAGCTTTTCAAATGGACTACAGGTGCATGCCTGTAATCCCAGTGGCTCGGTAGGCTTAGACAGGAGCATCATGAGTTCAAAGCCAGCCTCAGCAAAAGCGAGGTGGTAAGCAATTCAGTGAAACTCTGTCTCTAAATGAAATGCAAAAATAGGGCTGGAGAGGCTGGGGATATGGCTAAGTGGTCAAGTGCCCCTGAGTTCAATTCCCGTACCCACCCCCATCTCCACAATGGACTAGTATAGTGAAAGCCTAATGAAATCTATTGAGTTTGTTTCTTTGGCCCAAAGACCGTTACTTTTCGCCATCTGCCATAAAGGAATATTCCACTTTGCACACATGAGCTTTTGAACAAAAATAGTTATTTTATCTCCTGACTCTTGAATTTCAATGCCAATGCAAAAGAGTAGCAGTATTTGTACTTTCAATTAATAAACATGAGGTTTGTGGTAGAATAACTAGCATATGTGCCATATTTGTAGTACTTTTAGAAATTATTGGTAACTCTTGGGAATTCAATGCCTACCACACAACAATTGCAATACAACAGGATCTGCCTGAGGAAGATGGGAGGTTCTTATTCTTGCATGGCTGACCCCCTGTAGGATTGGTGGCACTTTTCTCAGTGCCAGATGTGCATCCAGGCCTTCATAGACGATATTATTTTAATTTATCCCAGCCAGTTCCTATAAATTCTGCAACCAAGTTTTATACTGTTCAGATACTCCATACTCTGTGCCCAAATTTTACATTCTGTGGCAGTTATATGTTGAACAACATACTATTAAAGGAAAATGAATCTAATTTTCTCCTAACATAATAATGGTGCCCATTTTTACATGAAACAAACATGTATAAAAAACTTTCCCCTTTGCATTTGGATGCATTTAAAGGTAAACATTAAAATGTTTGTCTAGGCAGGGTGCAATGGCACTCCCATTGTCCCAGCTAGTTGAGAGATTGAGGCAGGAGATGACTCGAGCCCAAGAGTTGGAGACCAGTCTGGGCAATAGCAAGATCCCATTTCAACATTAAATAAGTAAATAAATAATGTCTGCCTGCATAAAAATCCAAGATTCATGTATTTCAAATGTTAACCTGAGATTATCTGTGGTCAGAAGTAAGGATCAACAAATTCCTCAGACAATGGTAACTAAATAAGTCTGTTTTATTTGCTTTCAGCATGGTAATGTTGATTTTTCTTAACTTACATTACTCTACATTGGAAACACTAATAATAAGTTAAACTGTAAACATACTATTAAAAGAAAAGTATTTTTTTAGTCATAAGGCAAAATCCACAATAATCAATTGCCTGTATATTTTCCTCTCTTTCAAATTTCATAATATAGAATCAGTAAATTCATAAATCATATTGGTGATTGCTTGGCTTATTCCACTTCCCAACTTGGCTGTATTTTTTATCCAACAAATATATCTAAGTTGCCTAAGATATAGAAATAGGTTAAGTAATCAATTGGTACACTCCTTCCACTTTCGTTTTTTTATTTTTAATTATTTTTATTATTATTACTATCATTATTATTACTTGTAGTACTGGGTATTGAACTACATCCTCAGCTCTATTTATTTATTGGTAACAGGGATTGAACTTAGGGACCCTCAACCACTGGACCACATCTCCAGACTTTTTTATATTTTATTTAGAGACAGGGTCTTATTGAGTTGCTTAAGACCTTGCTAAGTTGCTGAGGCTGGTTGAACCCACAATTCTCCTGCCTCAGCTTCCTGAGCTGCTGGGAATACAGGCATGTGCCACCATGCCCAGCTCCTGGCCCTATTTATTTTATTTTGAGACAGAGTCTCCCTAGATTGTCCAGGATAGTCTCCAACTAGGGATCTTCCTGCCTTAGTTTCCCAGGTCACTGGAATTACAGGTGTGTACCACTGGGCACAGCTAGTTTTTAAAAAAACTTTCAGATTTAAAACATTCACAGAGGATTTTAAAATGTACTTTGAGGCATTTCCTTTTTATTCTTCTTTATTTTTTGAGATGGTTCTCATTATGTTGCCTAAGGTGCTTGAACTTGTGATTCTCTTGCTCAGTCTTCCAAATAGCTTGGATTATAGGTGTGCACCATACCACCTGAATTTTGCATCTCTTTTTTAATCTTGAAATTTGATTTAGCTCAAAAGTCAATTATCTGTTTTCACATTATCCCTCATACCAACATACTATAATTAAGTAATTTCTGCCTGAATTTGCATGGAGTTGCTTACGTATCAGCTTTTAGTTTTTTTTTAAAAAATAAGCATATATTATTATCTTTTCCAAATTCTTTCTGGGATTCCACTTTATTTAGTGTCTAACTCTGGGCTGGGATGTAGCTTAGTGGCAGAACACTTGCCTAGTATGTGTGAGGCCATAGGTTCAATCCCAAGCATCCCCCAAAAAAATACCAACCAAATAAACCACATTAGTGTAACTAATGTTTGGATTAAGTTTAATGGTTTTCTCTTTCTTTTCCTTTGTGTGTGTGTGTGTGTGTGTGTGTGTGTGTGGTTCTGAGGATTGAATTCAGGGCCTTGCTGTAGCCCCAACCCTAAATTTGAATTGTGAAGTAGAATTTTCAGAGTTTTATAATCCTGGGACATATTATCTGACTTAAATCAGACATGGACCTTTGCAAAAACCATCTTATACAGTTGGTTGACAGTCATATCTATCTTTGGTCTTTATACTTATTTAATTCTAGAAAGTATTTTTCCCAGGAAGACCTGACTAGTTAGGTTTCACAGGAGTGCTTGAGACTTTGGCCAAGTTAACTCTTCACTTCCTGAAACATGTTCTACCTCTGAAGGTAAAGAGAGGTGCTTTTCTGCAGTTCGTTTTAGAGCAGATCATCTAAAGGTGATTGAGGTAACTATTTTAAGTCATGGCTGTGGAAAACTCTGGCAAGCCTCCCATAATGATACTGTCTTTCAGGTACATGTGTGTAGCCTGCAAAAGGAAAATGCATCTGTAGAAGCTAAGATTCTTTTATTTTAAAGGGACCAAGCCATACTTAGTCCATCTTTTTCACCTCCTGGCTTTTCTGGATCAGGATGAAAGGACAGTGGAATCTTTGTTCTGTTTATTGCTCCAGGTCTCCTTGCTGTACCTTCTTTAAAGCCCTTCTTTATTTTTTATTTATTTTCTTTTGGTGCTAGAGATCAAACTCAGAGGTGTTCTACCATTGAGCCACATCTCTAGCCTTTTTTATTTTATTTTATTGAGGCAGGGTTACACTAAGTTGATTAGGGTCTTGTTTAGTTGCTGAAGTGGCTTTGAACTTGCTATCCTCCTTCCTCAGCCACTTGAGTTGCTGGGATTACTGGTGTGTGCCACCACGCCTGGCTCCTTCTTTATTTTATTTATTTTTTAAATATTTTTTTTAGAGAGAGAGAATTTTTTAATATTTATTTTTCAGTTTTCGATGGACACAACATCTATTTTATGTGGTGCTGAGGATCGAACCCAGCACCCCGCGCATGCCAGGCGAGCCCGTTACTGCTTGAGCCACATCCCCAGCCAACTTCTTTATTTTTTTTTTTTTTTTTTTTTTTAAAGAGAGAGTGAGAGAGGAGAGAGAGAGAGAGAGAATTTTAATATTTATTTTTTAGTTATCGGCGGATACAACATCTTTGTTTTGTATGTGGTGCTGAGGATCGAACCCGGGCCGCACGCATGCCAGGCGAGCGCGCTACCACTTGAGCCACATCCCCAGCCCCAACTTCTTTATTTTTTAATAGTAAAATACACATAATGTGAAATTTATTGTCAGCCACTTTAAGTGTACATTTTTAAGTGTATTAAGTATATTCACATTGTTGTGCTATCGATCTCCAGAACTTTTTCATCCTGCAAAACTGAAACCCTGTACTCATTAATCAACTCCCCATTTCCCCCTCCCTCTAGCCTCTGGGTGAACACTATTCTGCTTTCTGTTTCTATGAGTTTAACTTATCCAGATACCTCATGTAAATGAAATTGTACAGTATTCATCTTTTTTGACTGTCTTATTTCACTTAGTGTAATGTCTTCAAGGTTCAGTCCTGTAATATGATGTACAATAGAATGTGCTACATTTCCCTTTTTTATTGTTGTTGCAGATAGATACGATATTTTTATTTTATTTTATTTATTTATTTTTATGTGGTGCTGAGGACGTAACCCAGTGCCTTAAATGTGCTAGGCAAGTGCTCTACCACTGAGCCACAACCCCAGCCCTCCCTTTTTTTTTTTTAAAGCTGAGTAATAGTACATTGTATGTATATATATCACATTTTGTTTATCCAATCATCTATTGGTAGACATTTGGGTTGCTTTCCCCTTTTGGTTATTGTGAGTAATGTTACTATGACCAGAAGTATGCAATTATCTCAATACTGGTGTGTTCCACTGTACAATTTCTCAGAAGACAAAAACTGCATGATCTCACTTAGGAGTGGAACTCATAGAAGCAGAGAGTAAAATGGTGTTCAACAGAAGTGGGTGGGAGGGGAGAATGGAGAAAAGGGAAGATGTTGGTCAGAGGATAAAAGTTCAGTTAAACAGGAACAATAATTTTTGTTGATCTATTGCACAGCATTGCAACCATAATTAATAATAATGTACTGTACATTTCAGAATTAGAATTTAATCATTCTCACCATAAAAAAGTTGAGCCGGGCATGGTGGCACATGTCTGTAATCCCAGCAGCTTGGGAGGCTAAGGCAGGAGGATCGCAAGTTCAAAGCCAGCCTTAGCGAAAGTGAGGTGCTAAGCAACTCAGTGAGACCCTGTCGGTAAATAATATACAAAATAGGGCTGGGGATGTGGTTCAGTGGTCAAGTGCCCCTGAGTTCAATCCCTGGTACCAAAAAAAAAAAAAAAATCAAGTAGTTGAGGCGATGGGTATGTTAATTAGCTTGATTTAATCATTTTTATATATGTATAATACATATATATATGCATCACATAGTATCCCATAAGTTTATAAAATTATTATTTGTCAATTAAAATACTTTTTAAAGTACCAAAAAAGACTTTGCTTTCTATACTTTGAAACATGAACCCAAAAGTTATTGCTGAATTATATGGTAATTATATTTTTATTTTAGGGGGAACTGCCATACTGTTTTCCATTTTGCATTCCTAACAATAGTACATAAAGGTTCCAATTTCTCAACATCTTTACTAATATTTGTTATTTTTTTCTGTTTTTTAATAGCAATCATTCTAATGGGTGTGAAGTGATACCTCATTATAGTTTTGATTTGCATTTCCCTAATGATTAATAATGTTTAGCATCTTTTCTTATGCTTGTTGCTCATTCATACATCTTCTTTAAAGAAATGTCAATTCAAGTCCTTTGCCCATTTTTAATCAAATTTTTTTGTTGTAATTATTGAGTTTTAGGAGTTCTTTATATGTTAAAACATTCAGATATATAATTTGCACGTTTTTCCCATATCATAAGTTGCCTTTTCACTTGACAAATGGTGTCCTTTTATGAATAGAAGCTTTTAATATTGAAGTATCTCAATTTGTTTAGATTTATTTTTGTTGCCTGTGGTTTTGTTGTTGTTGTTGCCATATCCAGGAAGTGACTGCCAAGTACAACATCATGAAGTTTTCCCTGTTTTTAAGTGTTCTATGTTTTTAGCACTTATATTTAGAATTTGATACATTTTCAGTTAATTTTTGTATATGGTGTAAGGTAAGGCTTTAACTTCATTCTTTTGCATGTGGATATCCAGTTTTCCCATCCCTATTTGTTGAAAAACTGTTCTTTCCTCATTGAATTGTCTTGGCACCATGGTTAAAAATCATTTGGCTGGCTGGGCACAGCGGCGCACGCCTGTAATCCCAGCAGCTTGGGAGGCTGAGGAGGTCAAAGCTGGCCTCAGCAAAAGAAAAGGGCTAAGCAACTCAGTGAGACCCTGTCTCTAAAAAAAAAAAAATACAAATAGGGTTGGGGATGCGGCTCAGTGGTCGAGTGCTCCTGAGTTCAATCCCCGGTACTCTCCTACACCAAAAAAAAAAAAAAAAAAAATCATTTGGCCATAAAAAATGAGTATTTATGGACTATCTTCTATTCTGTTGGTCTATATTGGCTGTCTTTATGCCAGTAGCAGGGGTTTTTTTTAATATTTATTTTTTTAGTTTTAGGTGGACATAATATCTTTATTTTTATGTGTTGCTGAGAATCAAATCCAGTGGCTCGTGCATGCTAGACGAACACGCTACCACTTGAGCCACATCCACAGCCCCACAGTTTTGATTACTGTAGCTTTGTAGTAAGTTTTGAAATTAGGGAATTGTTCTTCTTTTTCAATAATTTTTGGCATTTGAGGTTCCCTGAGATTACATATGAATTTCAGGATGAATTTTTCTATTTTTGAAAAAGTGTCATTGGGATTTTGGAGGAGATTACATTTAAATCTGTAAATTGTTTTTAATGGGGTTGCTACCTTACAATATTAAATCTTCCAATCCATGAACATGGGATGTCTTTCCATTTATTTTTGTCTTTTTTAATTCATTCCAGCAAGTTTGTAGTTTCAGTGTACATGTGTTTATAAATATTTTATTCTTCTTCTTCATGCTATTATAAATGTAATTGTTTATTTAATTTTCATTTCAGATTGTTAATTGTAAGTGTATACATATGCAACAAATTTTTGAGCATTGATTATGTATCTTGCAACTTAGATGAATTAATTATTTATTCTAACAGCTTTGGGTGATTTGTTTTTAAAATTAATGTCCTTTTTGATATTTATCATATCTAGACAGGAGTCTCTGCCTGTCCTGGATATTCCTTCACTCAATTTTTTAATTAGAAGAAGCCAAGCAGGCTTCTTCTGCACTCATCACTAATAACACCAGAGGAGAGGTGCTTTGCTGCCACCAGCAGGACTTTTTGAGATGGTATTTGGACAGAAAGGTGAACTAGTATTTTCAGGATAGGTTTAATAGTTGATACTCAAAGGCTGAAACCTTTCCCTATTCTGTCTCTACAATCATGACATCCAATCAATATGGAGGGGAGTGGGTGTGAAGGGTTTGGAAACCAGAAACTTGGACACCTGAGGCACAGCCTCCTTTCTTGAACATCATCCTGGTTCCCTTTCTAAGGAAAATGAGTTCTTTACCTATTAGGAGTTATTTACATATTAAATGAACTAGACTAACTCTGTTTGGATTTAGGGGCTCTCGAACCTGTTATTTTTTGTATTAGAATTCCTGACTCACATGACCACTGTGTCAAGGCAGTTTCATGGAGGAGCCTATGGGAGCCTAAGCCACTTGTTTAGGGTTTAAAAATTATTTTAGAGAAGAACAAAGAGTACACACTAACTGAAAACAGGAAAATGCAGTTATACCATTCAACTGTATGGCTTTCCAATCCCACGGTACTGGGGATTGAACCTACTCTCTTCTATGTCTCATCTCCAGACTGATGATGCCTTCTAATTCCTTCTACTCAAGGGAGGTTGAGCCTCCATGTTTGATATTCCCATTTTTCTAGGGACCTACCCACAACCCATGGGATGTTTTTATTCAGACTTTCCTGACCTGCCCCTTGTAGTATCCTCCCCCTTGTTCCCCTGGCACTGGGGATTGAACCCAGGGCCTTGCACATGCTAGGCAAATATTGAGTCACATCCTCAACTCTTTTTATTTTGAGACAGTATCTCACTAAGTTGCCCAGACTGGCCTTGAATTTGCAATCCTCCTGCCTCGCCTCTGGAGTAGCTGAGATTACAGGCATGAACCATCATGCCAGATTTGTAACATCCTCTTTTTACCAAACTGGTAGAATTTGACCTAGAGGAGATTGATCATCCGTGTATGGAGGCATCAATCAGTTCCACATCTTCAGGGATGTGGATTTGGAGGCTACTCTCAGGTACAGCCTGTACTTTCTTTGATTGGGTCTCTTGAGAAACTTATCCCAATATTTTTGGATTACCTGAGGTTCATGGTCACTGTGACCCAATGCATCCTCCTGTCAAACATTTTCAAATTTCCTGTTAAGTAGAAAAGACAATTCTATATCCAACATGATACCTAGGAAATAGGCAACATAGATTTGAGCCCATCGTGGGTGATCATTTCAGTGTCAAGTCCTATATAGCCCAGTAGTACAGAACCATAGGGTCAGTACCCTGACATGAAAATGGAAATTCTTAATTCAGTATAGTCTCATTGGAGAAAAAGGATCAGAGAATTTCATGGACTATGACATGAGCTTCAACTGACCATCAGCAGCAGAAAAAGCAACAAGGGGAAGTACAAATGAAGGCTCAGATCATTACTGTCCATACAAATTCTTTCCTTTGTAGGGAGCTTCATCTGAAACTGTGATCTCTTTCCTTATACAGGGCTAACTGGATTCTGGTCCATGTGGTGTGACATCTTATCTGGGTGCTATCAACATCTTATAGACCCTATCCAATGATACAGCTGCACTATAAACTGGGATTCTGTGAAGCCCCTTGTGACTCTGGAAGTCCCCAACATCTTCTCTAGTCTCTTCTAGGCCTTCTGCTGCTACATTGTCATATTTTAGTGTCAGACCTAAGAACAGTGACATAGACTTCTGGGGTTTGACTCTTTGTCTAAATAGACCTTGTTCCCCAATGTCAAGGCAAAATAATGAACATCAGATTGGTCAAGAGATTCATGAAAGACCTTTCCTGTTCTCTCAGGTTTTGAACAGGATGATCTCAGATCCCCCTGCACACTATCTGGCACTCTATTCTTTATCATCCATGTTAATGGTTTCAAAGGGCTTTCCTTTGAGCCCCCTCTATGGGGTTATAGGACAAGATTAAGGGGGAGGGATTTTAGTCCCCCTTTTCTGGTTTCAGTCAGAGCAGTTCTACTTTCCCCCTAAATTTTGAGCCTCATCCTAAGATTTTTATTGGAACAATGTATTCCACCACTTAAAAAAAAGGTTGAGAAATCAAAGATCTGTTTCAAGGGCACTATTTTGTGGCTAACACCCCCAGAAGCAAAGAACACTCACTGGATTGTACACTCACCACCAAAGGTCAGCACCTCCTTCAGAATTTCAGCCATAGGTGCGTTATCCATTCCCTTCCACACAGGATCACCAGGCAGTACCTCTCTGGACAGAGGGTGGATTCTGCTGAAACATATTCCTCCTGCCACATATGAACTGCAGCCTCTGCCCACCACACAGACACAGCATTGACAAACATTTCAGGATCCCCAGGGCAGCTAAGGCTGAACCCCAAACAGACCAGGTGAAATATGGACACACACATAGCCTTGTTGATATTCCCATTGCTAACTTTGATTGGTCTATACTTCCACTTAACTGTCTTGGACTTCAATCTGTGACCCCTACCAGACTTGTTTTCTCTGCACACAGAATTCAAGGACCCTATCTGCCTAGCCAAGTTTGGCAAAGAGTAAAGGAGTTTTGGATGGATTTTTCTGAGCTCTAGGATCTGAAGATGAAGCCCAAAGCTAGATTCCCACCCATACCTTCTCTTCTAACATATATCACTCCATACATAGGCAAGCTCCATCCCAAATTCAGAGGTTTACTTTAGTGTAAAGAGGAACTAGACTTAACCAGCAGGGTCAGTGGGCTGTACCCTCTATCCTAGAATCCTGGATAGTGTTGCAGAGGCCTAACTTGATATATGTGCAGTTAGTACCTGGTTTCTAACCCCAACCCTTGAGTTTTCTTTAGGGGATACAGACTTAGCTTACAGTCCCTTTCCTGAAACTCTACCACTCCCATAGCCAGTGTGGGTATACAGAGGGATCAGACTTATTTTTAGGTGGTCATATAGGTCAATAGGCAGAATTTGTTTTCCCATAGCATGAACACTTGGAGGAAAGTTCAGGCAAGAGGACAAGGGAAGTCATGGAGGGGTTAACAGGTTTCAGAGAAGGCTCTGGAAACTAGGAGAGGGGATGGGTTGGTGGAAGTGGGAAATAAGGAAAGGGTTCAGACAATTCATCAATTGTAAAGGGGCAAATGTTGGAGGCTCAGAAACCCAAGCTTCCTCTATAGGTCCTTGGGAGACAAGACCAGGTTGGATTTAGTGCTGGTGGTAAGGATTCATCATTCCACTGCTCAGTGTCTTGAGGATGAGGTAGTATAATAAAACAACTGTTTTCTGCTCACAATTCTCCTTGATTTGAGCAGGAAGGGACATTGATTCTAGCCTTCAGGCTGACTGGCAAAGGTGTACATCTCTGGACCCAATCTGAATACAAAGGCCTTCTCTGAGTACCCCTCCCCTAATATCTCTAGGAAGGTCTGAAACAGCGTCTCCCAAACTAACAGAAATGCTAAACATAAATCGATGCATACAAGGATCTACTGGCTCAAAGGTATCAAGACTATATCACTCCCCACAAGAGCAAAAATGAATCTTTCTGGGTTTCTTCAGGACCCAGGTTTTCCTGATGGAAATCTGAGCTGAGTTCCTTTCCTCTAGATTGGCCTATCTTGCTCCTTAAAGAGACCCAATCTTGGAGCCCCAGGGCCTTCTCATTTCCAACACTTCTTCCCTAAGAGCTAGATTGGTTAGCTACTTTCTTTCCAAGCTCTTCAATCTACTCTGGGGTGTCCAGGAAGATTTAGAGTACCCAGGTCATTCATGGCTTTGTCCCCAGAGGACCGGAAGCTGTTTGTGGGGATGCTGGGCAAGCAGCAGGGTGAAGAGGACGTCAGACGCCTGTTCCAGCCCTTCGGTCATATTGAGGAGTGCACAGTTCTGCGGAGCCCTGACGGGACCAGTAAAGGTGACATGAATTGCCCACTGGGATTACCTGGTGACCTTTTCACACTCGGGGCCACATGATCCTTTGAACTCTGTGGCCTGAGCCACCCATCCCTCTATCCTGCCCCAGGCTGTGCCTTTGTCAAGTTCGGGAGTCAAGGGGAAGCTCAGGCGGCCATCCAGGGTCTGCACGGCAGCCGGACTATGGCGGTGAGGGCGGGTGCCTGGGCCGCGGGTGAGGCCAGCGGGGCGGGACGGGCTTCTCCTCCCCCATGAGCTCGGTACCCTGGTTCAAGGGCCTGATGGGGAAGGCCCTTGACCCAGAGACTGGGCTGGTATCAGGACCAGTCACTGCGGCCTACCCTGCCCTACTCTGTCCAGGGCGCCTCTTCCAGCCTCGTGGTCAAGCTGGCAGATACAGACCGCGAGCGAGCGCTGCGGCGAATGCAGCAGATGGCTGGTCAGCTGGGTGCCTTCCATCCCACACCACTGCCACTTGGGGCCTGTGGCGCCTACACCACAGCGGTAGGTGCCTGGCTCAGGCAGCACCGGTGGGCAGGTGGCTGGGCCAGGTTAGGGGTTTGGGAACCAAGGCAGCTGCCGGTTGCAAAACCCTCCAACATGTTCTTGTTACTTCCCAAAGATCCTGCAGCACCAGGCAGCCCTGCTGGCAGCTGCACAGGGCCCGGGCCTAGGCCCGGTAGCCGCAGTGGCAGCCCAAATGCAGCATGTGGCGGCTTTCAGCCTGGTGGCTGCGCCGCTGTTGCCTGCAACAGGTATGACTCTAGCACCCTTGAGCAGCCACTGGGAGGGTGGGATGGGCTACAACCTGACTCACTTACCTTTTTCCCTGCCAACAGCCAACTCCCAGCCTGGCAGTGGTCCTGGCACTCTCGCCGGTCTTCCAGCGACCATTGGGGTCAATGGATTTGGCCCACTGACTCCCCAGACCAACGGGCAGCCAGGCTCCGACACGCTCTACAATAATGGGCTCTCTCCTTATCCAGGTGGGCCACCCCACCCGACTCTGCCCAAATCTCCCTTCAGTGGAGTAAGGAGCAGGGAATGGGGGGCAGGGCCTTGCTTTGGGGAAGGGGTTCCTATCATCCCTGCTGCCTCTCACAGCAACCCACAACCTCCCACACTCCCCGAGTGTCTCACCTGACCCTGCCCACTGGCCTTCACCGTGGGCCTTGCGCCCCTCTCTCCCCAGCCCAGAGCCCTGGTGTGCCTGACCCCCTGCAGCAGGCCTACGCTGGGATGCACCACTATGCAGGTTTTGCTTGGCGCTGCGCGGCCTGGGGGGGTTGAAGGGCCCCAGAAAGAAATAGGGAGATTTGTGGGGAGGTTTAGTGTCTGTTCTGAGGAGTCAACCCTCCTTTCCAACTCACCCCAAATCCCAACAACCTCTCTTGGGACAAGGGTTATGGTGGACTGGGTTGAACTGATCAGAAATGGCTGGGGTCCTGTTTGGGGGATGGCTCCTGGGGATCATTGCCCACTCCCACCTCTGTCTCCAGCAGCCTATCCGACGGCCTATGCCCCAGTGAGCACAGCTTTTCCCCAGCAGTCTTCAGCCCTACCCCAGCAGCAAAGAGAAGGTGAGGGACTGGGGGCTGGAGTTCAGAGCCTGGGTGGGGTTGGACTCAGGGTCCCTTCCCTGAACCAGCCTGCTGCTGTTCCTGCAGGCCCGGAAGGCTGTAATCTCTTCATCTATCACCTGCCTCAGGAGTTTGGTGATGCAGAACTCATACAGACATTCCTGCCCTTTGGGGCCGTTGTCTCTGCCAAAGTCTTTGTGGATCGAGCCACCAACCAGAGCAAATGTTTTGGTGAGCTGAGCCCCATACCTTGGCTTCTCCCACTCCTAGCCTCAGAATTCCCTTAAAGACTCTACAATAAGGCAGTGATTTCCAGCGGCTGCATATGTGGCACAAAGTAGGGTCACAGGCCAGTGATGGAGGCTAAACCTAGACAAAGAACAAACCTTCTTTCATGTTCACCTGGGAAACTTAGGTGTCTAGAATGTATTCAACCAGGTCAGAGCTTTGGAGTTTGACAAGAGCCAGAATCATCTGGTTCTGGGACCAAAGATATCCTCCAACTCCAACTGCAATTCCGAGGACTAGAATGGGAGTAGTAGAGGGAGACAGCCAATCCAAGCAGGGAAAGACCCAACCAACACACTGCCCCACTTCTCCCAGAGTTATCTCCCATCCTTCCAAGAATCACACCTTAGGAATCTCTGACCATCTGCATTTATGGGTGTGCTTCTTATGTATATTGCATGCACACACGTAAAAATGGAGAGGTATTTGGAACTGGCCTGAGGAACTTGGGAAATGAGGGGGTTGGTTAAAAAGAAAGGAGGCCTTGCTAGGCAGGTTTAGCAGCTAACCTCTTTGCCCACCCCCATGCCCAGGGTTTGTTAGTTTTGACAATCCAACCAGTGCCCAGACTGCTATTCAGGCCATGAACGGCTTTCAAATTGGCATGAAGAGGCTCAAGGTCCAGCTGAAGAGGCCTAAGGATGCCAACCGGCCTTATTGATCTGCTCTCACTGACTAGCCACAGAAAGGTGAGTCTCAGATGGATGCCAGGCAAATGGGATAAAGAGAAGAGCCAGGACTAGAAAGAATCCTTGGATGGAGAGTTTTTCCTTCATTCTAAGGACCGAGATAAATAAGACAATATTCCTGTCTCCATAGGCTGGGAGATACACAAAAGGCCCTAGAGAGGGCTCTGAGAATGAGAGTTTGGCTAGTTTTTAAAGAGTCTGATAGCCTGAGTTCTGACTTTATACTGAAGGTGGTAAAGAACCATTGAGGAGTTTGAACAAAGAAGAGACAAGATATAAGGGCTGAGGTAATGACAGGGAACTCAGAGATGAGGGGAGAGAAGCAAATATACTCAAGAGGCAGCATATGCAGGCCAGGTGGGTGATGGACAGAGAGATGACAAGTTCTAGTCTCTGGCCAGGTCATGAGTCCTTAGAAGGCTGTCTGCAACTTTTAGAGGTGTGCTCACTATCCCTTAAGGTCCACCTGGCCTTGCCTCACTTATACTGCTCCAGGAACCCTTTGCAGGGGCATCGGGAGTCATCTGCCTAAGACCCAGGATCTGGCGTTGGTGTACCAGGATGCTGCCAAGAAGAGAGGTCTAGCTACTCATCTACATTGTCATTAAGCAGGCAGGCTGCTCTTGTCTTTCCCTCTACGGTGATTTTTACCTTCCCCCTCTCTCCTTAGCAATTAATACCCAACAACAGAAGCTGAAGAGTGAGAAGAAAGGGAAGAAAAAGCACAGAAATGCTGGAGCAGCCCTTCCGGAAGGAGCAGCTGCAGATGGAAGTGGATCAGACCTGAGGCTGGCGCCTGGGGCTCGGGCCACTCAAGGATTGTTCTTATCAAGTGGGTTGTTCTGCACCTGTGGCAGAGAGCGCAGGCTGTCAGGGCAACCAGGACTGGTTGAGAACTGACTGTCTGGGAAACCAGCAGAGGGCCTTGGGGGTGCCAAGGGCTTCTCTACAAGGGAAGCCCAGATTTACTTCTTTCAAAATCATATCATTCCTTAGAGTTTAGGGACCAAAGGACTATTGCTTTTTTTAAGAATATATATATCTATATCTATATAAATTAAAACAAACAAGAAAAAACACAAGAGAAATAAAAAAAAAGACAGTATAGAGTCTCATAAAAGCTGCCTTTAAATATCCCTAGGAGACAGGGTGAAGGAGACCTTTGATAGCACCAGCCTAGCAATGGGAGGCCGTGGAAAGATTGTCTTGTGTCTCATCCCCTCTTAAACCACTCCCCCACCGTTCCCTTTTCAAGATAATTAAGGACCCAAGAGGTCCAGGCTCATAAAAAGAGGGTTATGGAAGCAGTGAACCCATAATCTCCAATCTCCAGCCTCAAAGGTCATCCCTGAAGAGGCCCCAAGAGGGGTTCAGGCCTGCCTTGGTTTTGTCATCCTACAAGGACTCCTGGGCAGCAGAAGTGATAACCTCCCTTTCCTTCTCAATGGCTTCTCCCATGGAACCACTGTTTCCCCAAGAAGGAAGAAAGAGGGAGTTTTGACCACATGAGCTTTTTTCATCCCAGTCAGTCAAAATAGACAGAGGCCTTGCCTTTGGCTGAACTGAGACACCTCCTGTTTCTCCTCCCCTTGAGCCAGCCCCAGTGTCCCCTTGCTCCAGGCCACCTTCTGTCTCTTAAATTTCCCTACCTATAAAGTAGATTCAAGATATACGTAGAGGGCTGTGACAACAGACTTGGAAGGTTTGCTACTGTATATACTGCCATTGAGAAGGGGATAATTTTCAATATGTAGAAGCTTCAGAATTAGGGGTCCCTGTTTACCCAGGACCTGGGAGGGAAATAGATGTTTTGCCAAAATACTTCTTCATTCCTTTAAAAAGTACATCTTTCCTATGCAAGAGTGTCTCATATGTGCTTATCCAAGGTGCTTTTAGATGGTGAGCAGTGTTCAGCTTAGAAGTGGTGTGTGCTCTGTCTGTCTGTCTTTGTCCGTCTGTTGTATCCAGTGGGTGCCATATAAAGCTGATCAATGGTGGTGCTTCCTGCCTGCTTCTGTGAGATGGGCAAAAGATTCCGCTTAGAAAACCGTGATTCACCTTGCCTTGGTCAGTCTTTCCTGTGTCCACAAGGCCCTGCTCATATTTTTTCCAGGGGGATAATTTTCTCTCCACCCCATAGAAATGAATTAGCCTAGTCTGAGGCCCCAGCTGTGTGTGGGAGCTCTCTAGTTCCCAGATGTTGCTGATGTTGGAGGTCTCTGATCTGATAACAGTCAGACAGTAAAGAATGTGGGGTGGGGTCAGAGGATTCTTCCTTCATATGGTTTCTAAGAAAACTTGTTCCCACCTGTTCCTCTTGTCTTTGACTCATTTTTGGAGGGAATGGGAATAAAAATTAACATTACCAGGTAAGGCTCAGTGTACATCCACCAATAATTTTCATCAGAGAGAAGAACCAGTGCTAAGGGGATGTGTATACCAGCATAATGCTGACACATAGTTGAAGCACCCTGGACACAGGTGGGGATATGCAGCACCTGCACACTCAAACAGATATTCACCTAGAGGAAAAGAGGGCTCTCAGTGTTAGGTGCTAAACATGGTTCTGGGTGCTGGGACTTAGGTGCAGACTACAATACCTGGATAGGGGGAAAGACAGGCCATGAATGCAGTTACAATGGAGGGTCACACAGGGTCTGTGCCAGTAAGAAGAAGAAAAACCAAATTCGGGCTTATTGGTAGGGGAGATCAGAGAAAGTCTTCCTGAAGGAGATTAAGAAAGAGGAGCGTGCTGGGTGCAGTGGCGCATGCCTGTAATCCCAGCGGCTTGGGAGGCTGAGGCAGGAGGATCACAAGTTCTAGGCCAGCATCAGCAACTTAGTGAGGCCCTAAGCAGCTTAGCAAGACCCTGTCTCAAAATAAAAGGTAAAATAAAAGGGCTGGGGATGTGGCTCAATGGTTAAGTGCTCCTGGGTTCAATCTCTGGCATCCAACAAAAGAAAAAAAAAAAAAGAACAGAAAAAACAAACAAAAAAAAAAGATGTAGGCATGTCACCAAGGATAAACTGGAACAATTTGGACCAAGTCTTTGGACAGCTGCATAATTTTGAAAAATTATTTTTATTTACCAAGAAATAATACTGGTTACCATTTATTTCATTGTCTACCATGTTTCAGATGATGGGCACACCAGATAAGACTGACCCATTTCTATTTCTACTCTGAATCTTAACTCATTACTGAGTCATGTTAAGACACTTGCACCAAAATGACATTTAGGGTATTTTGCTTCATACTATAGGGTGTGAGCTAGGGACTGGCCAACTGACTCCGTAGTTTCAGAGGTTGATATGATCTAGACCAGGGGTCAGCAAACTATGAGCCTGTGGGCCAAATTTGGCCTATGGCCTATTTTATATAATGTACAAACTAAGAATGGTTTTTACATTTTTAAAGTGTTTTCTAAGCAAAGAAAAACAAACAAAACGAGACAAAGGCCATAGGTGGCTCATAAAGCCTAAAATAATTATTTTCTCCTTTAGACAAAAAGTTTGCTGACCCCTAATAAAATTGTGGAAGACTTGCATAATGTCTGAATTTGAAAAACATGGTATTTGTGTCTCTGTTTGTGTGTACATGTATTAGTCTCTACTTTTTTCTGTTGCAAGTATCAAAAACTCAACTCAAACCTGGTTAAGCCAATAGGAAATTAATTAGTGTACATAACTGATAAATCAAAGGATTTGTCTGCCTTCAGACCTGGATGTCTAGAGGTTCAAATGATGATTTTTCTATTTCTTGACTTTACTTCCTTCTTTTTGGTCTATCTAGCTCTAGCTCTGAAATCCTAGGGACAACTTTGGCCAGCTATGGACATGAACCTATCTCTAGGATGGAAGATTGGGCCACCATAATTGACAACTTCACCAGGACTGTGAGGAGGAGAAAATTGGGTCCCCAAAGGAAGGAATGATGGGCAGATAAGCAATATGTGTTCAGTATATTTCACCCTTTATTTCATCCACCTATACTTTTCTTAATAAGCATACAATTTCAACATGTACCTGCCTAATAATGCAGTGATTCTAAACCCAACCAAAAACATACTCACCCACTTCCAGTGGTAGAGAAAACAGTGTCACATCTAGTTGCTTTACTCATTCAGGGTCTCTTGATCAGGTATGGATATGAATTATTAAGATTTTGCAATTTATAGCTAAAAGATAAATTTAGTTATCCCTATATAACCAATATGAAATAGCAGAGGAAAATGGGATCACAATTTTGAAAAAGTCTTCCATTTGGATTAAGGGAGAAGAGAAAACAATCTCTAATCTATAGCACACAGCACATCCTTCTAGACAGTGGAGTGAATTTCTTGATCAATAAAATTAATTGGTCTTGGTCCTTTCCATGGGGGAAATATCTCCTTTATCCATTGTTGTTTACAGACATCCCTAAGATGACCCATCTATAACTGTAACATCCCACTTCCCTCTGACATGGTTTTGGGATAAAGATTGCATTGAAATCCAGCATGCCCAGATTTCTCTTTATCAGATATGTGGATTCTCTGATTCCTGGGCTCTCTGTGAACTAGTAACCATCATCAAGAATCTTGCTGAGTCTTCTTCCTAGAGTCTTTTTCTAGCCTTCAGAAATATGGTTTACATCTCTAGCATCACACTTTAACTATTCCTCTCAACTTCATGGCTTCCATAGTGGCCTGTCTATGGTGGTGCTCACAAAGTCATAATTTCTATTTGACTCATGGCTCATTCATGCTCCAGTGACCTTGGCCCTGATCAGACAGTCAAAATTCCTTAGTGGAGCCAAACATGATGGTGCATGTCTATGATCTCTGTGGCTCAGGAGGCTGAGGCAGGAAGATTGCTAGTTCAAAACCAGCCTCAGCAACTTAGCAAGACCCTAAAAAACTTAAAGACCCTCTCAAAGTAAAATATACAAAAAGGGCTGGAGATGTGGCTCAGTGGTTAAGTGCCCCTGGGTTCAATCCCCAATTAATAAAAAAAAAATTCCTGAGCAGTACTAGCTCCTAGGCCTCAGTCCCAAGGAGATTCTTAGGACAGTACTGAAGCAACCAAGCATACACTCATTCTGTCCAGCAATAGGCAGCTTGCTTCACTCCTCTCCCTCCAGAACACAACCTATTATTACACTGAGTTTAAAGCACCAAAGGATGCCTGAGGAAATTCTTTCAGTTGACACTGATTATGGGGCCCTCTGATAATCTCTAGAACTTGGGGACTGTCAGGAGAGTCTTTAGCCTTCAGCAGGTCTCCTATAATGAATTTCTCTCCTTGGATGCAACCTGGGTGTCCTGGATATGAGGAGCAAAGACTTTTGGTCTGAGATGGGTTTGGTGACCTCTGACCTTGGAAATGGCTCTCCGTGTACTCTGACCAGATCTAGAGGCTCACCCCTGTCTCTGTGCAGCAGAACATGCATGCAATGACCTCCAAAAGAGGGTGCTATGGATGTGGAGATCACAGAACCTCCTTGATTCTTTCCAACTTTAGTTCTAATCTTCGGGCATCTACTCTTCTGACTGTGCTGGCCCCATTGTGACATGACAAAACCCAGCAGGGAATCAGAGGCTATTTGTGGCCTCTGGGCTTCCTTGCATGGTCAGTATATTTTATATTCCATTACACAGCCTGGTGTTCTACCTCTTGGGTTCAGGGAGCTCAGAGCCTATGCAGTCCATGCAGCTACTATCTTCCAGTCTGAGGCCTGGGTCTGGATTTTCTCATCCAGGCTATATCCTGGAAGGCTGAGCTGGGTAACTAAGTCAAGTGCAAACTCAGAAAGGGCAGAGGGCCACTCTTTTTCTTCTTATCCCTTCCTTCAGACACAGCTATTAAAATGTCCTCCACCTTTTAGCAGCTTGGATTGATCAAAGCCTTTAAGTGGCCATCTGTTGATGGAACTTTGAACACCTTCTACCCTCCTGCCCTCCAGCTGCCTAAGAGCACAGAGACCCAGAAGGCAGCCCACAGGCCTAGGTAGGGCTTTTCCCAAGGGATGTCTTAGATGCTCATCAGAAAATGCAGAGGACCATGAAAAAAGCCTGTAGAATGAGCCTCAGCTTCTTGGAAAGTAGTCCAGAAATGGCTTGACCTATGACCTTGTCACTGGGTCCCTGAGAGAAAGCCAGGGGTCAGGGCTAAGTTCCCTGCATTTGAGAAGGAAAAATCTGCTGTGTTCTCAGGTCTTTTTACTATCCAACTATTAGGAATCAGTATTGAGATAGGGACTTTGATTATGTCTCTATGTCTTAATACAGTCCTCTAGAAAACAGATTCTGAGGCAGAGGGCCAGAATTAAATGATGACTATTTGGGAAGGTGGAAGCCCAGGATAGGGGCAGGGAGAGAAGTGCAGAGAAAGGAAGCAACGTAAGACAGTGTATTACTGTGTTCCTTACTATGTCACATAAATCATGAAGACAGAGCAGGTCACATGACAGTCACAAGTGTTTGCTAGGTACATGGTGTTTGCAAGGAGAAGCTGCAACTTGGAGCAGTTGCCCAATAGGAGATTTTGGAAGGAATTTATCCATCTGTTCTACTCTCATCTGTTTTCCACTGGCCAAGGTACACCCCACAGAGAGCTAATTCCCCTACACTTAACAGTAGCATTATTTGCTGCCTGTATGGCTTCTGGGGAAGTCAGCTCTAATGGCCTGCCACATGGAATTTCCACCAAAGTTGTGAAAGTAGAGAGATTACATAGTTTAGGCATGGTGCCACCCAAGAGAGAAAAAGGGAGGTAACCTAGAGAGTACAAGAAAGTGCATGAGGATTATAACCAATATATTCCACCTTTTTCCACAGGATTCATAGTCAAGGACCCCAGAAATCAGGCCACAGGCACTGCCTGAATTCAAAGCCAAATAAATCTTATTTAACTGTGGGGGTAAAAGCATTCAGTCCCTCCCCTTTCTGGAACTTCACAAGCCCTAAGCTCTAGCCTCTCTCCACCTCTGTGTTTTGTTCTCATTCACCTTAGCTTAGAGAAGAGGACTTGACTTTATAATATGCAAGATGTATGATTTATTTGGCCCTTGGCATTCTGGATTTCTGGCCTAAGGCAGAAAAGGCAACTCTAAACAAAGCTGTATAGTGTTGTAATTCTGCCAGCATGGTGGAAAGCTAAATTGCAGGATCTTGTGGAAAATCTCAAGAACAGGCCAACACACTCCAACATCTAGATAATTTTTTCTAGCACGTCCCTGAAATCTCCAATTTTTTTTTTTTTGGTACCAGGCATTGAAATCAGGGACACTTGATCACTGAGCCTCATCTCCAACCCTATTTTGTATTTTATTTAGAGACAGGGTCTCCTTGAGTTGCTTAGCACCTCGCTTTTGCTGAGGCTGGCTTTGAACTTGCGATCTTCCTGTCTCGACCTCCTGAGCAGGGGTCACAGGTGTGTGCCACCACAACAGGCAAATCTCCATCTTTAATGGATGCATTATCTACATCTCAATATACAATAGAGTTTAACTAAATAGTGTGTGTGTGTGTGTTTACTGGCAGATTGAACCCTGGAGTGCTCTGCTACTGAGCTATGTCTCCAACTCTTTTATTTTATTGCTAAATTGCCCAGCCTGGCCTCAAACTTGCAGAACTCTTGTATTAAGCTCCTGAGTCATTAGAATCACAAGTGTGTGCCACGGCACCCAGCTAACCAGCTAATTTGACATCACCCAACAGGGATTTCTAACTTCCCAGTCAAGAGTGATCAGATCATCACTGACTCCATTTGACTCCAGTTCCAGCAATTACACATTCCATTGTTTGCTTATCACCTTTCATTTCTATATTAGCACTAATTTAATTACAAATGATAGTAACTAATATAAAATAGCTTAATGCAAAAAGGGAACTGAGAAGTGAATAGCATTACTGACCTCAGGCAGGGCTGAACTAGAAGGCTCAAAAAATATCACCAGGTCTCTCTTGCTCCATCTTTCAGGGCTCTGCTTCCCTTTAAGCTGTGGCTCTACTCTTTTTCCTACCAGATAAGTACTCTCTCCATATAGCAGAGAGAGCTGGGTGCCAGCAGTTTCAATCTCATATCCTTTTTCTTTTTCTTTTTTTGGGGGGTACCGAGTATTGAACTAACGGGGACTCGACCACTGAGCCACATCCCCAGTCCAATTTTTTTGCATTTTATGTAGAGACAGGGTCTCACTGAGTTATTTAGCTCCTCCTTTTTTTTCTGAGGCTGGCTTTAAACTTGTGATCCTCCTGCCTCAGCCTCCCAAGCCACTGGGATTACAGGTGTGCACCACCATGCCCAGCCCAATCTCATATCCTTGTAACACCATGACCTCCAAAGCAAGAGAGCTTTGATAGGGAATATTATGATTGGCTCTACTTAGGTCACAAACTTGTACCTGAACTAATAACTTTGGTTGGAATGATGGTCTCCTCTACCTGATCTGATGGGTCATGTATCCATCTCTATAGGGCAGAGATAAAGGTGGCATTGTGACTATCAGTCCCATCAAGTACTTATGAAATGTGAATACATGCTCTGCATGACCTATAAGAATGTTTAATTTGGCCTGGCTGGAGGTTAGATGCACATGAAAGGGCAGTGAGAGTCAAGTAAGGACTAGATCCAGAGAAAGTATATAAATTTTATGCTAGGGTCAGCAGGGAGCCATTGGAATGTTTTAATCGAGAAGTGATATGATCAGATTTGGATTTTAGAAAGATCCTCAGGCAGCTAAGTGGAGAATAGATTTGAGCAATACATACTAGATAAAGAGTCTAGTTAGGTTGCTAGTGAAATAGTTCTACTGATGAGGAGTTGTAATATAAAGGGACTGATTTAAGATGTATTGAGATTAAATTTAAGATGTTTAGGGAACTGAGTCAAGCTGGTCAGGATGATTATGGACATGAAACTTGCTGTGTTTACTAACATGCTGAGCATATTGCTTTTCTTGCTTGTCTTCCTCTATTACTACCTAGCCATCAGCAATCCCCAAAAAGGAATGAAAGTGGTGGTTCCATCCCAGTGTTCCAAGAGATAGGGTGAGGCAAGATGGAGGGTGGGAGGGGCCTTCACACTTCACTTCATCCCCCTACCCATCACAGCATGGCAGCAATTATTACATATGAATTCTTCCAAACAACTTTTATTTATTCAAAGTATTCCTTACCCATGGAACAAGAAGCTGCCACTGAATTGGGGCAAGTTTAGGGGCTGCTTTTTTCTGTTGTCTCCCCCTCAATAAAAAAGTAAACATATTGGTATTCGGGAGGTAGCTCAGTGGTACAGCACTTGTCTAGGACATTGAGGAGTTGGATTCAATCTCCAGTTCCATAAAAAAATAAAAATTTTAAGATTTTTACAAGGTAAAATTGATTCAGTTTAAATGAGGATAGAAATCTAAAATGCTTCCTTCTCAAGGTTCAGGCTGAATAAATCACAGATGATATTTAGTAAGGAACGTGAAAGAAATTTAGAGAAGATGAGTCTGCCTGTGAGGTATCCAAGTGGAGCTGTTTCAAAGGCAATTCATCCAAAAGGCAACTTGAAACTCAAGAAGGTTAGGATGGAGATATAGATTTTGGAAGCCTAGTTTATAGATGTATGTCTCTAATGCTGATTTAAACAGAAAACATTTGTTGGAAGGGCACTAGTTTGGGTACCATGATTCAGGTAGGAGACCCAAGATTAGAAAATAGGTAGGAACAATGGAAGGCGAGTTCACCAGAACAAAGGCCAGAATCACATACCAGAACCAGCCCAGCAAGAACATTGCTCCTGCTGTTATCTTCAGACACTGGATGTCACCCCCACCAATTCCCACACCACAGGCTGCTGGGCATGAGATTAGGCTGAGCCTATTGTGGCAACTGTCACTGGGATGAATTCTCCATGGTTTTATTTCTCTGAATCATTTCAGAATCTCCATTTCCGGGGGCTGCTTGGCTAAGCCTAGGTCATATGCTTCTGTCTTACCTGCTGAAGATCTGGGAAAGTAAAGATCTAAACTTTTGGTGTCTGCCATGGAAGGCAGGCTCTGCTTATCTATATGATTTGTAACGTAAGAAGGGGATTCAGATTCTGAGAAGCCTAAAATGAGCTAGGTCTGCTTCACCAGGGTGCTGTTGAAATCACTGGAAAGTGTGATAAGACGAAAAAAAAGGCTTATGCTGGCCTGTTTTCTTACTTAAATAGTAAATTAAGGAAAAGGAGTCTATTAAGAATGCAGTGAAGGAATCACATGAGAAAGAAACTGGAAGAGGCTATTTCAAAGGAGCCAACAGAGGTTGAGAGGATAGGATGATCAACAATGCCGAATGACATCAAGTGGTTTACCAAGCCTGAATATTTCCAGTGGACTTGGCAGTTCAGAAGTCATTTGTAACTTTGGTGAAAGTGTTTTCAGTAGAGATTCTGGGAAGACTCAGATGGCACCCATGGAAGTGTAGCTGCAGAGTATAGACTACTACTAGAAGCTGGGCTGCAGGCAAGAAAAACCAGTAGCATATCAGATTAAAACAGGATTTTTTTTAAAGGTTGGGCTAATTGATCATATTTGTGTGCTAAGATCAAAGAGTAGAAAAGAGGAAAGAGTTGAATATACATGAAGGAAAGGGTAAGCAAAGGACCAGTTAGCGAAGAGGCAAAAAGGAGATACAGATCACAATGAAAGGATTAACCTTCGATTTGAAGGGAGACCTCCACTTGGCTTTGTGAAATATAAAAGATGGGAGAGAGCCAATGTCAGGGGACAGAAAGTGGAGGCAGCAACCCTCATGGCCTTTATTTTATCTGTGAAACAGAATGAAGGATGGTGTGGAAGGGATGCTTGTTACACTGAGAGCTCAGCTAATGAGACTATGTATTGGGTACAAGTTAAGTGAGCTTAAGCAATTTGTTCTAGATAAAGAGTGATTCACAGAACCCCAAGGTCAGAGGGCCTCACAAAGTGTCTGAGAAGCCACCAGGAGCTAGAGAACTATCTTGCCATTTCTAGTTTCTACTTCTCCATGCTTCATTCTCTGTCCTAGAATGTCTTTATCCATTCTCATTTCACATAATAGGTGGGAGATGGATAGAGTCTAGTTAGAATCATAATCTCTCAGCCCTATTTCAGATTCCCAGGAGAGAATATTTGTTTAGTATAATGAGATCAGGAATACACTTACAGTTCAATAAACTGCAACCAGGGTGCCAGGGGTCACAAAATACAAAAATGGCCCTGAAGCTTGTGGATTTGGAGTGTGAATGTGGGAAATATAATTCCCAAAGAATGGGCTCATGGGCTGGACTAACCTAAAATGGTTTCCACCTACAAGCTCAAGTCTGTAGGACTGAGTAGTTCCTTCATCCTAGTTTAGGATGAGAGAATAGAGAAGATACATAGTTAAAATTACCCATGAGTGTTTTTTTAAAAAAGATTAAGGTCAATCATACTAACAAAAATGCCATTAATGTGACTGACTTAAAGACATGGAATGGAGGGGCTGGGTTGTAGCTCAGTGGTAGAGCACTTGCCTAGCATGTATGAGGCACTGGGGTTCAATCCTCAGTACCACATAAAAATAAATAAATAAAACAAAGATATTGTGTCTATCTATAACAAAATATTTTTTCAAAAATATTGGGAATGGATAGGAAAATAAGCAAGGCCAGGAAGGTCCTGAAAAACTACGAAGCAGTTGAGATTCACCATGAGTAACTGAGTAGTGGTGTGAGATGGTAAGGGTTCAGGAGGGGGAGTCCTGGAAGGTTATGGAATTCTGGAGTTGAACATTTCACTGAAGGAGTCAGAACTCCTGTGCCTACCCAAAAGTGCTGTATTCACACTCCCATACACATGTGGTTCTCAGAAGCTATTATGGGACCCTGCATTAGGGAGTAGGACCAACTCTTTCCCCAACTACTCTGACCTTCTGTACTCTGCAATTGGGCTATATACCTTACTTTTTCAGTTATTATATACAATGGGTGTGTCAAACTGAGATACTGTTGTGGCCCACGCTGAGTGGCAAGGTGAACAGAGGTGGGCATTGAAATGAAAATCAGTCAGAAAGGAGGGGCTGAAGATATACAAATGTAAAAGAGAATCCTTACTGGGAAAATCCTGACATCAGTTCAGAAGCAATAAATGTGGTTTTTTCATTTAGGGTTAAGGCCCTCCTTGTGTGTGCTGTGTCCAGCTAAAAAGAGGAAGTGAGGAAGAGGAGTATGTCCAAGATGAACCTTTTCCCATGAGTGCTGATGGAAAAGAAGGTTATATGGGAGCCCAAGACTGGTAAATATGAGAGGAAGTCTGGCCATATCTAGGGATAATAACCATAAAAACTACAATTTCAGCTTCCATTTTGGACTATAGATGCTCCTCAACTTACAATGGGATTATGCTCCAATTAACTCATTTAGTACACCTAACCCACTGAAAGAACATTATACTTAGCAACAGGGCACTGCAAAGTATCAGTTGTTTACCCTCTTGATCTTGTGGCTGATTGGGCAACTTTGATCAGATGTTCTGCCCCACTGAGACTGCAGTGCATAATGCTATGTCCAAGAAAAGTACAGAATTCAAAGTATAGTTTCTACTAAATAGGTATTGGGTTTGAACCATCATAAATTAGAATGATCTTAATTTGAACAATGTAAATTGGGACATCTGTACTTCCTAGTCAAAGGATTATGCTATTTACTTTTTGTGTGTGTGAGGATTGAATCCTTGCACATACTTAAGCAAGCATTCTACCACTGAGCTACACCCCCAGCCCTCTTTCAATTTTTATACCTTTGTTTTATTTATTTTTATGTGTTTTGCTGAGGATCAAACCCAGTGCTTCACTCACTTATTTTATTTGTGAGTCATCATCTAGCTAAATTGCCCAGGCTGGCCTCAATTTGCTATCCTTCTGCTCAGCCTCCGGAGTAGCTAGGATTTTGGTGGTGTGCTGCTTGCTGGTTACTTCAAATGTATTAAATTTAATCCTATGAAATTTCAGGTATTTGTGCTCATTTGGGGAGCATATATACTAAAATTGGAATAATATAGAATAAATTAGCATTCCCTGTGCAAACTCATGAAGCATTCCACATGAAAAAAGTTACAAATATTTGTTTATATCCTACAAAAATGGTTCAACTTAATAATGGTTTAAGCTAATACTACCTCATTTTACCTTCAATACAACAGCCCTATGAAATAGGCATTATTGTCTCCAGTTCAAAGATGAGAAAATATTGGTGCAACATGTCTATAATCCCAGCTACTAGGGATCTGAGACAGCAGGATCACAAGTTCAAACCCAACCTGGGCATTCAAGCAGACCCTGTCTCAAAATAAAAAATAAAAAGGACAGGGGACGTAACTCAGCCATAGAAAGCTTGCCTTAACATGTGTGAGGCCCTGGTTCACGCCCCAGTATTGAAGAGACAGAGACAGAGACGGGGAGAGAGAGAGAGAGAGAGAGACACAGAAAGACAGAGACAGGGGTAGAATGAATAAAGACTCAGAAAATGAAAAGTTTTTATTTTAGGTTGCACAATAAAGTGCTGAAACCAGGCTTTGAACCTACCTTAACTTAGAAGGTCAGGGTACTTTCCATACTGAAGCTACCAGGGGAACAAATTAGTCAAACTGTAAGAATTAAAAGAGTCTAAGATATTTGACTCTCACTTTCGAGAGAGATTCTTGGAGTCAGTAATACCTGGGGAGAGGACGGGGCTCTAGGCCTCTGTGGGCCGACTCCCAGGGTTCAGTAAGGAGGATGCCTCCCAGCAAGCAGGTGGATTGCCTTACCTGCGCATTCCTCCGAACCACAGAGGGAGCCAAACGCAAATATTCCTCCTTTGGAGAGCACTCCGCCCACTTCCCGGAGCCTCTCTTCTTTCTCCACTCCCCCCCTCCAACCCACTGCGCAGGCGCCACCTTCTCGCTCCGTACCCCTCCCAATTAGCGACTATGGGGCAAGCGCCCTGAAGCTGGGGTCCGGAGCGGAGGCGCGCCCGGCTGCCGGCCGCGCGGCGGTTGGTCAGGAAAGAGACACGTGATCGCGGTTGTCGCGGCGCGAGCGTGCGCAGAGTGGCCCAGCGCACCCGTGACGGAACGACTAGGCGTGGGGTGCGCGGCCTCGCCCGCCCGGCCTGGTCCCCGCCCCTTGGCCCGCCGCTCCGCCCCCGCGGGGCGTCCCGGGCCGCTCGTCCCCTCAGCGGCGGCCGCGCGCGGCCCGGGGTCGCCGTGAGTACTCGCGAGGCTGGCCTGTGGGGCGGCCACCACGGGGACGGGGCGGGGCGGCCAGACCGCTGGAAGGGTGTGGGGTCCGCCCCGCCTCGGCGGCGGGGGATGAAGTGAGGGGTTTGGACCAGGTGGTTCTGAGGGTGGCTTCTAGACTTAGGCTTCGCTCAGGCCGGGCGGCTGAACCACAGAAGTGGCCAGAGCTTTCTTGGGAAGGCAGGGATTGGGTGTCTGGGGCTTCAGAGGAAACCGGGAGACCTGTAACTGCTACCTCAAGGGAGGCCCTAGGGCCTGCCCTAGAAGTGCGGGTGGCAGGGTGTTTTCAGGACCAGCCGGGTTCTCTCCTTCCGCCGGGTACCCGGGGTTGCGCTATCCTGCGGGAATCGCCACTCCCTGGCTCTTCTCTTCGCTCTTTGTTTAATGGCCTAGGCTTTCTGAGACTGGAACCCTCGGTATAGAGGGGAGTTTTTTTTGTTTTTTTTACTTGCCCAAGACCACAAAGCTGGGAGTGAAGCCCAGAGTTTAAATGAGGAGATCAGAAGCTTCTCTGACTAGGCGTAGAAGATCCCCATGAACCTGGGGAAAAAGACCTTTGTGATCCAGACTTGAGGCTTATTTGCATTTGGTTTATTCCCATGGAAATACATAAAGCATTCCATGGTAGTTGTCATCATTCAAAATAAACACCAAAGTTAACAACACCCTTCTTTGGGCATTCTTCATATAGTCTATATTTGGCCCAACTTCTTGTGAAATACTCCCTCTTTATTTTATCATTTCAATAAAAAAGACATGTCTTGCTGAATTCATGAACAACTCCCTCAATTAATTATAGTCTCATCACATGAATATTGGATGTAATTTGGACTTGTCAAATGATATAGTTCACCTATACTCCTAACCTTAAGCAAGTTGTATGACTTCCATATATCTGACTGTCTCTGCATAACATGAAAGCTTTGAACTAGGTAAACTTTCAACCTTATTTCTTATTTAAATGATTCTATGAATTCTATTAAAATGATTCTGTGAATTCTGTTACCTACCACCTGCTCCCCCCCCCCCCCCACTCTGCATGTTTTCTTTCTCTTTGTCTTGGGGATCTATCTCAGGGCCTTATGTGGCTATATTCTCCAGCTCTTAAACCCACTCACCTCTCTGAGAATGGTATTGAGAATAGACAGTAGAAGTCCCTTTCACTACGTTAGCCTGGTTTGAAAATGCCAGTAATTTCTGAACGTCTCTTTTTGGACAGGAAAAACTCTCTGCTCTGAACTTTTTTTTTTTTTTTCCTCCTCATGAAAGCAGCAGACGCTGAGCAGCAACAGCCTTTGGAGAGATGCTGAGTTTTTCTTGACTTCTACAGTGATAAAGACCCTGAAAAAGTTACTACTTCTGGCCTGTGTGGCCATCATCTTACCACTCATCCCCCAAGACAACCCAGCCTGAACATTAGTGCCTCCCTCTTTATTCCTCTGTGATCATCCAGATCAATGCTTGACTGTTTATTTTCAAATTTCACAAGCCCAGCCCCAGATCTTCATATTCTGGTTCTCAGCTGCTCTTGAAGGTGAATGAAATCTTGCTGTTTAAAATCTGTTTTTTTTTTTTTTTAATGATTTTTGCCTATGCTTGGAGGTGGTTTAGGTTATTGTCTTGTTTGACTTAGTTATAGAGCAGAGAGCTCATTATTCGGTTAATATGTTAAGGAACTAAGAGCATAGTGAAAACAGTTAAAATCTATGCCATAGGGGGCTGAGGATGTGGCTCATGCGGTAGCGCGCTCGCCTGGCATGCGTGTGGCCCAGGTTCGATCCTCAGCACCACACACAAACAAAGATGTTGTGTCCACCGAAAACTAAAAAATAAATATTAAAATTCTCTCTCTCTCTAAAAAAAAAAAAAAAAAATCTATGCCATAGAACTTACATTCTGATGGGAGATAAATGTATGCTAGACTGTAGTAAGTATTTTGGGAGAAGAGAAATAGTGCTAGTATATGTTGAGTTGTTGCTATTTTATATAAGGATAGTCAAGGTGACCTTTGAGCAGAATGTGGATATGTGCATTGAAAGGGAAGAGCAGAGGCAACAGAAGTTTTTTAGGCAGTTGTTAGGGTAGCTTTGCTATCTACCATTTAACCCTTCATAGTTTAACAGATGTTTTGTTTTTCCCCGCTGCATGTGGAGTCTTTAGTGGGGCTAAAAGTTGCTTGGTATACAATTAGAGGTCTTTAGGATTAGAAACAAGCAGGAGAAAAGGTTAGGGGTTAGTGGTTTTTTTTTTTTTTTTTAATGCATTTGTTGGGATCATTATGGATTTTTATTTGGGGACTAGGTTCCAAGATGATCCCAGGGCATTATTTTGGCCATAACAATTCAGACCATGTTTATTTGAGGACGTTCAGTATTGTTGAGGACTTTGTTAGATATGATTGTCGCATAATGGCTTATAGTAATATTGATGTTTTTAAAAAGATAATGGTTCACTATGGAGAAATGACTGAGAAAAAGAGTGTGATTCTGGTTCTTAATTGTGGTGAGGATTGGTATGGTGAAGAATATTTAAAAATGAACTGGTTAGACAGGATAGCATAAACATTTGATCTGCCATCATCACATTTGGCTTTGAGGTTATTGTAGCATTATGAAGTAGAATAGGTCCTTGTTCCAATCCCAGCTCTACTGTTTGAATTTATTGGCAGTACCTTATGTTTGTATAGTGTTTTCATGGTTCATTATCTTTATTTCATTTTATTTTTGGTTCCAGAGATTGAACCCAGGAGCACTTAACCACTGAACCACATCCCTGGCCCTTTTTAAAGTTGTTTTCTTTTTTTTTTTTGAGACAGAGTCTCACTAAGTTGCTTAGGGTTGCTGAGGTTTGAACTTGGAATCTTCCTTCCTCAGCTTCCCTAGCTGCTGGGATTAAAGGCATGCACCACTGTGCCTGGCATCCCCAGCCCTTTTTATTTTTATTTTGATGTAGGTCTCACTAAGTTGCTTAGGGCTCATCACGTTGCTGAGACTGGCTTCAAACTTGTGATCCTTCTGCTTCAGCCTCTCAAGTCGCTGGGATCACAGGCCTACACCACTGTACCTGGCATTGTTCATTACCTTTAAAGAAGGACATACAAAAGTGAATGTGTACACATGTAAGTATATCTCTTTACATGTAATAAAAGTGTACCTGTGTATAAGCCATCTAGCTATTAAGTGGTGATGTAACTAGTTGTTATATGCTTTCCACAGAACAGTGACCTGTTACCACAGTAGCAGAGTCTGATATCCCCAGCAGATCTCCAGTTGCTTCTAACATCACCTCCCTCCCTTATCTCCCTTTGTGGCCTCCTAAATGCCCATCTCGTTGGCCTGGGTTCAGTTGGTGGTATGGAGGGGTGCTGCCTAGCACTGACCTGGGAGTGTGTGTGACCTACTGACCCAATGGTGAGAACTGACTGCTTACTTCTTCCAACTAATCATCCAGTGGGTAGATGAGACAATGTGCTGACCTTATCTTTCCCCCGTATTTTCTCTCTTGCCCTTTTGGAAGAGTGTGGTATCTGAAGTTAAAGAAAGGAGAAGGGGCAGGAAATAGTATTACTTGGGGGAGAAGTGTTTGTGTGTGTATGTGTTTTCTTAGGGTAAAAGGGGTGAGTTAAATACATTAAGAGATAGAAACAGAATAATGAAATAAGAGAGCTTACGTATACTTGGGTGCTTCCTTGGGTAATGATCCTAGAAGAGGCCGGCTTATACTACAATCCAGATATACTTAGAAATCAACTTTATCATTGAAGTCTTTTGTGTCCCTCCCTCATTGGCTACCAGAGCCTTGATCATATGGAGAGTTAAGAAGGCCAAAATTCCTCACTGTTTTCTTCTTTCTCAAGTTAGAGCTATGCCTTGGATATGATCAGATTCAGGAAGAGAGACTTGGTAAAGGGTGAGGCAAAAAGTGTAACGGGATTAAGTCTTTAGTTATTTTACCCTAAGGAACCTTTTCCTGTTCTGTCACCCCACCATATTCCATGGAATGAAAGGGACTTAAGAAATAATTGTATCTTTATTTCTCATCATTAGGACATCAAAGGCCAGTTCTGGAATGATGATGATTCAGAAGGAGATAATGAATCAGAGGAATTTCTCTATGGAGTTCAGGTGAGGTTATATTCTTTATAATATTCAATGTTGGGTGGTCTTGATTTTATTCTCTGGATACATCAAGAGTGAAAGAAGTTGTCCTGGAGCAGTGATGAGATGAGGATATAATGTTGGTAAGGTCTAATTATAGTCTTGTCAGAGCTTATCCCATGTCTTTGCTCCTGCTAGGCTGGGACTTATACCTGTTACAGAGTAAACTACATCCTCTGTAAATGAAAGCCATATGTATTTTCTTAGGAACTATTTTTTTTTTTTTTTTTAACTTATTTCACTAGCCAGTGAGGATTATTCATTAGGGTCAAGTCTTAAAAGGACATACTCTTGAGCAAAAATGCTCACACTTTCAGAACGCTCTTCAGATAGAACTTACTTGAGTTAAAATCTGTACCCTTTAGCCTGAGTTTTAGCAGGTCAGTGCCTGAGAGGAAAAGCTTAAGATTTAAAGGATGTGAACTCCTCAAGAAAGGCCTACATTTGGTCTTCAGAAACTTCCTTAAAGTGGTGATGTAGGAGGAAGGGATTTGTCAATAAAATCTCTAGCTAGGGCCACCATCAAGAACTCCTTTATATAAATAGCTTTCGCTTCCCTGTACTGCTGCTGTTTGTTTCCCTCTGTTTCTGGTGTATCTTCATGTTCTTTTTATTTTTGTCTGTCTTTCCCTGTTTATATATCCTTTTCCACCCCTCCTACCACCCTACATTTTTTGCTGCTATCTTAGGGGAGCTGTGCAGCTGACCTGTATCGACACCCACAGCTTGATGCAGACATTGAAGCTGTGAAGGAGATCTACAGTGAGAACTCTGTATCCATCAGGTAAGACTCTACTTCAGGATGGCAGGGGAGCAAGTCACTTATTTCTGAGTTGTTAAAAGACTAAAGGTTTTTTTTCTTTTTATGTTGTGATAAGGGGACAAATAGTGAGCTTAATGATAAAATTTGCCCAAAATACTGATGCTTGGCTAACAGGAGGTATTGGTAGTAAAACTACTTTTCTTAGAAGTTCCCTCTTAGCCAGGGGCACCTACAATCCCAGCTTCTGGGAAGGCTAAAGCAGGAGGAATGCAAGTTCAAGGTCAGCCTTAGTTGCTTAGTGAGACAGTGTCTCAAAAATAATAATACCATAAAAATAAAAAGGGCTAGGTGCTCCTGGGTTTAATCTTCAGTATGGCCAAAGCAACAACAACAACGATAATAATAATAAGTAAATAAATTTCTTCTTATCCTAAATTTCTGAAAGTCAGTAATTTTACTTTTGATGTAAGAAGAGTTTCTGTCCTAGAGAAAGCCCTGATCATATAAGTGGCTTGAGATCATCCAGCTAAGACCCTATATACAGACTGTCTTCTAACCTTTCCTCTCCCCTGTCCCCAGTTCAGTTCTCCTTCTGTCTCAGTTTCTGTTCCCTTCTTTCTCCCTTAATGAGACTCACCTGTGGTTGCCTGTATCTCTATAGAGAATATGGAACTATCGATGACGTGGACATTGATCTCCACATCAACATCAGCTTCCTCGATGTAAGTGGTGCTAGTACCTGCCAACAACATATCTATCTGGACTTGTGGATTTTGTCATGTAGGCCAGGAGTCTTGTTCCTGAGTGCTGTATTTGGAGCACAGGTTCTTCATCTCTGTCTTTCCTAGACCATCAGCAGACAGTGGTGTGTACTGTCATGTGCATGTATGTGTTGCATAGGGGAAATTTCAAGTCCATTCCAATTGTAAACTGGAAACTTTCCCTTATTCTTTTAGGAGGAAGTATCTACAGCCTGGAAGGTCCTCCGGACAGAACCTATTGTGTTAAGGCTGAGATTTTCTCTCTCCCAGTACCTTGATGGACCAGGTAAAAGCAGTGATTTGGGCAAGCGGGTACTCTGAGTGTGGTCTAATCTAAAGTTCTAAGTTAACTGAAGTAGAAAAAAACTAGGAGTAAGGCCCTTGGGTTCAATCTATAGCTATTGATAGGGAATTTTCAGTTTCATGTCATTGATGTCTTCTCAATAGCTATCCCTTAAAGGCCTTCTTGGTTAATGAAATTGTTTTCTAGTTCTAAGATATCATTTATTTATTCTTCCCTTTCCTTCAATTTCCTACTGAGAATATTTGAAATTGATTAGAGAGCTTCCACAATCTATCTACCTCAGAAGTTTTTCTCTTCCACATTATTATTTAGAATATGCAGTAGCTACTGTTTTTAGACTGTGAGGAAACTATTCCACTGAACTATGGCTTTAAACTCCAAGGAGGATAGAGATATGTATACACTAGGAACTTTCTCTTCTCTTTGCAGAACCATCAATTGAGGTTTTCCAGCCATCGAATAAGGAAGGATTTGGACTGGGTCTTCAGTTGAAAAAGTAAGAAATTTGATTTTTTTTGTTGTTGTTGTTCATGGATATGTGAGGGAAAGAGAGATGGACACATGAGTCAGGTTTTTGTATCTGTGGTAAAATACCTGAGATATTCACTTTGAAAGTAGGAAAAATTTATTTTGGCATAGAGTGTTAAAGATTTCAGTCCATGATTGCTTGGATCTGTTGCTTTGGGCTGTGGTAGCATAGTACAGCATGGTGGGAGTGCATGGTAGAAGAGGCCTGTTCACCTAATGGTGGAAGGGAAGAAGGAAATAAAGAAATGGAAAGTGAAGGCTTAGGGTTCCAATATCCCCTTCAGGGGCATACCCTCTGACCCTAACTTCCTCCCACTAGGCCTTACTTTAAAAAGGTCACATTTTTCAATAGTGCCATAAGCTGGGACCAGACCTTCAACACATAGACTTTTGGACATCAAAGATGTAAACTATAGCAACACATGTGCATGGACAGAGCCTTGGATCGAATGCTTCCTTTTTAAAAATACCCTTTTGAAATAAGCCAGGAAAAACTAAGAAACAAATTTCGGTAGCATTGTTTATGGTTGTAAAAGGGAGCCTATGGTTCTTGGGTATCAGACCTTGAGAATTCCTGGAAGTTAAGGAGTAGTTCATCACTGTTTAGCATTTAAAGAAAAGTCAGGCATGGTGGCACATATCTGTATTCTCATTGATGCAGGAAGCTGAGGCAGGAAGATCTCAAGTTTGGGGTGTGTTTTTTTTTTTTTTTTGTACAAATTCAGTGTTTTATTAGTGTGAATGTGTGTTTCTTTAAATGCCCTTTTAAAATTTTTACTTGTAGAATTGCAAGTTGAGGCCAACTTCATGTAACTTAGAGTCTCTCAAAATTTTAAAAATTTAAATAAAATTTTTTAAAAGACTGGGGATGGGCTGGGATTGTGGCTCAGTGGCAGAGTGCTTGCCTAGCATGTGTGAGACACTGGGTTCAATTCTCAGCACCGCATATCAATAAATAAGGTAAAGGTCTATTGACAACTAAAAAAATAAGATAATTTTTAAAAAAAGGACTGGGGATATAGCTCAGTGGTAAAAGTGCCCCTGGGTTCAATTCCCGGCCCAAAAAATAGAATACAATTGTGGAATCAGAATCACGCTATCCACATTTCCTCTTGTGATTTCCTAGGAATAGGGCTCTAGGAGCTTAGACAATTTTAGTTTCTTGAAGTTGTTGAGAAGTTTGTGCTAAGTATTTGCTGTACAAAGAGAAGTGTAGCACATTTTCCACATCATTGATGTTCCAAATAAAGTCCAATGGATATTTGTTCTAATACAAGTGAATTTGTAAGATCTAGGAAGAATATAGTGGAAGGATTGACTCTGTCTGGTGGCAAGTAAGATCTGTGAGTGAAAAAATGAAAAGGAGATGATTAATGATTTTCTAGCACAGAAGAATGGATAATATTTACAGGGGCATAATCACATGAAGCACCATGTGTGTAAGGAGTTTCAAGAAGTTGAATATTATTGATAAATATAAGGGGAGATCCAGATGTGCTAGTGCATTTCTGTAATGCCAGCTACTTGAAGGCTGAGGCGGGAACATGGCAAGTTTGATGCAAGCTTTGGCAACCTAGTAAGACCCTGTCTCAAATATTCTTGAAAAGGACTGGGGATGTAGCTGAGTGGCGTAGTGCCCATCTAGCGTGTGTGAAGCCCTAGGGTAATTTCCCAATATCAACAAAAACCAAACAAAAAATGAGGGAAGAATGGTAGTACCAAAGGCAGAAAAGTAGGGATTGAACCCAGGGGTGCTTTACGGCTGAGCTACATTTCCAGCCCTTTTTATTTTTATTTTTAAATATTTATTTTTTAGTTGTAGTTAGACACAATATCTCTATTTATTTATTTCTATGTGGTGCTGAGGATCAAACCCAGGGCCTCGCACGTGCTAGGCGAGCGCTCTACCGCTGAACCACAATCCCAGCCCCTCCAATCCTTTTTATTTTGAGACAGGGTCTTGCCAAGTTTCTGAGGCTGGCCTCAAACTTCTAATCCTCCTGCCTTAGTCTCCTGAGATGCTGGGATTAAGGTGTGTGCCATTGGCCCAGTGAGTCAGGTTCTGAGTAGATTATTTCCTGCTGCTCTGAGAGCTGGTTCTTCTGAATTTGAGCTTCTTTTGGATAGATAATGAGGTGGATGGTTGCTAATAACTTTCCCTTGTTAGTTGTAATTTCAAAGTACTACTTTAGAGAGGATTCTCCCCCTATTATCTTCTGTTTGGAGGAGAAATAGATCTATTTTCATGATTTTTGATGGGTATTCAACTACTGAGGAATCCCCTTGTTGGTTTGTAAAGCAATAGCACAGTTTATTTGAAAGAACTCTAAATTAATACCTGGAGACTTACACTCTAGTCCCAGTTCCAGTCAGGATTAGCCACCTGTGTGATCTTGGACAAGTTGTGAACCTGCCTCTACATCTGCCCTATAAACCTTTCAGAACTATGTGAATGAAATGAGGAGTATATGCAACCACTTTGCGAAATGTAAAGTTTTATTAAAATGTCTAGTCTGGTGGGTTGCTGTGGTACATACCTGTAATCCCAGTGGCGTGGGAAGCTGAGGCAGGAGGATTGCAAGCTTGAGGCCAGCCTAGGCAATTTAGCAAGACCCTGTCTCAAAACAAAATAAAAAAGGCTGGAGATGTCGTTCAGTGGTTCAATCTGTAGTACAAAAAAAAAAAAAAAGCCAGATCTTGGGCTTTCGTCCTTTAGGCAATAAGAACATTGAAGGGTTTTAAGCAAAAAAAGGACATGGTCAGATTAAATTTCAGAAAAAGTATTCTGGTAACTTTGTAGTGGGACCAGAACTAATTTAGTATGAAGCTTTTATATACCCTTAGACATGAAATGATGAAGGGCTGAGCTAAAATGTGACTGTAGATTAGAATAGAAGTGAGAGCTGGTTCAATGGTAGAGCACTTGCCTAGGCTTAAGTCTCTAAGTTCAATTCTTACTAGTAAGTGAACAAAAAAAAAAAGGAAGAAAAAAAAAGAATTGCAAGAATGGAGATGAAACAGAATGATTTTGGGGGTATAAGTCAATAAGACTGGGCTTGGATATTTTGTATACATTCGCAAGAGCCAAGGAGTAGTGGAAAATTACTTTAGATTTCCAGCCCTCCTGTCTAGGTAAATTGTGATGCCACCAATTTAAATAGGGATATAAGAAGAGGAGCATGGACTGGGATGTAACTTGTTGGTAATGCACTTTTCTAGTACATGCCTGGCTCAGGCCTCCAATACCACAAGGAAAAGAAAATAGCAGATTTGTAGCATGAGAATACATACCCCCGCCAACCCACCAGTTTCTTTTTGAAACTGGTTATTGAACCCAGGGCACTTAACTACTGAGTCACAGTCCCAGGCCTTTATATTTTATTTTGAGGCAGTCTCACAAAGTTGCTCAGAGCATTGCTAAGTTGCTGAAGCTGGCTTTGAACTCATGATCTTCCTGCCTCAGTCTCCTGAGCCACTGGGATTATAGATGTGTGCCACTATGCTCAGGTGATAATCCAATTTTAAACATATTAAAGGTAACTTTAGGATATGTAAATGGAGATGGCTCATATACAGTGTGTATATGAAGTACAGTTTGGTATGTATAGGAGAGGTTAGGGTTAAAGACAGTCATCAGCATGTGGATAGAAATTAAAACCAGTGAATATGAGACAGCTAAAGGAGAGCATGATAGAAAAGAAAATAGAATCAAAGGTAATATACCTTTTAACACCTAGACAGAATACCCAGGAAACCCCAGAGAAAGAAGAAACACTAAAGGTAGGTCAGAGAAGAATGGTATCACAGAAGACAAGGCAAGACAACTTCTTTATCGAGGGTCAGATGCCAATGAAGATCTGTAAGAGGAGAATTTTGAAGTTTCTATTTGATTTAGCTTAACAATGAGAACAATTTTAATGGAATGGTGAGGTAGGAACCACAGTAATTTGAGAATTGAATGATTGGCAAGAAAGTAGAAACAATAATTATGAATTGGGAAATTTAGATGAGTTTAGAAGGGGAAAAGTGTGAGATACTTAGACTGAAGTAGGTACAGAAAGTTGAAATTTTTTGTAATCTTTGGGAAAGGAACCAACAAGAGACAGAAATGATTGATAGATTGAGGTTTCTAAAAAGGCAAGAAGGGGCTGAGATAGAGCACAAATAGAGAAATTGTCTTAAATAGGATGTCACTTTGGTCCAGAGAGTGGAGGGATTGAGGTCAGGGTGGAAATAGGTATTATATTAGGATTAGAAAAATTAAAGGAGCTGATATCTGATGGCTTTCTCTAATTAGAAGGGAAAGAGATTGTTGGCTTTAGGTGAAATTAGAAACTTGAGAAGTTGAATAATTATATTGTATCAGAAATGATAAAACTGTTCAAGGATAAGTGAAAGGACTGACAAGTCTGGGAGTTGGAAACTATAATTATAGTATTTCTTTATTTGAAATACTTCGGATTAAACCTGGGACCTCACGTATGCTAGATACTAAATCCCTAGTCTTTTTAAATTTGATTTTGAGACAGGGTCTTGTGAAGTCATGATACTGGCCTCAAATTGTGATCCTCCTGCCTCAGTCTTCCAGGTTGCTGGTATTACAGGCATGTGCCACCACACCTTTCTGGAAACTGTAAATTTGGGGATGTAGTGTTGTTGTTTTTTTTTAATATTTATTTTTTAGCTGGACACAATATCTTCATTTTATTTTTATGTGATGCTGCGGATCGAACCCAGGGTCTCACACATGCTAGGCGAGCGCTCTACCCCTGAGCCACAACCCCAGCCCGGGATGTAATTTTTCATCTAACAATGTCAGTATCTTTTATGTTCCTAGTTCTTTTCTTCACTATTCACAAGGCAGAGTGTGGTACTTACCTCTGTCCTCCCATCTGTGTTCTGGTTTCAATATAGTCATTCTTGGCAGTAAATTTCAGGTTCACAGCCTTTGAAGGCTCACCTTTGAGATCTCCCTGAAAGTGCAAAAAACATTTCAGAATTTTTCTGATCCATTTACATAGTCAATGGGAGAGTGTACTATGATCCACTTTTTCTCATAGTGGATCCAGTGGAATGTACCCCTTTTTTGAGTTTTTTGTCTTTGGCTTAGACTTTCGGCCTAGGACCTACTTCTCTCCAGTCCCCTTCTGGGGTTCATACTGAGTCTTCATTTTTATCAGTTCTTTTTACCTTTACTCTCCAGGTCTCCCAGTTTCCCCATCATACAGGACTCCATGCTGAAAGGCAAACTGGGTGTACCAGAGCTACGAGTTGGGCGCCTCATTTAGGATGGCATTTAAGATAGTAATTTCCATGTGCTAAGGTCATCTCAAGGCAGGTGTTCAAGCACACATTCCCCTATCACAATTTTGCAGTCTTTGGAATTAAATTATTTGCCTTGCCTATTTCCTATTTCTTGACCTTCTCCTTTGCCTGATCTTGCCTAAACCTGTTCTCTTTGATTCTTCAGGATCTTGGGTATGTTCACATCCCAACAATGGAAACATCTGAGCAACGATTTCTTGAAGACCCAGCAGGAGAAGAGGCACAGTTGGTTCAAAGCAAGTGGTACCATCAAGAAGTTCCGAGCTGGCCTCAGCATCTTCTCACCCATCCCCAAGTAAGAACCCCCTTAGCTAATCATCTGTAATCACCTCAGTCTTGTCTTAGCCTCATTCCCAACTTCTGGAATACATGAATTAATTTTTTCTGTCCTCTTTCTTGGTCCTCCAAATTCTGTACCTTTAACTACTAATACCACTCACATGGTTTTGTCCCCTTTGTGTCCTTACTCTTCTGTTCCTAGTCCAATGTTCATACCTCATCCTGTATGTAAAATACAATAATTCTGAGCTCACGGTAATATATTTGGAGATGTGCATGCTGATCTTTCCATCTTGTCTTCCTTTGGTTCTCATCCTTATTCCCTGTCCTAAGGAGGCAGAGTTATGGAATAGGCACCGACTCCTGGCTCTTATGCAAGGGCCCATTGATTTATTATCTAGGCTGGAAATAAATATTGCTCCATTCTTTGACCCTAGATATACATTGTTTCCTTCTTGGTTATCTTCTGATTTTCCCAAAGGCAGACACAAACCTAGGTTTGTAGCTTCTCAGGCACCATATTGACAGTCAGATAGTTAACATTAAGCTCTTCAGGATACAACTACTTCTTGCCAGTGTGTAGCACTTAATCCTTCTCTTTTATGACAGAGAGTAAATGAACAGGTCTCCTCTCCGAGGGATTGTATCATACCTGGTGTTAATGCCTAGGCTTTGCCTTTAACTCCCTTCCATGTCCCAATCTGAAAAAGGTACAGGTAATGACGTACAAATCAATTCATTTAGTTGGTGTGGTGGTGCATGCCATTCAGCCATTTGGGAGTCTGAGACAGGAGAATTACAAGTTTGAAGCAGCTTCAGCAATTTATCAAGACCCTGTCTCAAAAATAAAAAGACTTTGAGTGTAACTCAGTGGTAGAATGCCCCTGGGTTCAATCCCCAGTACCAAAATATATAAATCCAATAGTGTGATCCACTTTTTCTCACAGTGGATCCAGTGGAATGTACCCCTTTTTGAGTTTTTTGTCTTTGGCTTAGACTTTTGGCCTAGGACCTACTTCTCTCCAGTCCCCTTCTGGGGTTCATACTGAGTCTTCATTTTTATCAGTTCTTTTTACCTTCACTCTCCAGGTCTCCCAGTTTCCCCATCATACAGGACTCCATGCTGAAAGGCAAACTGGGTGTACCAGAGCTACGAGTTGGGCGCCTCATGAATCGTTCCATCTCCTGTACCATGAAGAACCCCAAAGTGGAGGTGTTTGGCTACCCTCCCAGCCCTCAGGCAGGTCTCCTGTGCCCTCAGCACGTGGGCCTCCCTCCCCCAGCACGGACCTCTCCTTTGGTACATGGGCTGGGGAGGATTTGACTTGGGTATCAGGAGGGTGGGATTGGAAATGTGGGAGTGTAGCTTTTCAAAATGGGGTGGGGTTATTAATGTATTATGAGTAGAATGGAACACATTTTTTTAATAGTTGAAACTTAGATCTAAGCTGTCTGACTGCCTTCTCTGGTAGTAGGCCATAAAGCAGAGAGACACTGGAGATGGGCAAGTCATGTTTGATTTTATTAGACTGTGGTTAGAACTTGGTAGTTAACTGCCGCAGTCTGGCTGGGCACAATCAGGAGCCACTTGTCAAAAGAAACTAACTTTATTTTTAGAACCACACACGCCAAACAAAACAGCCTCTCAGGAAAAACCCTCAGAGCCTCAACTGCCACCACCGGCTTTCCACAAGCCTCTCTCTCCCACACAAGCTTCTCTCCACCTCCCACAATCCTCCTGCTCTTGAGGCCTATTGGCTGGGTCACGTGGGCGGAGCCAAAAAAGTCCCCCACTGAGCAGCTCCTGGTCTGAAAGGGCAGGGAAACAGCCCAATGAGCATCGCTGCAGAGGAGCCAATCAGCTAGATGTTGCTGGGGCCGCTGTGAGCCAATCATCAGCCGGCAGCTGGAAGTTTGCTGGGCCCCATTCGGCTGTGGCTCTCAACAGTTAACTTCTATACTGATCTGTTCCATCTACTTTGGAAAGGATTAAAGACGAGTTAACACTAGTCTAGAATCTTTGGCAAAAAATGTCTTAAAAAAAAAAAATCTCTCCAGCTTTGAGGTTGCTTTTTTTGAAATAGGACTTAGTAATTTTAGGAAAATCCTAGGTGATGGGTCAGTGAGGTCTTTAGAGGCCCCTGCTTCATAAGAGATTTATGAGATCTTGTCTTTTACTTCCACCAGGTCAGTGGTCACTGCAAGAACATTCCCACTCTGGAGTATGGATTCCTTGTCCAGGTAATTAGGTCTAAAGCTTCAGTCCAAACATCTTACTTATTGTCTGACCATATGATCCCCTAAGATCGCACTGCTCTTTTAGTCAGTTAAATATTTCCTGAGTTGCTTTGTTCCCAGAACTATACTAATAAGTATTGAATGGATACGAGAGAAGATATAGTTCCCAACCTCATGTATTCTCAGCATGGGTTTAATCCCCAATATTAGGACTAAAACAAACAAACAAAAAACTTACAGAATTATTGGGAACACTTAGGATGGGGTACAAATGTACTGTGAATTTTAAGTATATGAAGTGTTAAGAGAGGTATTGACACTAATTTTTCTTGCAGTCCCCAAATCCCTTGCTTAAGTGATCTTCAGTTTCCTTAAAGATCTTTTTCACTGCTAAGCCAATGCTGATCATTTACATCTTTCAAAAATCTCTTTACTTCTTTGAGCTTTCACTTTTATATCTCTGTTATCTTTTTTCATGTTATTCCTTCCACTGGCCTTCCTCCCCATGTCTGCCTGTTGCAATCAAGGTTCACAAGTGTCTTTTCCTTATAGTCTTCATTACTCCATTGCATGATCCTTTTTGTTTTATGTAACATCTCTGTGTCATATACCACATGTCACAAACCATTGTAAGGAATTTGTTGACATACCACATCTCCCCTATTGGAGTCTAGCATCTGAGACAATCTTTCTTGATAACATAGTCAAAGAGACCTTTTACAGAGCTGAGTACATAGTAGGCATTTAAAAAAAAACCTGCATTAAATGAATTAGTAAAACCCCTTCCATCTCTGTTACCAGCTCATGTGAAATGGGGCAACTTGATTTATTCACAAACAGTATGTTAAGGCATTGCTAGGAAAAACATATTAGGATATTTCTGCATGAATTCTCAATTTGTACTACCTTCCCAGCACAGAATTCTTTTTTCTTTTTATTTAGTTTTGAGGGGTGTGTACTGGGGATTTAACCCAGGGGTGCTCTACCACTAAGCTACAGCCCCAGCACATTTTTGTGTTTATTTTGAGACAAGGTCTTTCTAACTTGCTGAGAGCTGCCCTAAGTTGCTGAAGCTGGCCTCAAACTTGCAATCCTCCTGTCTCAAAGTTTCCCAGGTTGCTGGGATTAAAGGCATATGTGACCATGCCTGAACCCAGCACAGAATTTTGTTGGTGATTTTGACCAGTGAATTGACTAATTGTCTAGGTAGTTGAAGTGTCTTTTCAGGTCCCCTTGCAATCTTATCTTGGATTGAATACTCACCTATACTAAAGGGCAGTCTGTAGTGAGTACATCTGCTGTTACTAGTTTAATTAGCACTTGCTTATGCTTATAAAATGCTTTCATGAAGATAACCTTACTTTTTGCAATATCCCGATGAGGTGAATAATATCCAACTTTATAAATGAAGGCATAGATTAACTGCCATCCGTAGTTACATTTGATACTAAGTAGTAGAAGTCAATTATTAACTCAGGACTTTAAATCAAAGGTCATGACAGGTTTTATTTTTATAATAATATACAGATTTAGCTCTGAAGTAGAGGCATCAGTTGAAATAAGTGCAATGCCCAAGAATCGATTCTGCTTTAGGCAAATGGCTGGAAGGGAGGAGAATAGCTAGAATAAAGCATAAATTATTTCTTGCATCTAAAAAATTTTTTCTATACTTGTGCGTGAACCTGTAAAATATGTAAACATCTGTTCTCTCTCCAGATCATGAAATATGCAGAGCAGAGGATTCCAACATTGAATGAGTACTGTGTGGTGTGTGATGAGCAGCATGTCTTCCAAAATGGTTCCATGCTCAAGGTATAGGCTCCTACCCTGTGACCTATTTCCTCCGCCAAGACCCCTTCATTTACTTCTCATCTCTCTTTTCTTCCTGGGCCTATGGTAAAGAAGGGATTCTGTCCCCAGAGACTCTAGAATTGCTTTTCTCAGAAAAGAAGTCTAATCATGTTTGGAGAGATGAGGATATGATAATGACCTTGAGGAAATAATTCCCATGCAGCATTTAAAAATAGGAATCAGATATTGACAAGATGATTGGATACAATACTATCCTCTGGTACTCCCAAGTCTAGATGGGTGGATACTCAATTATAAATCATAATATATGTTAAATATATAGAAGAGATACAAACAATGTCATGGAAACTTGGAAGAATTATCTGACTACCTGACAGGTCAGAGAATGGTTCATAGGTAGATGACTTAACTCAAACTTTTTAGTAAGGCATTTTAATTAGATATAATACTTTTTGATGGTTTTCTCCTGATACAAAGGACCCCAAATTTCTACCTTATTCTGCAGTGGTCTAGGGTCAGACCTGTCTCTCCTTATATTTTCTCATTGCATAACTTACACCTATATTGTATTGTTTAATATGTTCATTCAGCCAGCTGTCTGTACTCGTGAACTGTGCGTCTTCTCCTTCTACACACTGGGAGTCATGTCTGGAGCTGCAGAGGAGGTGGCTACTGGAGCAGAGGTATGAGGAGAAGGAAAAGCAGCTGAGGAATTGGGATCAGGAAAGTCAAGGGAACCCAGCAATTTTACTCCTTGGAATTTAACCTCCAAAAATGATTTCTTATGTAAGGATGTTCACTAAGTTATAAAGTTTATAAGAAAAAACGAATACAACACCAACTCATACAAAATTCAGTTAAAGAAATTATGGTATGCCCTTATAGTAGAAATACTCTACACTTATTATTTATGGAGAGAAAGATGTAACATATAGTTATATAAAAAAGTAAATATAAAGCTAGGCATGGTAATATGTGCTTGTATTCAGTCTCAGCTGCTTGGGAAGTGGAGTCAGGAGGATTGATTGAGCTCAGGAGTTGCTCATGCTTGGCATTCATGAGGCCCTGGGTTCAATCTTAAGCACAAAAAAAAAAAAATGAAAAGAAAAAACTATTTACATAGTAATAAATATCTGGAAGGATCTACATCAAACTTAATTAGTATTTACTTGTGAGGAAATGAAATTTGTTTGTGGGTGGATGATATTTATCTTTAATCAAAACTTTGTTATTACTTGAATTTTTTCATATTTTTATTACTTAAATCTATATAATCAGTTTGCATTTTCTAATTAAACAGCAGGAAAATATGTTTTTAAAAAGAACAGAATAGAGAAATGTTAGATGCCATGGACTTCAAGAACTGAGCAGTTGTTTAAGCTTTGCTCCTTTTTTCTTTGCCCTAAGGTGGTGGATCTGCTGGTGGCTATGTGTAGGGCAGCTTTGGAATCCCCTAGAAAGAGTATCATCTTTGAGCCTTACCCCTCCGTGGTGGACCCCACTGATCCCAAGACTCTGGCCTTTAACCCTAAGGTACAGTTGCTTGGGGAGAAAGTCAGGGATAAATAACAGAAATAATAAGAGATAGTGGGAGACTATAGACTGCCATTCCAGCATATACAACAGCTTGGATAAGGGACAGAAGAAATGGAACAACTGTTTCTTGGGAACCCTTGAATCCTAGTGTTTAGCTGTTTCAGCTGAGTTCATCAGAAGAATGGGAGAAGAATTCATATTAGTTAAATTATTATGGGAAGAATATAAACTTTGGAGCCAAACATGGATTTTATTTGAAGTTCTGCTGCTCTCTAGTTGAATGGTGTCAGGGATGGCATTAATGTTTTCTTACCTATAAAAGTAGATAGTATTTACTTTGTGGATTGTCATAAAAATGAGAGATAATGTATGTAAAGTACCATATTAGGGTTCTCCAGAGAGAACCTAATATAAATATATATAATAAGAGAATGAAAGAGAGAAAGAAATTTATTATAAGGAATTGCCTCACATAATTACAGAGACTGAGAAGTCCCAACATCCATAGTCAGCATGCTGGAGACTCAAAAAAACCTGTCACATGTATAGTTGCCGTCCCAGACCAGAGGCCTGAGAGTGAGCAGACTCAAGAAGAACCAATTTTTTAGTTCAAATCTAAAGGCAGGAAAGATTGTTATCCCAATTCAAACAGGATGATTACACTATTATTCAATTTGTGGAGTAGGGAAAGGTTAGCCTTTTTGTTTTAGCCTTTTCAAGTCTAGTTACCTGATTGAGATCCACATTAGGAAGGTCAGTCTGCTTTACTCAGTCTGCTGATTCAAGTGTTAATCTGAACTACCCTCACATACCCAGAAATCCTGTTTGATAAAGTGTCTAGACCCATGGTCTAGTCAAGTTGACTCATAAAATTAACCATTACAAATATATAAAACAGGGGCTGGGGATGTGGCTCAAGCGGTAGCGCTCTCGCCTGGCATGCGTGCGGCCCAAGTTCGATCCTCAGCACCACATACAAACAAAGATGTGTCTGCCGAAAACTAAAAAAAATAAATATTAAAAAAATAATAATATATATATATATGACAATTTATCACTGTTAGTATCATTACTTTGTCAGGCACTATACTAGCTTCTCTACATACATTATTTAATCCTCAAAACATTTCTGTAAGGGTAGTAGGGATTGCTATTTGCATTTGCAAATAGGGGCTGGAGGTTTTGCTTGGTGGTAGAGGGTTTCCGTAGCACTACAAAAATAAAAAAAAAAAAAAAAAGCAAAATACACGCACAACTGAAAAGCCATCATTTTTAAGCAGGGATACTAAGATTCTAAGAGGTTAAGTCACTTACCCTGTTATTTTGAACTAGCATGTGATTCCAGAACTGACATTAAACTTATATTCATTCTATAGCATACAAGTCTATTTCCTTAAGCCCTCTTAGAGGTCTTTGTACATCCTACTTTGATTTTCTATGCTTTTCTCTCTCCTCTACTTTTCTTCATCTCATTCTTTTCTTCCCATTGATTCTCTACAGAAGAAGAATTATGAGCGGCTTCAGAAAGCTCTGGATAGTGTAATGTCCATCCGGGAGATGACCCAGGTATTCTGCTCTCTATGTTCTCTGCCTGCCCAGTTTAAGTGCCCTATTCTGTTTGTATAATTCATGGGAGTGGGGGTGAAGATTTAGAGAAGCTACTCAAATTCATGTATTTTTTCTGCTATTCCTTCTGTAACCTTCCCAATTCTTGTTCTGTGTTTTATTAGCTCTCTTACTCTTTACTCTTTTGACTCCTAATGTCTTTCTCAATCTTTATCTTTGCTGTTAAATCCTCACAAGTTGTTCAAAATTAATGTTTTTTGAAAATTCTTAGAGAATTAGAGAAATAAGGGAAAGAACTCTGCCCAAGGTTGGGAGGGTGAGGAGGGGGGCTTGGAGGTAAGGAACTAGACACAGGGGCCTACATCTTCTGTCCTTCCAGGGGTGGGGCAGCCACATGGAGCAGTGACCATCCTTTGACTCAAGGCTGTTCCTCACCAGATTTCCCCACCCCTCGTCTGCAGTCTCTGCATGAATAGACATTCATTTGTTCTCACATTTACAGGTGGGCCTCTTCTCAGCAAATCCTATATATCACAGTTGAGATTAACACAGAATGTACACTTAGAAGGGATGATTTACTGATCAGAATGACTTTGTTTTATGTAAAGATTTACTACAGGATTCCTTAGCCTAATCTTTCTGGGACATTGATTTTATTTATTTTTTGATTTACAATCAGCTTTTTAGGGCTGTAGGAATTGCATAAAATGAGGGAGACCCACCTGCATGTTGTTTTGTAAGCATCTTCAGTCATTTTCATATTTATTTATGAGTCTTCCTAATCTGACTGGGGCTCCTTGAGGGTGGGAACCCCCATGTCCTCTTTTCTCTATGTGGCGTTCAATACCCTTGCCCTGGGTTCTGATGTCAGTCTATGGAAAGTGGGAGGGCTCCCATCTCTCCTGGGAGGTAATCTTATGATCATTGTCTTACAGGGCTCATATTTGGAAATCAAGAAGCAGATGGACAAGCTGGACCCCTTGGCTCATCCTCTCCTGCAATGGTATGGATAGAGTGGTTCACCCTTCTTGGGGCAATAGAGAAGAGGGAAGGTTTTAGATATAGAGCCTGCACCCCTTAAAGGTGGTTTCAGTATTCTTCACAAGGTTTTAGGCAGTATGGATTTTTTTTTTTTTTTTTTTGGAGTTTTGCTATTGACATATCATGCCCTGACAGAAATTTAGATCCTACATAGAGTTCACAAATTCTTTTTTTAGTGTTCCGTGTTTCCTAGGCTGGGGATATAGCTCAGTTGGTAGAGTGCTTGCCTCACATGCATAAGGCCCTGGGTTTAATCCCCAGGACCAAAAAAAAAAGAAAAAAAATGTTTCCCAAAAGATTTGTTTGTTTTCTTAATTATTTTTTTTTGTTTGTTTGTTTTGTTTTGGTACTGGAGTTTGAACCCAGAGATGTTTTACCACTGAGTTATATCCCCAGCCCTTTTAAAAAAAAAAATGTTTACATTTTGAGACAGGGTCTCACTAAGTTGCTGAGGCTACCCTCAAACTTTTGCTCCTTTTGCCTCAGCCCCCTGAGCCACTTGAATTAAAGTGTGCTCTGCTATATCTGGATTTTTTTTTTAACATACATACATACATTTATTTATTTATTTATGATTCTGAGTATTGAACCCAGTGCCCTGCATGTGCTAGGCAGGTGCTCCACCACTGAGCCACAACCCCAGCCCTGGCTAATTTTTAATTGACAAAAAAAAAATTGTATGTTTCTCATAAAAACATGATGTTTTGAAATAGGTATGCATAGTGGAGTGTCTCAGTAGAGCCAATTACCATACTCATTACCTCACATAGTTATTTTTTATGGTGGTAACACTTAAAATCTACTCTTGGCAATTTTCAATGCATTTTTATTAAATATTGTCGTTACTTATAGGTTTTTGAGTGTTCCTTGCACATAGGAATTAGCTGACTTACTAGTCAGCTAAGTTTCCTGTGCATCCTGAGAGGTCTGTCTATCCTGTCTTCTTTCCTTGTCCCAGCATGTTCCCTGATATTGAATGTCTAGAGTCTGAGGTACTGTTATTATTCACTTCTGTTAGCAAAGATTCTGAATATTCCCTACTGCCTGCCCTCCCTGACCATGATTTCTGTTTTGTTTTCTTGACAGCTTTCTTTTTCTTGCTTGCCTTTCTCTTACTAGTCAACCTTTGACATCAGTTCTTCTCAGTGCAACAGCTTCCTCCCTTTTGCCAAAAAGATTGCTCTGAGGGCTGGGGTTGGGGCTCAGTGATAGAATGCTTGCCTAGCTAATGTTAGGCACTGGGTTTGATCCTCAGCACCACATAAAAAATAAATAAATAAAATAAAAGTATTATGTCCATCTGTAACTTAAAAAAAAAAAATTAAGAATAAAAATGATTGCCCAGGCATAGGGCTGACATCACAAGTATATGGATGAGGCACAACAAACAAACTGTATTCACTGTAGGAGAGTGCTGTCTTGCTGAGACCTCAATATTTTATGCCTTTGTCCTCTCCTGTTCTGAGTACAGCCTGTGTACAGCCTAGTCTGTCCCTGACTTCTCAGGAAGTTCATTCCAGTTTATTTTGTTTCTTTCTCCAGTTTAGTTCGTAACTTTCTTTTCATTTTCTCCATCTCTGAGAGTCTTCAGCCTTCTCTGAGCTCAGGCAAGATGGCTCCTGAGACCCAGTTCTGAGACTAAATCTCTGGTTTAAGTTGTCACCATTCCTAATTCAGGTCTCTCCTTTTATTTCTCTTTTTTTCTTTCTCTATTTTTAAAAAATAGGTGACTTCTTGTAGGATTCCTTTTGTTCCATCCTTTTCTCTCCCTGGATGTAGTGACCTATTTCATACCCTTTCCTTTCTTTATCCATTGTTTAACTCCCAATAACTAACTGTTCTCTGGACAGTAGGTTCCCTTTTAAAATTTTATACATGAGCATTGTCACTCAAAAGGAATATTCAGATAGTGACCTGGATTTATCACACAATTCAGACAATGCCGTAATTCTTGCTTGTTCTCCCAGGGTCAAAGGAAGACTGTTCAGGATAACCTAACCCTATACTTATTCTATCCTTTTCCTTTTTTCTCTGTTTCTTCCCAGGATCATCTCTAGCAACAGGTCACACATTGTCAAACTACCTCTCAGCAGGGTAAGTGATCATTCTTCCTCTAAACCCTTCAAATTTGTGGTGAAGGGGCAGCAGGGCTTCCAAGCCAGCTGATCACATTAGCCATATTGGCTCTGTATGTCAACATAATCTTTGGGCCTAATCATATTTTCTTTGTTTGGGGTCAGTTTAAGCCTAATTTGTTCCCTATCCCCAACCCTTCCCTCCCTGATCTCCATTTCTGCTCTGTTTTCCTGACCGCACCCCCACCCTGGGCAGCAGCTGAAGTTCATGCACACCTCACACCAGTTCCTCCTGCTGAGCAGCCCTCCTGCCAAGGAGGCTCGGTTCCGGACCGCCAAGAAGCTCTATGGCAGCACCTTTGCCTTCCAGTGAGGAGGGTGGAGGGTGGGCAGCAGTGGGCCGGGGGTGGGGGTGCCTTTGAGGTATGAATTTGTGTTACCTGTGTCCCTCAACTAGTTAGCAAATATTTATTAAATGCTGGTAGATGCTGTAGAGGATAAAATGAAACGTGACATGGTTATGTTATCAACTTGTTTATGATACAGTTGAAGAGAAATGATACTTATAAAATGACATAGTTGAAGGAACCAAATGGAAGGGGTGATAGATTTCAAAACTTTGAAAGGAAATCCACAATTTATGCCTAATTTCGGGAGGGAAGAAAGAAAGAAGGTGTAAAAGCTAATTTAGAGGGAGTGGTAGTGTTCTTAAAGTAGTCTGGACTGGAAGGCCCATTTGGAATTAGTAATAAGTTTGACGGGTTTGAGAGAAATTTGTTGAATTTGAATTATCAGAAAAATAGGCAAGTGAAAATGTTGAATCAGCAGTTCAGTATTGAGAGTTAGGATGTGATTAGCTGAAGGCCAGAAGAGAGGATAGGATCGGAAATGCAGATACAGTGTTTAACCACAAACATACATCTACTTGCCTATGACTGTATCCATGTGATGTCCATCTCTAGGTGTGTTTGTGCCAGTCTTAATGTTTCGTGTGGGTAACCATGGGTGGGGATGGCACTCTTGAAAATGCTCTGGGAAACCTTATGCCACAAAGAATCATATATTCTACCCTGCTTTGCAGTGGGTCCCACATTGAGAACTGGCATTCAATCCTGCGCAATGGGCTAGTCAATGCATCCTACACCAAACTGCAGGTGAGGCTGTGTCTCTTTCTTTTTTCTCTCCATCTCTACCTACCCCACTAAGTTTTGGGGAAGGCTGCTCTAGAATACTCATGTTTTTGCCTCCACATCCTGAAGCTTAGTCTGGGGAGCTTCCTTAGAGGGGAAGTTGGAATTGTATGTACAGAATGAACGTGGCTATTGTCTATTTGAAGTTGGGCTGTATTTTTTGGTGGTTTTGGGAATGAGAATATACATATAGTTAGGGATGCGGAATTGCTGGTTTCAGCCACTGCGATAGATTCACATTAGATAGAACTTCTCTATTTATGTGGCTATTTAGGAATTGATATGAAGACTTGTTTCTTTACCCTGAGAAACTTCAGAGAATGGTTGTTGTTCCTCCTCCTGGCGACCTCTTCTATAATTCCTGTTGGAATCTGCCTGTATGCCAAGGCTTGGGGATAGGACTGTGGATTTTGAGGGACTGACTCAGTGACTCTACCACTCCCCACTCACCAAGACATTAATATTTAATATATAATAGGCAAGTAGTTTAATCTAAATCCACTTTTCAACCTATCAGTTTTATAAGAGTAGGTGCCTACTGTTAATTTGAATGTATGAGAAGGTAGATGGAGGGACAGAGGTCTGGATAAGCCTTGTGGATGCCTAATATATAGCCATGGGAGGGCCCAGGCTCATATGTTCATCCTGGTGTTTCCCTGCAAGCTGCATGGAGCAGCCTATGGCAAAGGCATCTACCTGAGCCCCATCTCCAGTATTTCCTTTGGATACTCAGGTAAGAAATACTCTCTGGCCACCTTGACTCTATTTACATTGTATCCATTTGTGACAACATGATCTGTGCTGTCATCTTCTTCCCCATTGTGGATATTTGGTCTATGTCAGCTCTCTCCTCAATCATGGACACATAGTCTGTCTCTACTTTCTCTCATTAGAACTTTAAATTCTATTTGAGGTGAGGTCAGATATTGTTAAAAATGGTAGTTTTATTAATTGTAGGAACTTGGGCTCTCAGAATGGGTTAAGGAATAGATGGGAAGTGAAACAAGGGTTTTTGTAGACCATAGTTTTCATGTTGGCAGTTGTGAATTGTATGCATTTGTGCATGTGACTTTATGTGTGAATATACCCAAAGGCTTGAATTCATTTCATTGGCTTATATTTCTGGAGACCTTGTTCTGTCAACCACTTTTTAATAACTGCTCATAATCAAACATTGTTCATAATATACATTGACTACAAGAAAAAGAAGTATGTTATTCCAAAGGTTAGACATGAATGAGGTCTAGAGTCTGGTGAAGAAATGAGTCCAGAGTTGTCTAGCTCAGAGATAGGAAAAAGAATATGACTTAGAATTCTTAGCCTTCCAGGTTCATGTCTCAGTTCCTTTTCAGACTGCTTTTGTTCCTTTTTTTTTTTTTTTTTTTTTTTTTTTTTTGCTTTTGTTCTTGATCAATATAATCTCTGGATAAAGGATGGCTTTCGTGTAGTTACATGTCAACTGTATGAAGGCAGTTGTACTAGATTCTTTAGATTCTTTGTAGATTATTATTTAGTATCCTGCAGTGATTATAACTATTGTAAAGGTCAGAAAATAAATGACCAGAATCTCAGAACTGGAAAACTCTTGTAACAACTGAGTAAGTCAAAGAAGAAGAAAGGAGATGATGTAGATAAAAACCAAAATCAATGAGATAAAGCAGATACAGTACATAGGCTGCTTAGAAGAAAGGAGCACAAATAAATATTGCAAACAGAAAAGTAATATAATTCTAGATATAACAGAATTTTAAAAGCTAATAAGAGAATTCTGAGTTGGGCATGGTAGTACACACCCTTAATCCCACCTACTCTGGAGTTTGAGGCAGGAGGATTCCAAGTTCAAGGCCAGACTTGGCAATTTAGCAAGACCCTGTCCCAAAATAAAATAAAAAGACTTGGGGTATAGCTCAGTGGTATAGTGTTTGCCTAGCATGCATGAAGTCCTGAGTTTGGCACCCATTACTGCAAAACAAACTCTTATAAATTTTATATCAATAATTTGACAACTGACAAAAAAGATGAACTCCTAGAAAAATATAACAATAAAATTGACTCAAAAAGAAATCAACAGCCTGAGTGGCCATAAAACTATAGAAGAAGTTTACATTTTTCCTCAAAAAAGAAACACACAGCAAGCCTAGATTTTTGCCTGCCTTCCTTCCTTCCTTCCTTCCTTCCTTCCTTCCTTCCTTCCTTCCTTCCTAGGGTCTCCATCATGCACAGACCTATACCTCCAAATTCCAGATTGCACAGACCTATACCTCCAAATTCCAGATAGTTTTTTTCTTTCATTATCCTCCTCTTTCTCTACCTCCTTCTTTTTCCTCTTCTTCCTGCTATTCCTCTTCCTCCTCTTTTTAAAAATTCTTTCTTTGTTTTTCAGTTACAGATGGACACAATACCTTTTTTTATTTATATGTGGTGCTGAGGATCAAACCCAGTGCCTCACATGTGCAAGACAAGCACTATACCACTGAGCCACAACCCCAGCTCCTTCCTCCTCTTCTTCCTACTTTTTCTCTTTTCCTTCTTCCTTTTCTTCCTCCTTCTCCTCTTTCTCCTTTTCCTCTTTCTCTTCTTCCTGCTATTCCTCCTCTTGTTCTGGCTCGTTTTTGTAGTGCTGAGGCTTAAACCCAGGGGCACTCTACCACTGGCCTCAAACTTGGGTTCTCCTGCCCCAGTCTCCCAAATTGGTGGGATTACAGGTGTGCACCATCACGTCAAGTTCCCAGATAGTTTTGTTTTTTTTTTTTTTTTTTTTTTATTTTAGTTTTCGGCAGATATAACATCTTTGTTTGTATGTGTTGCTGAGGATCGAACCCGGGCCGCACGCATGCCAGGCGAGCACGCTACCGCTTGAGCCACATCCCCAGCCCCCCAGATAGTTTTATAAGTAGGTTTTTGTTTTGTTTTGTTTGTACTAGGATTGAACCTGGGCCACTTTGCCATTGAGCTATATCCCCCAATCCCTTTTATTTTTTTATTTTGAGACAGTATCTTGCTTATTACTTATTTACTTGGAATCCTCCTGCCTCAGCCTCTCAGGTTGCTAGGATTACAGGCATGTGTTGCTGTATTCAGCTATAAATGAGTCTTAAACCCAACTTTCAGGGACCAAATTATCCTAATCTTATACAAAAGTGTCCCAGAGAATAGAAAAAGATGGAATTACATATCATAAAAGATGAACTTCCATTTGACAAAAACAAAGTACAAACCAGGAGAAGACTCTTGGAATACTTATTACTAGCTGCCACTGCTTGGGAGGCTGAGATAGGAGGATCACAAGTTCAAAGACAGTCTCAACAATGGCAAGGCGCTTAGCAACTCAGTGAGACCCTGTCTCTAATAAAATACAAAATAGGGCTGGGGATGTGACTCAGTGGTTGAGTGCCCCTGACTTTAATCCCTGGTACCAAAAAAAAAAAACCAAAACACATGTTACCACATAAGATTAGTAATAAAAATGGAATTTACAGATTGAGGATGTAAGCTCAGTGTTAGGGCATTTCCTAGCATGTTTGAAGCCCTGGGTCAGTCTCCAATGCTACAAAAAAAAAAAAGTGTTTTGTAAAAATTCTTATAAATCAGAAGCAAAAGACAGCCTATTGAAAAAATAGGCAAATGACATAAACAGGCATTTCACTGAAGAAGTATTTCATATTCCAAAATATGAAAAACTGATCACCTACAATTTATGAGAAGTTAAGACCAAAATGACCTATTTAGTACCCATGTGGATTGGCAATTATTAAGAAATCTGATACTATCTTTTATTGTGCTGACAATTGTGGATCAGCAGAATCTCCTTTAATAGTCTATGGCGATATAAATTGGTGTGACCATTTTAGAAAGCAATTTTTGTGTTATTTCATAAAGCTGAAGAGATTTATCACTGTTGACCCAGCATTTTCATTCCAGCATATGCACACCCAAAGATGTATACAGGAATGTATAAAACAATATTGTTTATAACAGCAAACCTTGGAAACTGCCCCAACGCTCATCAGAATAATGAGTAAATACATTCTAGTGTAATATTACAATTAATTGTTATTCAGCAATGAAAATAAATGACAGCATTAGAATGTAACAGCATGGAAAAATCTTAGTAATATGTTGAGTAAAGAAATGAAATTTCCAAAAGACTATATACTGCATGATGCCTTTTTTATATTGTCCCAAAGCAGACAATATTAAACACTGTCTAGGGATATATGTATATGAGATAAAACTAAATAAAAAAGGGAAGAAGAAGGAAAATGAAAGCAAAGGAATAATAACCCTGGATGTACGTCAGTAGAAGAGTGGTTTCCTAGCATGTATGAAAACCTGATTTTGATCCCCAGCACCACAAAATAATAATAACCCAAATCTCAGGAGTGTGGTTACCCTTAGATATAAGTCACTTGGAGTTCTAGTTCTTGGACTTAGTTTTTGGATCAGGTCTCTACATATTTATTATCCTGTTATAAACAGTGTTTCATGAAACAAAGGTTGTGAGTAATCCACACAGGGTAACTGCTGATACATATTTATTGAATGTGTGCATGAATCTTATTGTGTGTGACTGAGGTTTAAACTTGTCTGAATTCCTCAGTTTTTACCTTTGTCTCATCCTGAGGAGCTCTCTGATTAAGCTCTCATTACTTTCTGAGTAATGAGATTCTTTTGGCTTAGTGCCCAAAGTTTTCCTTCCTGGCCAAGTGTGATGGCACATACCTATAATCTCAACTACTAGGAGGCTAAGGCAGGAGGACTGCAAGTTTGAGGCCAGCCTGGACAACTTAGCAAGACCCCATCTCAAAATGTCTCAAAAAAATAAAAAGAGCTGGGGATGTAGCTTAGTAGTTGAGCACCTTTGGGTTTGATCCCCAGTACCTCAAAAAGAGGAAAAAATATTATTTTTTCTGTTTTCTATTTCCTTTCTTTCCTTCTCTCTTCTCCTAGAGGCCTTTGTTTACCACTAAGTGCCTGAATACTTCTAGTTATCAGATGGAGCCAGGTATCTCTATGGACTTCTTGTCTTTCCTTAACACTTTACTAATTATATATAAACATCCAATATCTCTGTCCTTCTTTCCTCTCAGAAAGTGGTGATTACAGATCCACACTATTGTATGATTTTATTACTGGAGTATAGGTCATCTAGTCCAATTCCTTATTACTTTACAGATAAGAATGCAGATATGAAGAAAAGTTAGATGAGTTTCTCAAGGTCATATGGCTATGAGTAGCAGAATTAGGACTGGAATCCAAATCTCCTGACATCTAGACCATATTATCACTCTATTGGACTGATAAGGTGGGCTTTGCTTGAAACACTGGGTCTCTGAGATCCCTGTAGGTGTTTGAATGTTATAACTTTGAGTGAGATGTGTGCAAATGTCTTGCTTACTATAGTTATTCTGGCATTTGACCAACTATCTTATGTTTCCTTCTTCTCCATTCTCAAGTTTTTTGGTTTTTTCTTCCTTAGGGTACCTTTAGCCTGGTGACATTGGGTACCCCTTGAAGAGGGAGCAACCATTTGATCAACGGAGCCTTAGATGATTTGGCCACAGTGTGCAGGTTGAAATGAGGGACAGTTTGAAAGGAGTTGGTAAACTCCATCTGTTTAAGTCTTGTTTGAGGACTTCTGATAAGTGCATACTCTGAACACCAAATATCCAGAGATTATTATAAAAACTATATTCTCAGGGGCTGCTGTTAGACATGGACAGAAAGATCATTGGGTCATTAAGTATAGGACAGTACACAGGATTGGGATGAGACAAGATTTGAGTTATGTTATAAGCCCCATCTCTAAGATCCACTGTAGAAATCAGATTGTTCTTTCTTATCCTCCTGTCTTCTTCCTCTGGACTAGAACTTGAATGGGATTTTGTCTTGGAACCGTGTTGCTGAAATAGCCAGGCTGAGGTAGTCATATTTGGATGCAGAGCTGAACCTTGTTAAGAACAACGGAGATGTAGAAATTGAGGGATGGTAAATATACTCTAGAAGGAAGGAATTGGCAGTTCAAGCTGAGAAGTTTTCATTGTTCTGAGTTTTGTTCAGGCCATGAATCTTTCATGAGACTTTAGTGTGAATGCATGATGAGTTGACATCCTGATCAGTGAAGTATGTCAGTCCTATGGTCATCCCTCCTACTTCTACACCGTGGCTATCACAAAACCAAGAATTGAAGCAGAGTGGAGCTAGTACTAATAGGATGGTGAAATATGAGTTCTGCTATGACTTGTAACTATGGCATCATTTTCGTCTTCGTCAGTCTCCCTCTTTGTCAAACACATGAATACACACACATACTCTTATCCCTACCTGGGCCTGTGATAAAGCTAAGTACAGAAACTGAGGTCCTATCCTAAGGCCAAAAAGATTTGGGAGTAGGGACACAGGCATTGTTTCATGTTTATCTAAAAATTCTGGAATAGTCGATAAAGTTATAAACATTGATTCTTTATTGTGGCGTAAGGATAATGGAGGATTTATGATTTTAGATAATGTGTAAACTAGAAGGAATTGGCACTTCTTTCTCAAGACTTGAGAAAAGAGGTAGGATTCTTCAGTTTAGTTGCCATTATGATCACCTGTGGAAATTTATCATGTAAGTGCTCTGCTTTCTCCTTTTTTTCCTGAATGACTGAACAGAATTTTTTATGTAACTTTGAGACTAGAGCATATCTGAATTGCTCTGGTAGCTTCCTCTCCATTCATTTCATTCAGCTTGTCATTTGATACTGAGGTATTGATAGCTGATTCTTCTAGTCCCCTAATTCCTGGCTCATTTCCAGTGTTATTCCATTATGAATAAAACCCTTCATAGTTCCCTAGAGTTCTGAGGATAAATTCCAGTTGCCTTAATATGACCTACAAGGGTACTTTACCTTTCCCACATCATTCGTTGCAATTCCTCCGCCATTCTGTACAAACTAAGGCACATGACTTTATTTTTCCTGCAGATTTTCCATATCTATTACTTCCGCCCAGAATACTTGATCCCTTTAACTAACTCTTCTCAGTCCTGTCGTTCTCAGCCTGTCACAAGGACAACTTCTTCAACCCCTGGGTTAGGCAGTTCCCCTTCTCTGGATCACACAGTGCTCTATAATCTCTTCATCACAACCCTTACCATACTGTGTTGTAATTACTTGTTTGTTGCCTGTAATTTCCACCAGACTAAATTCTGTGTGAGCAAATATCTTGTTTTATTTGGTTCTGTATTGCCAAGTGTCTAGCTCAGTACCTGATACATAGTAGGTATTTCAGTAAATATTTGATTAAGGAATCAATGATTGAACAGAGCTTGCTGTTCTGTGACAGGAATGGGAAAAGGACAGCACAGGATGCCCTCCAAGGATGAGCTGGTCCAGAGATATAACAGGATGAATACCATCCCCCAGGTATTATTAGTTGGCTCTGCTGTAAGGAGGTAGGATTCTTCTCTGGGGCTAGTTTAGGTTACAAAGATGGGTGGGGAAAGAGTGGATCTGGGGTGATTTGAAGCTCATTTAAAAGAATCAGGTATGCCTTCAGGTGGACACACTTCCTGAGTAACATGTGGTTTCTTTCCTAAGTGTGAAAGCAGAGATTGAGTTTAGATGAAAATATAAAGATAAGTTGGACACAGTGGCTCATGCATGTAATTCTAGCGACTTGGGAAGCTGAGGTAGGATGACTGCAAGTTCAAAACCTGCCTCCCCAACTTACTGTGAGGCCCTAAGCAACTTAACAAGATAGAGCTCAGTGGTTTTTGTTTGTTTTTTTTTTTAAGAATTCCTCCTCTTCTTCTTCTTCTTCTTCTTCTTCTTTTTTTTTTTTTTTTGTAGTTGGACACAATACCTTTATTTTATTTATTTTTATGTGGTGCTGAGGAGCAAACCCAGCACCTCGAGTGTTCTACCGCTGAGCCACAGCCACAGCCCTGAGTGCCCCTGGTTTAAAAAAAAAAAAAAAGTAAAGATGGAAGCTTTGGGCCTATCCAGACTGATTATGGGAAAGCAAACTTTTGGAGGGTGGTTGGAAGCTCAGGAGATCCCTAATCCCTATCCCCATTATCACCAGCTAATGAGCCTGTTCGGGGAAAGCCCTAACAGTATATTTGGTTTTGTTCACCTTTGCCTCCTTCTTTTTCAGACTCGATCCATTCAGTCAAGGTTCCTGCAGAGTCGGAATCTAAATTGTATAGCACTTTGTGAAGGTAGGTAGTTTGTCCAGTCCTAATTTAATTGGTTCCCCAACCTTTATTTCTGATTCATCTTTGATATGTGATCCAGCCAAGGGTGATGTTGAAGCATCATGTCTTCCCTCCCCTACCTGGACTCTGTGCCTTAAGCATCATATCTATAATTTCTGGCCTCCTTCTTCCCAGTGATTACATCTAAGGACCTCCAGAAGCATGGGAACATTTGGGTGTGCCCTGTGTCCGACCATGTCTGCACAAGGTTCTTCTTTGTGTAAGTCTAATAGGGACCCTGGATAATACTTGCAGAGTGAGGGTGGTGGTACTGGGAAAAGTCCTTTTCCATTATCTGAGACTTGTCTCCTGCTGCATGAGTAGAGCTGGCACTGGGACTTTGACCTTGGAGGATGGGGATGAGTACAGATCACTGGGATCTGTTTAGAGGAAACCAGATAAGCTGAATCCCTTTCATTTTTAAAAGTAGCAAGGGTTTTAACTTTGTGATGGGGTGTCCACCCTCTGAAATACAGTTCTACTTCTTGACATTATCCAGGTATTATTCTTCCTTATGCTCACATTCTCCCTGTCTTTGGCAGATATGAGGATGGTCAGGTGGGCGATGCCAACATTAATACTCAGGACCCCAAGATACAGAAGGAAATCATGCGTGTGATCGGAACTCAGGTTTACACAAACTAAGGGGGCCCCAGCCCTCGTACCACCCTGTTCCCCCAGGATCCATCTGCCCTCATTAAAGGGCTCAGGAGCAGCAGGTGAGGCTGCCCTGAGGAATCAAGAGGCCATTGTCAAGGGGCAGGAAAAGGATAGAAGAGACAACCTTCATGGTGGAGACTGACCCAGGAACCATTCCACATTTGATGGCCCAGACTGATTCCAACCCCTGATTTGCCCAATTGACTTCACTCTGTTTGTAAATAAAACAATAAAATGGAAGGTGCTGTGGACTGGATATGATCACTGTGGTCTGAATAGCCTTGGCCCAGAACCTACCCCAAGGTTCCAGAGGGGGTGAGTGGGAAGAGAGGACTGTTCCCATAGTCAGGACTATTTGTGTTGTATGAAGTCAAAGCTGAGTCCTTTTAATGTTGTATTCTACAGATCTGTTACCATTTGTATCAGTGGGTAAAGGTAGAAAATCTATCAGTCATGCAGATGAAACTGAGAATAAAGAATACCATTAGTGATTGTTAATCAAGATTTAAAAGGGCCTTTGAGGCCAGAACTCAGATTTCTAATAAGTGCAGTTTGGGAAGAGCTATATACAGTGACACAAAACTGTAATCTAGCTTCTTAGGAGACTGAGGAAGGAGGATAAATTTCAGTAAGTCAGTAAGACTATCCCAAAATAAAATTTAAAAAAGGACTTGGATTATAGCAGGTGTGGGCCCTGGATTCAATCCCCCAGTATGGAAAACAAAAAAGGTGTGTGTATGCGGGGGTGATAGAAGATTTGCAATGGGAATCTCTGTAGGGAGAAGATGGAACTCACTGAAACAGTTATCTTGAAACAGCTGCCTTCCTTCACTACCTTGGTAATCTTGGAAAATTGGGGTTTTGTTTAAGAAAGGCTGCTGGCCTTTCAAGCTCTACTTCTTAAAGTTCTAAGCATTGCTGAGACATAATGGATGTTTCTGAATATTTTATGAATAATGAATAAAAAATGGGCATATAAGCACAGAAAATGCAAAACACATTTTAAAAGCCTGACTTTACAAAGGTAGATTTTTAAATTCTGTTATAGTTTTTGATTTATAACGCCTATTCTAGACTATGTATTGTCTTTTCATTACCTCTGCTGTACTTTAGAAATACTTTCTTACTTAGATACCCTATGCTTCTTTGGGGGATTTTTTTTTTTTTTTTTTTTTTTTTTTTTTGGTACTGGGATGCTTAACCACTTAGCCACATCCCCAGCCCTTTTTATTTTTTATTTTGAGGCAAGGTCTCACTAAGTTGCTTAGGGCCTCACTGAGTTGCTGAGACTGGCTTTGAACTTGCGATCCTCCTGCCTCATCCTCCTGAGCCACTGGTATTACAGGTATACCCCATTGCTCCTGGCTCTTTACTCCTTCTTGATCAAGACTACTACATTCTAGCCAGGTGTGGTAATGCTCTTCTCTAGTCCCAAGTACTCGGGGGAGACTGAGGCAGAAGGATCACTTGAGTCTGGTTGTAGGCCAGCCTGGGCAAGCCAGTGAGACATATTAACATTTTATATTACTGTGTGTTTGGCATTTGTGAAAGCTCTCACATACATTGGTTCAATTCTCATAACAAGCCTATGTTGCTGTTAGGTGGTATTATTGATATTTTGTAGATGAGCAAACAGAGACACAGAGGACAAGTAATTTACCGTATTCTACAACTAGTGACAACAGCCTGACTCCTAAACTAATATTCTGTGGCTTTCAAGCTTTTACAGATATTTTTTCACTTAATACTGATTAGAAAAGTGGAAGACAGGTTTTCTTTAGAGAGCTTATTTTTTAAAATATTTTTAAAGCATTCTTTTTTTTTTTTTAACCTTTATTTGTTTATTTTTATGTGGTGCTGAGGATCAAACCCAGTGCCTCACTCAAGTTAGGCAAGCGTTCTACCACGGAGCCACAATTCTAGCCCTTTTATAGAGATCTTAATGGGCTAGAGTAAATTGGGCTTTTTTGTTGTTGGTGGTGATGGTTTTTTTGTTTGTTTTAGTACCGGGGATTGAACTCAGGGGCACTTGACCACTGAGCAGCATCCCCAGCCCTATTTTGTATTTTATTTAGAGATAGAGTCTCATTGAGTTGCTTAGCACCTCACTTTTGTTGAGGCTGGCTTTGAACTCACAATCCTCCTGCCTCAGCCTCCTGAGCTGCTGGGATTACAGGTGTATGCCACCTTGCTCGGCATAAACTGAGTTTTTAACCAATATCCCCAACTCTAGAACCTGAGCTCTTTAACTACGCTTTTACTTCCCTGGAGATTCTCAAAAAGTCCTCAGTGGTGTTCCTGGAACTGGATGTAGGTATGTGGCTACTGACATGGTATAACTACATTTTTGTTCAATTTCAGAATTTGTTAATAGATTTTTCTCAATTGTAAGCATTTCAGCATGTGATATGGCAAGTAGTAGGAAGTGATGGGATAAGAAGGAATGAACTAGAGTATAGCAGAAAAACAAATAACTGAGCTAGCCTCATGGTATGTCTTTAAAAATAGCATATTCATAATCATAATCTTTCTATGCCAGTAAAATTATACCAAAGTTAAATAGACCATTTCATAGTGCTTCACAGAAAAGCAGGACTTTGTGGATCTGAGAAGTTTGTAAACCACAGATAATTGTATATGATAAAATTCAAAACATGAGGTAAAACAAGTCCAATTAAAACATCGCAAACACGAGAATGCCTTAATGGCAGGGAAACTTTCTGGAGAGAAACCTTCCCGCAGCCTGGAGGGAATATTGAATAGGGTTTTCCCTTTCCCCAACCTGGTCCTGTCTACCTTGGAGGTGAGGAAACTGGACGTCTGTTAAAGCCAGGTGTCAGCAACAAGGCATCATCGGCCTTCTACCTTTCAAATAGATCTGGGTTCAAACAGCAACACTTCTTTTAGACCTGGACATACTTGGTTAGGGATAGAGGAGGGAAGAGAACTGTTTTCCTCAATTAGTTCCAGTTGAAGAACAGATGGCTGTGATTCTGGACTGAGAATTAAAAAACTGAGTTTAACCTTCTTGTCCTTCCTCTCCCGGTAATTTTCCATTCAGGCTGGGTGTGACCATGACTTAGTTTGTGGTGAGGATGTGGCCATCCACTGGGGAGGAGCCTGCTTGCTTCTTTCATTCTGGCTGGGGAGAGGGAGAAGAATCTGGTGCTGAGTCATGTCTGAGTTACTTTCCAGCTTCTCACAGGAGGATTCTGGATGGAGGTTTGGGGATGTTTCAGATTTTGGTACCAATTTTGGGTACAAAAATTCAATTTTGGAAAAGAAGCTTCATGTATCATACAATGCCTCTAGAGCCTTCTGTCCCCAGGAATAAGGTAGACTTCAGTTCATATAAAGGGTCATTATCCTCCCTGGAGCACAAGACTTTCTACAAATTGAGTTTCAGACCACCCCACCTCACCCCAAGATGGAGCCAGAGATGCCGCCTGTTAAATTAAAGTCATTGCCTATGAAAAATATTTTACGTAGGAGAGAACTCAAAGTCTACTTAATCCTAGCTGTCCTTGGGACAAGTAGGTCAGGTAGCTGGCAGCCAGCTGGCAGCCAGTGTACACAGGCCATAGACAAGAATGGAGAGTGTGTCCAAGGAAAAAAAGAACTGCAGCAGGAGGACTTATGGTGGGGAGGAACCTGATGCCTTTTCTTGTTTTCCAAATCTCAATTGTCCATGTCCCCTTCCTAGTCTTTTTTTCTTTTTTGTCTTTTTTAGTTATAGTTGGACATAATACCTTTATTTTTATGTGGTGCTGAGGATCGAACCCAGAGCCTCACACGTGCTACGTGCTAGGCTCTTGTTCTACCGCTGACTCACAACCCCAGCCCCCCCCTCCCCGCCCTTTCCCCAGTCTTATTACAGTGTCAGGATCTTTCAGGCTTTACCTTCTCCTAGGGTGAAAAGTGACAAAGTATACCCAGGCAGATTGCTTTTGGGGGGTAGGGTCTGTTTACACTTCCACATACATTTTGTCTATACTTGTAAGAATTAAGGAGAGCGCAGGATGTGATCCAAGGGAGCAACTTGGTAGGTAAGTTTAGACTACCCTACAAGTGGTTTCACTTTCCAATAAGTCCTAGCAGTTCTGAGCTACACAAAGATTGTTGGAAGTTATTAGGCTGACAGTCTCCTTGGCTGAGGCAGTACTCCATTTGACTGAAAAAGGTCTCCTCAGGCTTCTCCCTGCTTCCAAGTGCTTATGCATTTTACAGGATCCTCAGAAAACCTAGATAAACAATTACAATAAAAACAAAACAAAACAAACTTCCCAGGTGCAGTAGTGCATGCCTGTTATCCCAGCAGCTGGGGAGGCAGGAAGATTGTAGGTTCAAAGCCAGCCTCAGCAATTTAGCAAGGTCCTAAGCAACTTAGCAAGACCCTGTCTCAAAATTTAAAAAATAAAAAGGGCTGCAGATGTAGATCAGATCCGGGTACCAAACAAAACCAAACCTGGGAGTATTCATTTACTCTTCCTTCTTGGAATGGCCCTCCCATACCTTCTCTCTATCATAACCTGTGTTCCTTGTGTAGCTCAGATCTCTCCTCCATAAAGCCTTCCCTTTTTCACAGATAGCCTGTTTTCTCTCTTTTTTTTTTTTTTTTTTTTGAGAGACAGAATTTTTTAATATTTATTTTTTAGTTTTCGGCGGACACAACATCTTTGTTTGTATGTGGTGCTGAGGATCGAACCCGGGCCGCACGCATGCGAGGCAAGCGTGCTACCGCTTGAGCCACATCCCCAGCCCCACCTGTTTCCCCAACTCCAAAGAGCCAACTTTTTCTTCCTTCTAGGGTTTGTCTGGGAAACTTCTGGTATGCCTGAAGGGATTTAGGATGCCGAGGAGGGCATGGAATAAATATAAAAGTCTACCTGTTCTGGTTCTATTAAGGGCAGATAAAAGTCCAAAATAATACATATTTCTGCTTTAAACCTGACAATAAAGGCTTATGGGCTATCCTGGTTATCTGTTGTTCTGGGAGAAATAACTCTGCTATATCAGGCAGAGACCAAGATGTCACATAATCAGTGAGAAAACCTGTAATCTTACCCTCTTCACCAGGGCCAAAGCTTATCTTTGGGCTTTGGATTGGGTTCAGTATTACTCAACAAGGACTCCCATTAGAGAGTCAAACCATTAAATTCCAGATTCTTGGGGCTGGGGCTGTCGCTCAGTGGTAGAGTGCTTGCCTAGCATGCATGAGGCCCTGGGTTCAATCCTCAGCACCCCATAAAAATAAACAAAATAAAGGCATTCTGTCCATCTACAACTACAAAAATAAAAAAATAAATTCCAGATTCTGTGGTCAGCAATACAAACAAAATAGGAATCCATACCTCTAGTCCAGTGAACCTAACAGCTCCTCCTCCATTCTGGCCAGATCAGTGAACACAGTGGAAAGGGTTTGCTCTGGGCTGAAGGGCCTATGTCCTTCTGCAACTTGGTTCCCTGTAGCTCTAGGATTGTTACTTGTGAGTATTCAGAGGGCTGGCTGAGAGAAGGACAAGCTTGAATTCAGAACCATTGTTTTAGCACTGGTGACCAGGACATTTGTTCAAGACTAGTCAATTCCCAGAGAAAGGCATTGAATTGAATTCACTGACATTATACCATCTCATTAGATACCACTCTATGAAGCAAGAATTGTCTTCAACTTTTTTTTAATCAATGGACCTTTATTTTATTTATTTTTATGTGGTGCTAAGAATCAAACCCAGTGCCTCACATGTGCTAGGCAAGCACTCTACTACAGACCCACACAACCTCAGCCCTCAACTTGCTTTTAAGGAACTAGATTCCTAAATAAGTTATAGGATAAGGTCATAGGACTAGAACTAAGATATGCTGTGCTGCTTCTCATAAAAAATGAAGACAATTACCTTAAAGCTCATGTGACACTTTCACTATACATTTAATGTGAGCAAGGATATGCTGGATTAGTCTCTGCCAGATTCTTATGGAAAGCATTTTTATAACTATCATATCAAAATCTGCAACTGAAGGGCAATAGCTTGAAATCAGATTAATGCATGTATGCCTCAATCGTGGAAATAAAGCCCTCTTTGGACTGGGAAGGATCTGAATCTCCTCAGGAGCAGGGCTTTATTCCCTTGCAACTTTATGTCTTCTCATCACCTACCTACAAGTAAGGGGACCAGAAAATGTTTACAGGAAAAAATTAAAGGCTTTATTTCGTTACAAATTTACTTGTAGGCTGTCACTTTCTCCTCACAGCTTATCTAATAGGAAGTGCAATGAAGGCCTGTGATTCAGTGCAGTCAAGTGTGTCTGCCTGAGCAGGTCACACCCATTGGGATGATTTTCCAGGAAAAAGGAAAAAAGAATCTAAGAGAACAAACTCCACATTGTCAATTAGACAACATTGTATCTACTGTCAAAACTTGGCTGAATAAAGAATGAAAGCTGTTTCATCTGTAATTGCTCTCATCACTAGTTGTTGAGACCACGACTGCGAAATTCCAAAATGCCTTGTAGAAAATGTAAGGAAAGCTTTAACAATATTGATTTAAACGCACAACTGGGTTGAAAACAAGTGCTGACTCCTGTAGAGATTATTGGCTCTAATGCCCTGACTTGATATTTCCTGATGGTCAGTTTTGCACTAATATCAACACTTTTGATTAGCTTTCTACTCTTTCGCCCTTGTTCTGTAGGGTTCCAGGCCCTACTAAAATATTCATAATGTCCCAACCTGTCTTTCCTTTTTCCAGAGTTACGCTCCTAATCTAGTTGCGATCCCCTTTTCTTAGGTCTCCCTACTCTGGGTTAGAGCCTGAGCTCCTGAAAAGACGGCTCAAATCATCCACGACTCTAACTACCTAACTTGCCAGTTCAGTCAATTGAGAGTGTGCTGGTGCGGGCACCCGAAGGGGTGGGAAATCCTAGGGTGGGGCCGGACTAACGCTGCCTAGGGACCTATAAACCTGGGCACCGCCCGGGCAGGCCTGAACAGCTAGGGCGGCCTGCGCCAAGCGCCAAGAGAAAAACCCCTGTCCAGTCGCCCAAGTCCACAGCAACAGGTGGCCCAGGCGCCTGGGGGTCTGGGTGGGAGGTATCCGGGGACCCGAGGGCGGGTCCTGCAGTCTCACCACTTCTCTATTGGCCACTGTCGCATGTCAACTCGACTTTTGTATCACGTATCCTTCCGCTACTGAATGTAGTCCTCCCCAAATGGAGAACCTGCCCGTTTAGCCTTCGTCGCATTTCCTTCTGAAGGTGCCTGCGGCCGGCAAGGACGCAGGGGGGCGGGACACAGGCAGCCGGGAGCCGGGATTGGGTGAGGGGTGGGGCTGCGGAGGGATTGCGGCGACGCAGCCTGCATAACCTTGAGGCGAAGGCAGTGGATTCCCGCACAGAAGCTGCGCGTCCAGAGACTTCTGAACCCTTTCTGCTTTACAGCGCACCCGGAGCCGAAGCACGCCGGAGGTGAGCGGGCCGAGAGGCTGGGCCGGCGGTCCCCACTTAGAGTCCATCCGCCCGGCAAGCGCGGAATATGGGCCCTCCAGCTCACTCAGGTCACTCTGACTAGGAACGGCGCAGCATTCCTGGGATCTTGGATCCGGTCGGGGTTGGGAGAGAAAGGCTACTCATGCACGAGGCCTGCTTCTCAAAGACCTCGCTCCCAAAGTCAGACGGGTCCTCCAATCTCCCCCCACCCCCTTATGCAGGTTCCATCTTTTCTTTCTCAGTCTGGCTCCATCCTCGCCTATTATTCTTAATTGGTTCCATCCTTGACTCTCTTTCCCTTCCGCTTGGCTAAGTTCGTCTCTCTTAATCCTAGTTCTTTCGTTTCCCTCATCTTCAGCCTCCGTGTCCCCCGCATTCTGTTGCTTTCCTTGTAACGTCCCCTTGAAACCATTCCTTGGGTTCTTCTCTGTCCGTTCTCCATTCAGGCTTGTCCGCGCTTCCCGCGCCGGTCCCCTCCTCATGGCTGCCCCTCCCCCCTCCATTCTAGTCACGTCCGCTCCTCGGCATCCCTCTTACTCTTTCACGCGGCTTGGGTCCCCGCCCCTCCTCCTCCGTTTTGGTCACGTCCCCGCCCCCTCCATTCTAGTCACGTCCTCTTGCTTCCCCATGGCCTTCCATTGCAATTCTGTCCCGCTTCTCCATCATTGCTGGAGTCCCAGGTCCCAGTACTGGGCGGGCAGTGGGCCAGCGCCCTACATGCAGTGGTCTGCGGGTGGGCAGAGGCCGGTGAGGATGCCGTGGTAACCCGAGGGGATGCAGCAACTGCGCGGGGCGTCGCTAGCGGGTTATGTAATCTGGGTCTGCTCGGCTACAGGAGGGAAGGAACCGGGGCTGTTCTTGTGGCGCGTCCCTTTTTTTGTGCAGCTGGGGGGATTTCTCCGGCGACCTGTGAGGCCCTGGATCTCAGCTTCGGCCCTGCACTCCATCCTGTGGCTGCGGGGCTGCACGTAGCGGCTCTCTCTGGACCCGCCCAAGTTTCTCAGAGGCAGCATCCACTTCCTTAAGCTATGGTTCACAGTTTTTACCAAATGCGCCCGGATGGTAGAAAGCAAAGGCCTCAGCGTAGGGAGAGGGAATGTTACAGGGAAGGTAGGCAATCTGTATTCACTCCAAAGAGGTATGGGTCAAGGGTTGTTGCAGGAAGCGGGTTGAAGACTAGGATTGCTAGAAGGGTCATAACCCATAAAGATCTAATTAGGGAAACAATTTATCACTGATCAGTGCTATAAAAAAGATACGAATTTCCAGCCGGGTGTGCACGCCTGTAATTCCAGCTGCTTGGGAGGCAGGAGGATCACATTCATAGCCAGCCTCAGCAACGGTGAGGCTGTAAGCAACTCAGTGAGACCCTGTCTCTAAATAAAAATACAAAACAGGGATGGGGATGTGGCTCAGTGGTCGAGTTCCCTGATTTCAATGGCTGCGCCCCCCCCCCCCCAAAAAAAAAAAAAAAGAAAAAGAAAGGAAAGATACGAGTTTCCTAGGAGAGAGAGAAGGTCGTAACCACTCCAAAGTTGGCACACAAGGTTTGAAGAAACAGGAAAGCACCTTCAAGACTGAAAGCTATTTTAAAACTCAGAGGCAGGTCCTTTGGCTGCTTAAACCTAGGGCATCCATCTTGTTCTTTATTCTAAAGTGAGCCTGATATCAAAGACCCAGGCCCGGTGGACCGAGGCATTCTGGAGTTGAAAATGGGCAATTGCAATCAGGTGTAACTACTAAGATGATTGATGGAAGAATTCATCCCCTGGGCCTGTTTGCTGTGGGAAAACTGGGAGTAACATTTTCCTCATGAATGGTGAAAGAGCTGGTTTTTGGGCACATCCCTCCAAGTATGTGGAATTAAGTGTCTAATCTCTAATGAGGTGTCCAGAAGAAATGACGTTCATGTATTATTTTGTTCACTGCACAATTAGTTAATTCACAGTTGACTTGAGGGTCTGAACTTGCCATCATTTTCTCCTTGCTATCCCCACACACATGCTTTTTTTTTTTTTTTTTTTTTTTTTTATGTTGTACTGAGGATGGAACCCACTGCCTCACATGTGGTAGGGAAGTTCTCTACCACTGAGCTACAACCCCAGCCTCATATAGTTAATCTTTGGGAGTTAGACTGTCTAAATACTAAATAGCTCCTGGAAACAATTCTCCTGAGAGATCTTGGTACAATGTTTACAAAGTACAGTTACTTTGCGCCTCTCTTGGAACAGAAGTTCTTTGGTCTCCTGAGAAAGGATACCTCTAAATAAAGGCAGGGGTGGGGGGGGGGGTCAGCCTATGGTGTGGACTTTAAGGGTAGAAACAAACTTGTGCCATACCAAAACTAAACTCTTTCATTCGGGTCCCTGATTGCTCCAAGGGGGTTTTAGGACTTGCTCAGCTAGCTGTTAGGGTGATGTTAGGATGGGAGGCAGGGGGAAGTCGCCCCCTTTTGGCAGTACTGAGGGTGTGGCCACTTCTTTGGGTACAGAGGAGGTCCTAGGTCAAGACCCCTGGGGCAGCATTGTTAGCAAATAATTTGCCCTCTGCTGGCCAGAGGGTGCTCTTGGTAATGCAGTAGGGGCTGTTCTGAGGGGAAGGGTAATGTAACTCATCACCAGATCTGTGGGGGATGCTGTGTGGGCAAGATGACTCAACCTTTCAAATTGTCTGCTTTTGAGAGAATTCTCTTCCTCGGGTAAGTGGGGAAACTGCATTTCAGTTTTTGCAGGCTTAAAAAATGCCCCCCTCCCCTTTCATGAGTCAAATAATGAAACAGCATACATTTCCCCAGTTAAAAAATGTCTCATTAAATGCAGAATGGTTGGTCCAGGTGTCACCAGGCTCTCTGTACTGCCCTAAGAGATTAGGTGAAGGGAGCTGTGCCCAAGTAATGCAGTCTGAGTCTTCTATGTTGGGCAAGGCAGCCTCCCGAGGGACATGAATAACAAATAATTTCTATGAACGCATTTCTGAGTTATTGTACTTAGCTGAAATATATGGGTATTCATCTCCTGTGTAGTACAGCTGCTTTAATTAGAAGCCTTACATTAGAAATAGTTTTAGTGTTGAATTTATAGTTTTACAAACAGAATTAAGGACTGCATCCCCAGTGACTTCGCACATTTGATAGTTGACTCCAAACAGCAGTTACAGAAGCTGCTTGTCTTTCTTCAATTATTGTGACATTAAGGTGGGGTCACAGGAAAACCCATTTTATTTCTTAAAGCTGTGTATTTCTTAACATTGAGGCAACAAAAGAAATGCGGAAATGGCTTTTGAGCAGGAAAGTAGGAAAAAAACAACTTGCAGCATTTGTAAGTTGTAAACTCACATTACTTAGGTTTTAGTTTGCTTCAGCTTTTATGTAGCAAAGTCAGGATGGCCAAGACTAAAACAGATCAGGTTAGAGGAAAATGACTCATTTGACAATTACCTCAATTTCTGAATCACTCCAAATGCTTAGTCAAATCCTAGTTAACTGGTGTGCCACAAGAATGAGTCGCCCTGTGAGCAGAGTTTTATTGTAACCTTGCTGAGGGTTTCTGTGAGATGTTTATGAGTTTTACTTGATTAAAAACTTAGAGAACATTGAGTTGTCATTTTTAATCAATTGTGGAACAGATAAAAATAGAGCTGATAGAATGTATTAAGACCATTCTTTTTTTTTTATTTTTAGTTGGATACAATACCGTTATTTTATTTATTTATGTGGTGCTGAGGATCTAACCCAGGGCCTCACATGTGCTAGGTGATCGCTCTTCCCCTGAGCCACATCCCCAGCCCAAGACCATTCTTAATACCACATTAGTTTCTGGAACACACATTTTACACTATAGCCAGACTTAAACTGAATAATTGAGTAGTCTAATTATTTGGGTCTCTTTTTTTTTTAGTATTTATTTATTTATTTATATTTGGTGCTGAGGCTTGAACCTAGTGCTTCATATTTGCCAGGCAAGCCCTCTAGCACTGAGCCACAACCTCAGCCTTACTTGGGTCTCTTAAAGAAGCTGTTGGGGAGAAGGTGAGCTTGGGCTTGTGGTGGTGTGCAGCCTCTGGCTAACTCTTCCTGCCTCCTGGTGTGGCTACTCAGAGATAGGGGCCCTGGTAGGGCTGCAAAGCAGTGCCATGAGACCACGCCCCTGCAGTGGTTTGTGCCTCTCTGCACGTAGGAGGGAGAGCTGGGCTGCAGTACCTCTGGTGGCCTCTGAGAATCCCCCACATTTTGTCCATAGGCAAAACTCCTGGGAAGCTCTGGTGCCAGCAAGCAGTGTTTGGAATACAGGCTGGGGCTCTGGTGGGGAGATGCCACCACCAGCTCTATATACTAGGGCACTGAGGTTGCTGATTATAGCATTTCAGAGTATGGACCAGCTTAGGGGAACTCTGCTGGCAAAAAAATTCTCTGAAGGGAATCCCATCCCTTCCAAACATCTTTAATTGACCTACAGTTCATATTTCTTAAACTTTAAACAATGTTTAAACTCTGGAAATTAGTGCAAGAAAATTTGCCTCAGCAGTGTCAGTCATGACACATAAAATGCAGAGTCTGTCATATCCATTTTGGAGAGGAGCCCAGGAGTTTTGATTAAGAAGTAGGGAAGAAGAGACTCAAATCCTGCTATCCTACCCTTTGGTAGTTAACATTAGAGAGCAGACTAACAAATATCACTTATCAGCTGGGCAAACATTTTTGAAGTCTGACAATACCAAGTATTAGCAAACATGTGGGAAGGCAGGAACTCACAGTACTGGTTGGTTGAAAGTTGATACAAGGACTGGGGTTGTGGCTCAGTGGTGGAGCGCTCGCCTAGCTCATGCAAGGCTCTGGGTTCGATCCTTAGCACCACATAAAAGTAAATAAACAAAAATAAAGGTATTGTGTCCACTACAACAGCAACCAAAAAAAAAAGAAAGAAAGAAAGTTGATACAGACAGTGTAGGTTTGGTAAAATAGAAATAAACATTCTCCATAACCAAGAATTCCACATTTCTGGGATATATAGAAGCTCACACATACTATGAGTTGTTATAGGAGACATACTATGTTGTTATAATATTAATAGGGGAAATTGGTTTAATGCCCAGGGCAGGTAAGGGAATACATAAATGATCTCTTTGTGCAATGGACTGGTATGGTAGTTCACATGAACTAGCTGGATCCTTATAGCAACTGACTGGATGGATCTTAAATGTGCCGAGTGAGAAAGAAGTTATTCAGCGATATGCACAGTACTCACTTAGGATATTAAAAATGGCCAGTATATAGATAAACTGCATGAACTTAAATGAACTAGGAATATACAGAATTCATATTAGTGATTTGGGTGCCAAAATTGACAATAAGGAGTAGGGATGTTAAATGGGAAGGCTTAGAGGAAACTGGAGGGGGAAGAAAAATGAACTGTATAAAATTTTTATTTTTAGAAAGTCTGAGGAAATTAGAACTCATTGTTAATGGTCAGTTCTGGGTGGTAGAAAAACATGTTAGGGATTTTGTTGTTGTTGTTGTTTTGTTTTTTTCCCTCCCTAATTAAAAAAATCCAAAATAATACAAGTAAACCTGTAAAAGCTGCTTTAGGGGAGACACTGGTGCTAACTAGGTCAGTGCTCTTGGACAGCTGTCACTGCTTTTTCTCAAGTCCTGTCCCCTACCCCAACTGTGGTGTAAGGAATCTCCTTTAAAAGCTGAACCTCACTTTATTCAGGCCATAACCCTGGCTTTAGAGGTCTCTAAATCAGGGTCCCAGGTTCCTGGCAACTTCCAGAGTTTGGGAGTCATGCCTAGAAGCACTATCCGATTGCTTAAGCTTATTAAGAATGCACCATGTGCCAACACAACAAAAGCTTCTCCCAAAATTTCCACCTTCAGGTTGAAATCAATTCTCTGCTCTGGCCATCTAGGATAGAACCAGGGAATCCTTGGCATTTGAAGGGCATCAAGTGTTCTGACTCTGGACTTCCTGTCCGAAAACTGAGTGGTAGTGGTCTTTCATTTAACATCAGTGTTTGTTTGTTTTTTTTTGCCCTATTCCACACTGTAGTTTGAAATAGTTCCTTAGGCTCCTGCTGATAGGTTTATGTCACTTGTTCTAACCCTGAAGAATAAAAGAACATTGTCATCTGCCTCCCCCCATCCCCAGCAGGAGAATTTTTCTTGACCCTACATACAAATGGGTTCATTTTTTGTTAAGCTGGTTAACACCCAGATGTTGCCTTCTGTTACAGGCCCTGCTTGAGGTAGAGAGTAGACTTCAGACTGAGATCTCTTCACTAAAGGAGATTTTATTGTCTGTACACAAACGCATTGCTGTGTTTTAGGATGAACAGACCTTACCAGAGTCCCGTGGCTAGCTCATCACCCAGTTTGTGTTTCCATAGTCTACATAGGGTCAGTCTTGGAGATTCTTCTTCCCTTTTCCATCTTGAGAAAGCAGGCTGACCTGAATGCCAGCATATTATGGTACAAACCTTTCTGATGGATGCTGGAGTTCTGAAGAGTTGAGAATTTCCATGCTGGCATGGAAAACATGAAGAGCTTATGGATGTCAGAGCAAGGAACTCTTGGACCTCCCAGCAATATTTGAGGAAGAAAGTGGGCTTGAAGTGCCATCATTATTGGGTTGGTCTGTATGATGAGGTTGGTATTGAAGCATAATTGGTACAGAGAGCCCTGCTGATTGAAAATTGGCTTAAACAGATGAAGACTCATAGGTCAAGTTAGTTTATTAGGGCAGAATGATTTGGATCTTTGTGAAATGTAGAGTTGATGGAGTGAAGCATGAATCTTTTCCAGCATGACCTGACAGTGGTACTGCCTGCAAGAAGCAGAGCATTTGCTATTTTTTTATATGGTTCTACCTTCTGGTTTTTGAGGAATGGTCAAAGAATTGTGTCTGGCACAAAGGAAACTAATATAGGAGACAACTAAGATGAGATGGGAAAGGGTAGAATTGGGCACCTGGAGTTAAGCTGTGCTGTGCCTGCTACCACCTGTTAGCCCAGGCTAAGCCCTCGAATGGTGTCTCATTTCTCACAGAGGAGAAATGGCTCTGAGGAAGATCCTACTGCAGGGGCTCAGGCTCAAGAGTAAGCCTTTGCCAGTACCTGGGCACGGTGTTTGCTGCTATCAGGGAACACACCAGGCTTCCATTCTCAACTGGAGGTTGGCTTTGCACGTCTGTGCCTCCTGAGGAGGAGGATGCAGTAGTGAGTCAGACTGGCATGGGAGGGGCCGCATGTCCTGGCAGACACTGTCCAGGCAGCCGGCAGGCAGAAGGGGAACATTTCCCGGAGGTACACCCTAAGAAACCAGGGCTGCTTTCTGGGGCCAGGGGAGATCCTAGAGGATGTTTTACCAACAACTCTAGGTGAGAAGTGGGAGGGATAGGCAGCTTGTGTTGGGGAGCAGAGGCTTTTTTGGAGAGTCAGGAGGGCTCCAAGCAAGCTCTTTTTGACTACTGGTGTGTAAATCTACTAAAATTCCAAACACATTTTCATTTCTGTACTTAATAGCAAAAAAAGTAGAGCTTATAGACTTCAGATTTAAATTTGAGATGATGAAATAGGGTCTGTTTGACACCAATATATAGTTGCTAATGGCATTATCCTGGTCCTGGAGACAGCCCTGCTATACCAGAACATCCTTGTCACAAAGGTACTGTGCTTGAGAGTAGACTAAACAGGAAAAGAAATTTGCTGGATTTGGGCATGGAACTAACAGACTTTTGGCATGGAATTGTCCTTTGGACTGTATTACTTTTTTTTTTTTGGCCTCAAGGTTCTCAGTGGATCAGGGTTGACCTTCCTAAGTCATTGAAAGTGGCCTACAATGCTTCTGTGGTTTAGGGCCCAAGGCCTCTGCCACATTTAAGCAGAATATTTCTGAAGGAGAGAGCAACAGTTAATACCTGGAACTTCATATTTCTTTTAATTCCAACAATTTTATAGGTGCTTGTAAATATATTACTTATAGAAAAAGTATACGTATAATTCTTCATAAAAATATTTAATGTTAGAAATTTTATTAATAAGGAAAAGAAAAAAAATTTGCTGTAGTTCTGCCACCCAGACAACATACTGTTAAAAAAAAAAAAAAAATTGGTATGTCCTTTAGACCTTTCATGAATGTTTAACTTGGTATCCCTTTCCCACAGTGGGGGACTAAGTTCTTCCATAGAGTAGTGGGGGTGTTAGTAAATCACAGGATAAAGAGACTTCAGGGTGAGGCGGTTTTGGGGTGTTGGGAGTGTAGCATCCCAACGGATTCTATTAACAATTTCTTAGAATGCTTCTGTGGTTTTCTCTGTATCATAGCTGAACCTTTAGGAGTAGCTTCTGCTCAGACACCTGATTATTAAGGTAACTTTCCCTTTACCCCTAAGAGCTTTAGTTACACTCGGCTTTTACCTTAATCCTTATACAGTTCTCCAGGGCAAACCTTATTCAGCTCTGAGCGATGTATGCAAGTGGGGCCAAGGAGCGGCCAAGGTGCTGAGCCAAATAAAGAGGGATATATCACCGAAAACCCAAGCCCAGGGAACCAAAGGTATGACTTGATAATGAAGTGGCCCCAAGCTAGTCTTTGAAGGAAGACCGAAGGTCTAGAGGAGAGCCAGTTGATGGGTTTTCAGGAGAATGGAATGAGTGACTCTGTCCCACTCATCCGGATCTTGTGTTCTTCACAGTACAGTCTTTGGACTGAATGACATTCTGTGGAGGCTACAGCAAGGCCTTTGTGTTCTGGTTGGCCTGATGTGCCAACTCATGATGTTCCCTTAACAGCCAGATTTACCTAAGCCCAGCTGGGAGTCCTGAAGGCTTATGAGCCATGCCTCAACCATGAGTGTAGATCAAGGGGCCCTGTTAGTAATTTAGGAGTTCCTCAGACTTGGGGAAGCGGGAGAGGAGGTATAACTTTCAGAAAGGCCTTAAATTAGACAGAAGGTCATCACACTGAACTGCCTCCAAGTACTAGCTGCCAGGAGATACAAAACCAATTAGTCCTGGAGAAGAGGACTGACTTTCTTTTTGGTACCTAGTATATATATTAGAGGGGTAGGAAAAACTAATTGAAATCAACAGTATATTTTTCACCAGGAATAGTTAGCTAGTATCTTAGTTCCCCTTTAAGAGTTTTCAGTTCTGAGCTGGGCATGGTTACTCAACACCTGTAATCCCAGCCACTTGGGAGACTGAGGCAGAAAGATTCCAAGTATGAGATCAATCAACCTCAGAAATTTAGTGAAGCTGCCTCAAAATAAAAAAGGAGTGTAGCACAGTGGCACATGCCTGTAAACCCAGCAGCTTGGGAGGCTAAGACAAAGCCAGACTTGGCTTTGGTGAGGTGCTTAGCAACTCGGTGAGACCCTGTCTCTAAATAAAATACAAAATAGGGCTGGGGATGTGGCTCAGTGTTGAGTGCCCCTGAGTTCAATCCCCGGGACAAGAGGAAAAAAAAAGGAGTGAAGAGGTACCTCAGTGGTAGAGTGTCACTGGGTTCAAACCCCAGTACCACTGCGGGGGGGGGGGGGTGTGTGTGTGAAATTTTAAAACATTCAGTTTTATAGTTGAAGGCTTGTAGCCATCAGTTTTCCATGACTGGTCACCACTGGTCGCAAAGCTCATTGGTCCCTTACCAAGCCTTCTTGGAGATGGCAGAGGTGGTTTAGATGCATGCTGTCCCAGAGTAAGGGTCCTTGATTTGAGGCCCTGAGATTTGGGGAAAGGTGGAGCCAGGGCTAAGGACAGGCTTATTCCTAACCTTTGGCCAGAGCCTTTTTTAGAGTAGCCCTTGTTCTGAGGACTTTGAGAAGGATGTCCGGCTTCTGGTTCACATCCTTCCCTGATAGTTCTTCAAATGCTGCCCAAAATCCTCTCCTTGGTCTCTGTACTCTAATCAGCTAACCAAACACTGGAAGCTTCTCCTGAATTCTTCAGACTCTAATCAGCTAACTCACCGGCTCAGTGAGTTTAGTTGTAGGTCAGTAATAAAGTAAAGCAAAGGTCAGGACAATTGTAGGGATTGTGACCTGGGCTGGTTAATTGCCTGGAACAGATGTCCTGTTGTTGAGAGGCAGCACACTTGTCAGACTTAGAAAGGGAAGCAGGTGGAACATTAAAAATTAGTTGGGGAAACATCATTTCCTTATTGGGGCTGTCTTATTAATATAGTTGTAAAAATTTGACATTACCTTGTGTGTGTTACTAGGGATTGAACCCAGGGCCTCACATATGCCAGGCAAGTGCTCTGCCACTTAGCTACGCCCCCCAACCCATTTGTAGTGACTTTCTCTATTTTTTGGTATCAGGAAGTTAACCACTTTATCAAAGGCACTTAACCACTGAGCTACATCCTCAGCCCGTTTTTTATTTTTCAGACAGGGTCTTGCTAAGTTACTGAGGCTGGCTTCAAACTTGCAATCCTTCTTCCTCAGCCTCCCGAGCCACTGGGATTGCAGGCATGCATTATTTGCCCAGTTTGTATTGACTTTAAAACTGAATCAGTACCATTGTGATTATCCTTGGTTTTATTTATTTGTTTATTTATTTATTTTTAATATTAGTTGTAGATGAACACTTTATTTTGTTTATTTTTATGTGGTGCTGAGGAGCGAACCCAGTGCCTCACATACGCTAGGCAAGCACTCCACCACTGTGCTACAGCCCCAGCCCTATCCTTGATTTTAATTGCATTGCTTTGCATATATATGAAACTTCTCAGACCAAAACTAGGGGTGTGTGTGTGTGTTTCTTTAGAATCCTGGGTTGAAATATTTTGCATTCAGGGTTCTCTTTCTAGTTACTTTTCTTCCTGTTGATGGGGACTACATTTTGTTACCTACTATTACCTTTTAGGAGCTGAAGAATAAACTTAGATGGCACTCTGAATAGTGAAAGCAGCTAGGATTCTGGAGCTAAGATTTACTGGGCAGTGGTTGTTTCCACAACCAGGGAAATTGCTTGGGTTTGGGTGAGGACTATAAAGGGGCTATGTGGGTGCTTCACACCAAAGCAGATATTTGTAGCTTTGAGACTGCTTGCCATACAAAGATCTATACTTATTAAGGAGCTAAAATATGAGGTACAAACAAGTTGTGTGTATCGCTGGAAGATTGGTTACAACTTCCTTTTGTGAAAGTTCCTTCAGTGCATGTAAAATGGCGTTACTTATAGGGTTGGTGGGAAAGCCATCAAAAGTAGATTCCAGCCCAGTGTAAAAGAGACCTGCTTACTCTGAGTCCCTGGGAAGGACATGGATTTGGTACGAGTTTTTAATTTGTTCATTAAGGTTCTTCCCATTTGCTCACAGTTGTGGGAATCCTTTGCCCAGTTTGAAAAATGCCCACATAAACAGAGCATGTCTGGCCTCCCTGTGGCTTGTGCACAAAGCATGCTTATTGAGTTAATGTGTAAGCAGGAGATAGCCTCCTGTGCCAAGTGGCATATTAACCACTTCTCAATCTAATTGCTCTCTCTCCAATTACCTCGGACCCAGGACCTCAGAAGAAGCCTCAGCAGCCATGTCGAAGCCCCATAGTGAAGCCGGGACTGCTTTCATTCAGACCCAGCAGCTGCACGCAGCCATGGCTGACACATTCCTGGAACACATGTGCCGCCTGGACATTGACTCTCCACCCATCACTGCCAGGAACACTGGCATCATTTGTACCATTGGTATGTGGGTGTATCCCTCCCTCAAACACGGACTTCATGTGACAGTGGCTAGTTCTCTCCTGAAAAGACTAAACAAAATGTTGTAGCACATAGGTGCTCAGTGAGATGCTACATAGATTTCTTTTTAAAAATTTTTTAGTTGTCGATAGGCCTTTATTTTTATTTTTTTATATGTAGTACTAAAGAATTGAACCAGTGCCTCTCAAATGCTCAGGATGCGCTCAAACACTGAGCTACAACCCTAGCCTGCTACAAAGATTCTTGTGGGAACTGGCGTCAAAAAGAAGTTGCAATAAAGTATCCTGTATTTTCTGCTATAGGCAAAATTTAGAGGATGTCCTTTCTTTTTTTTCTTTTTTTACTCAATGCCTTTATTTTTATGTGGTGCTGAGGATCATACCCAGTGCCTCATACATGCTAGGCAAGTTCTCTACCACTCAGCTATAATTCCAGCCCAAGGGTGTTTTTTTCTCAGCAGATCTTTATAAGAACATCTCAGAGACCTAGAAAATATCATTTTGACATGCTCTGTGCCACCAAGATACTATGGTTAGAAGTCTGGATGAGCTTCAGGGAGGGCAAAGAGGGCTGGCCAAATCTTCCTTAGGCTTTCCTTTTTAGTTAGGGGCCTGCAGAATTTGAAGGAAATGGGAGGAGTATACTCCAAAATCAAGAAAGTAGCTAGCATAGTAGTAGTCTTTTATGCACTTTTGAAAGACTTTCGTGCTGTCTGGGGGAGGAAACATTTAGAGAAAAAAAAATTAAGATGTCAAGACATTTTAAGAACTTAAGCAAATTTATTGTTTTCCTACTTGTACATCCTTTTTCCTATTATGGCTCTAATTTATTTATTTTTTGATAGGCCCAGCTTCCCGATCAGTGGAAATGTTGAAGGAGATGATTAAGTCTGGCATGAACGTCGCTCGTCTAAACTTCTCTCACGGAACTCACGAGGTGAGGCTCAGGTGGATAGTGAGGTTCTGCGGACAGCTTGTAGGAAGCAGAGAGGGAACGTCACATTTGTTTAGCCACAGTAGACCAGACATGTATGAGTCTTGAGTTTTACTGTGAATGAGACATTGTCTTTACTGGCCCATCCCTATTCTCCTCCTTCTCCTTCCCACCTCTACTGGCCAAGTCTTCGTAAGCAGACAAGACCTGCTTTGTCACTGGCTGTAATTCTCCCATGTACCTAGGCTACAGTAGCACTCACAAAGGAAGGCATGGAGGGCACTCCTGGAAACTCCTCTCCTGTGGTGAGCTGTGGTGTCTTGGCTACAGCACTCAACACTCCTGCCTCAGGGTTTCTGCAGTGGCTCTATTGCTGCATTGAACCAAAAGGTGATCTAACAGGTTAATTCTGGCCTATCAGGATAATCAAGTCCAGAAGTATATGTCCACTGTTAATAAGTTAGGAACCAACTCTCAAGCACTAACACTATCTGGCATGCGATAGTCTACACTCTCAGCATTGTTTTCCCAGCTACCCCTTGCCAAGGGTCCTGGTGTATTAAAATAACCAGTCAGCACTCCTCAGGAGCCTGGTGGGAATGTATTTGAGCTGGGGCTTTACTTAAACTAGGACCAGGTGGCAGCTGTTGGGAAGGCTCTGTTCCCAAGTTTGGATGAAACTCATTCTGAGCAGTGGGGAGTAGGAATGGTGCAGTGAGATGGGCTGCTCCCTGAGAGATTGTGCCTTTTTAAAACTTTCAGACTTGACATGGATTTCCCATAGACCATGGGATCTCATCCTGTCCTTGATGGACCAGTGATTGAAAAAAGGAAGCTTTACCCTGTCTTCACTTCTATACTTCTATTTAGAGTAGAAAATGCTACCCTATAAGGTCAAGTGGTAAGGGGGTTGCCCTCTGGCCTTTGGAAGTTGGTATTAAGTTTGGACTAAAAATAAGTCCTCAGGAACAGCAATCCAAGAAGTGAATTCCTCCTTTCTGGGAACATGAGACTCTTCTTCATAGACTCCCAAACCATGTTCCATAAACAGCCTATGGCCTGGCGGAGGCTGACCCTCAAATGTCATGGGAGCTAGACCTGGTCCAGCAGACACCTAGGCAGGTTAAGCATAACTTTGTTGACATTCTGTAATTGTTCAGAGGGGACTTTTCAGCAAATCATCAGGAATTAACTATAAATGGTACCTTAGCTTAAAGATAATGCAAAAGGTAACAGTGGCTGGGCATGGTGGCACACACCTAAAATCCCAGTGACTCTGGAGGCTGGGGCAACAGGATAGTGATTTCAGTTACCCTCAGCAAATTAGCAAGGTCCTAAGAAACTTGGTGAGACTCAAAAATTTAAGGTAGAAAGACCCGGGGATATGGCTCAATGGTGAAGTGCCCCTGGATTCTATCCTCAGTACCCAAAAAATGCAACAGTGAAGATCTGCTCACCATTGATCTCCCCTGCTGGAGTATGTCACTGTCTCCCCATGCAGAAGAGGGAACAGAAATAGATTTTGAGAGTTGACCTTTGATGAGGCTTTATGACTCCTTCCATCCAGTAAAATAACACCGCCCAGATCTGAAATGGCAAGGGCTAGTGGTATCTGCTTCATCTGCAGGACAGGGGCTGGCTTAGGAGAGGTGTTTGGAAATTATCCGTACTTGAACTCTGATTCCAAGATTAGAATTAGTTTTAAGTCCCTCTTATAAGTTTAATTTTAGGCCTTACATGAGATGAAGTTTTCCCTGAGATGTGTGTTTTGGAAACAGATCTGAAACTGTCCCAGTATTGTGTAGTGACATGTAAACAGTTTTAATTTGGCTGCATTTTAGGACTCTTACTTCATGCCCACCTTCAACTAGAAACTGGGATGTACTTTTCTGCTCCTTGACAAGTTTAAGTACTCTTCAGAGAACTTTGAAATTGCTTTCTCTCTTGCTTTCTGACAGGGACATCATGTGTCTACTTCTGGTCTTCTGGCAGCTTTGGCAGTGTCTCTAGCCCCCGCTTTTGGCAGTTCACATGGGCAAGATGTGTACTTGCTGAACATGCGCTTCCATAATGCCATGTTGGCTGGAAAATAATGACTTTTAAACAACCTAAATTTAGAGGCTTCTGAGCCTTCTACAAGGACAGCACTGATGGCTGGCTCTTAACCATTTGATAACGTGCCAGCCAAACCACAGCCACCCACAGTGGGTGACACAACACATCTCCCAGAAACATACCAAAGATAACCCACATGGGTGATTTAAATAATACCTAATAATCTAATCATTATTATAATATACTGTTTTACCTCCCCCAGACATATTTGTCTTTTAAATAAATGCATATTTATTTAGAAGACTCAGTTACAAAAATGTAGTATACCACTGAAAAAAGTTTTTTAAAACCTTCAAGTTGTATAAAATAGAAAGTATACAGAAACATTGTCTGACATAATTCTTTAATGAAAGTTGAACAAAATCTAAAGTATAATTAAGAAAACTTCTAAATGCACTTATTCTAGGAAGCAGAAATCTCAAGGTAGATGAACTATTCCATCTCAAAACACTTGAAAAATAACCTAAAAGGGCAACAAGAAGGAATTGATCTTATATAAAGGCATAGCTTAATACAAAAGAAATTTTTCAGATTAAAAGTTGATGCTGGGTGGGGAAATAGGTAAATAGAAACTTCTGGAAGGTCTGATCAAAAATATGAAGATGCTGGGCTGGGAATGTGGCTCAGTGGCAGAGTGCTTACCTGGCATATGTGAGACCCTATGTCAATCCCCAGCACAAAAAGAGGAAGTAGTTCATATACATTAGAAGAGATTTTTAAGGTCAAGAAAGACTTAATTTCTATAAATACAGGTGAAATTGACTATTTTCCAAGAAAATATATTTATTCAAAAGGTAGAGAATATGAATAAGCCCAATCACTTTAAAAAGTTGGAAAAGTGAGTATGACATCTAGCTTCCTTAAAAATGTTAAGAGACAAATGATGAAGAGCAAACCTAATGCTTTGTACATGCTAGGCAAGTGCTCTACCAGTAAGTTCCATCCTCAGCTCAAAGCAAAATGACTTTAATAGCTAAATTTTGTATCCTTCAAGGGACAGTTTAATCCTCCATTACACTGTTCCAGAGATTATAGTAGCACAGAAATCTCCCCCATGTTCTTTTAAAACCAATACACTGACAGGGACAGACAGGGAAAGTATCAAAACCAGACTAACCAGGTTAGTACTAACGGTTAGTACTCTATACCAATCAATCTTACTTAGAAAGATGGGCAGAAAGCATTACTAAAATTTAGCAATTCAAATCCCATAGTGTGTTAAAGGAATTTTATGACCCATGATCAAGAACGTTTTATTTTAGGAGCATAGAGTTCTACATTGGGATTAAGTAAGAGTGGTCACTATAAGATTATGATGATCATAAGTAACATTTATTAAATAATGACCATATGCTTGACTCCATTCTGAGTACTTCATGTGTTCTTTAACTCATATCAAATCAACTCTGAGGAAAAGGCATTTGACACCAGGGTGCATGGCACCTGGCATCTCAGCAGCCTCGGAGTCTGAGGCAGGAGATTGCAAATTCAAGGATAGCCTCAGCAATTTAGTGAGGCCCTAAGCAAGTTAATGAGATCCTGTCTAAAAATAATAAGAAAAAGGGATGGGGATGAGGCTCAGTAACTTTGAGAACTTCTACAAAACAAACCAGTGGGTCATTTAAAGTGTGAGTTCCAATCTGAGAAGTTCAGACACAGCCTTTAGGCAGCACAGTCCTTAGAGATTAGGTTATGGCTCCAGCTCTGCACCAACCACCTGCAAATAGTAAGCAAGCCTGCTTGCAGTTGCTGCCCTCATGGACAAAGGTGTTTAAAGGACAAGGCCCATAAAGTGCTCAATTAAGTACCCCTGTTATCAGTAATGTGTCACAAGGATTATAATATCTAAGAGCTCTTTTGACGTCTTATCTTGACCAAGTCTTTTTTTTAATTTAACAGTAGTGGCAAAGGGAAAGAGCTTTAAGGGAAGATTCAAACCAGGATTTATTGCAAGTGAAGGGGAATTTCTTCAGAAAAAAGCATCTGACCACCTTTTCCTATTCCTCTCTAATTAGAACTCTAGAATGTGATTATGTAACCAGGTCCATATGACCTTAGTAATGAATTATTTAGCTTGGACCACTTTGAGCTTAAGTCAACAACTTTCAGTTTGAATTGTAGTTGGGATCGATAGAGAAAAAGCACAGAACCTGATCCTAACAGCTAGGGAAACCTTGTCCAAACACAAATCATGGGTCTTTTGCTCCAGTTTTCTGCTTTATTTGCTTAGGGTTCTCAGTGAGTCCTAGGGACAAGAGAACAGTTGAAGAGACACAGATGAGATCTGTTCAAACCCTTGGCTTTAGTGGGTTTTTGTTTTGGGGTACCAGGGATTGAACTCAGTTTCACTTGACCACTAAGCCACATCTCCAACCCTATTTTCTATTTTATTAGAGTCAGAGTCTCATTGAGTTGCTTAGCACCATGCTGAATTGCTAAGGCTGGCTTTGAACTCTTAATCCTCCTTCCTCCACCTCCCAAGCCGCTGGGGTTACAGGCATGTGCCAGTGTACCTGGCCTCTTTAGTGGTTTTTGGTTGTAGTATTCTGAACATTCCCAAAACTGGTTTAAGGCTGAGGACATTAAAGGGAGTGTATAGAGGATGCCCAGTATGTGGACAGTGAGAATAGAGGATGGTGGTAGAGGTCTGAAACTTCCACAGGCTTTTCTAAGTGATCAGCTTCAGCTCTGGGGCAAGGAATGAGTTGGATCCAGGTGTGAGAGGACACTTATCTTCCCCCTTTCTCTCAGTACCATGCAGAGACCATCAAGAATGTCCGTGTAGCCACAGAAAGCTTTGCTTCTGACCCCATTCTCTATCGGCCAGTTGCTGTGGCTCTGGACACTAAAGGACCTGAGATCCGAACTGGGCTCATCAAGGGCGTAAGTAACTTGGGGAGAAAGAAGGTAGCCCCCAAAATGCCTCTTTGATAGTCTGTGTCTTGCCTGGATGCCTTGTTTTGGTGTACAAATGAAGGTTTTATTTTCATCATTGTTTTAAAAAAATTTTTTTGATCTAGTTTGCTTGAAAATGGTACTACAGAGGAGCTGGTTTTTACTCTAAAAGCCACTCCCAAGTGTCTCTCACTTTGAGGAGCAATTTTTTCATATCTTTCTTCCCCCCATCATTGAGTAGTATGACATCATTCTTTCTCTGGATTATTCCCTTGAAATCTATGAAGTTAGGGAATAAGAGCATTTATTCAAGAAGATAAAAGTTTTCTTATTACTTTCATCTGGGATTTGAACATTGTTCCCTGGGGGAAAGAACTTTTCCGTTCCTGTCAGATGGTGGGTTGCTAGCTTCTGCAGTCTGGATTCTTACATTCCCTCTTGTACATGTACATAGAGCGGCACCGCAGAGGTGGAGCTGAAGAAGGGAGCCACTCTTAAGATCACTCTGGATAACTCCTACATGGAGAAGTGTGATGAGAACATCCTATGGCTGGACTACAAGAACATTTGCAAAGTGGTGGAAGTGGGTAGCAAGATTTATGTGGATGATGGACTTATTTCTCTGCTGGTGAAGGAAAAAGGTATGTGTGGGGGTCAGGTTCTAAAAACATCCCATTTCTAAAGTTTCTTGATATAAGGAAGCCAGGAAGCAAGACTGAATCAATACATTCTTAGAAATGCCTTTCATAACCCATTTATCCTCAAAAACCATCAGTCCAGCCTAATTGCACTCCTGCAACATATGAGAAGATTTCCTTTTTATTCATCCTTTATACTTCTTGACTCTCTGCTTGTTTGCTTCCTTCTATATTCCATCCATCAATATGATGTAAACAGGACTGTGTGTGCCTGGGAATGATAGCTAAAATTTAAGTAAACTTTTTTTTTTTTTAGTTGTAGATGGACCCAATATTTTTATTTGTTTATTTTTATGTGGTGCTGGGGATCGAATACAGGGCCTCACACTTGCAAGGCAAATGCTCTACCACTGAGCTACAATCCCAGCTCCTTAAGTAAACATTATATTTGGTGATGTATTTGAGTTTTAAAACAATTTTATGAGTAGGTATTATTATTCTTACTTAGAGGTGAGGAAACTAAGGCATATAGACTGGCTCAAGGTCACACAGTTAGTGGACTTGGGATTTGAATTCTGGTTATGGTTCTAGTGCCCACTGTGTGCCTCTGAATGGAGAGAAAGGGCTTGCTGTCTGCTACTTATCTTCCAGTTGAGGTGTTCCCTCATTGCTCTGCCTCCCCTCCCTACTCTGTTTTGCATAGGTGCTGACTTTCTGGTGACAGAGGTGGAAAATGGTGGCGCCTTGGGCAGCAAGAAGGGTGTGAACCTTCCTGGGGCTGCTGTGGACCTGCCTGCAGTGTCAGAAAAGGACATCCAGGATCTGAAGTTTGGGGTTGAGCAGGATGTAGACATGGTGTTTGCATCTTTCATCCGCAAAGCATCTGATGTCCATGAAGTTAGGAAGATCCTGGGAGAGAAAGGAAAGAACATCAAGATTATCAGCAAAATTGAGAATCACGAAGGAGTTCGAAGGTAAGTCCCCAATCTTCCCCACTTCAGTTCCATTTCAGCATTCTGAAGGGCAATATTTATCCTGTGACTACACTTGCCTATCAGAATGCGGCCTCCCAAGATTGATCTAGACTCATTGAATCAGAGTATCTTGGGAGAGCAGAATAATTGGTGTTTTTAAGTTTCTCATGGTTTTTCAGGTGAATGAGATGCTGGAGGCTTAGCATTGTTCCATGGGCCTGGGGACAAGCAGTGGAGTGGACTGTGGACTAGGTCACCAGGTCCAGGGCCATCATGCTCTACTCCTGAGCAGGAGCACTATCAGTGTTTGATAGAATAGGAAATAGCAGGTACTTAGAAAGGGGCTCCTTTTTGACATGTGGAAGCTTAGGGCCTTTTGGACTTCACCTAGAAAACAGCTGGCCTGGTGATCAGTCTAATTCTGGTATGGTTTGTTCAGCTCCCATTAGGGAAATATGGGTCCTCTCCAGGTTCAGGTTGCTCCACCTGAGCTTAACCATTTTCCCAGTGCTCACAAAGTAGAGTCAAGTGAGTATGATCAGTTTTTAGTGACACTGCTAAAAACCCAGACTTACTCATGTGGTTAGGAGTGTCTTGGGAGGGTGAGAAGAGCAACCTCTTTGCCATTCTGTTAAGCCATGGGTGCTAATTGACTTTGGCTCAAACCACATCAGGCAAAACCACATGGGAAGGAACCAACATAAAATGTTCAGCCTTCAAATGTTCTTGGCTAAATGAGGTTGTGCATTTTTGTATCAGAAGCAATCAGCAGGCCTTGGGTTTACTTTCTTCCTTGGAAGTCGTGATTGGACAGTGGAGATTGTAGAGAGATAATCAAAGGGGCTCCTTATAGGAGGCAGACAGAGAGGGAAAAGGAGCCCATGGGACTTCCGAAGAGACCTTGTCACTTCCCCTTGTTTCCCCTCAGTGAAGTATCCATATTGGAGTTGAAGAAGCCTAGCAGAATTGTTGGCCCATCCTGTGTGGCTGAGATTGCTGGAAAGTTTTATCTCTTCCACACATTATATATGGATATCTATGTCAGGGAATCTCTGACATCTTCTGGTCAGTAGTTGTACTTGTGGCCCTTGCTCTCTTTATCTCTTCCCCATTTTCTCATCAGATTTGATGAGATCCTGGAGGCCAGCGATGGGATCATGGTGGCCCGTGGTGATCTAGGCATTGAGATTCCTGCAGAGAAGGTCTTCCTTGCTCAGAAGATGATGATTGGGCGGTGCAACCGAGCTGGGAAGCCTGTCATCTGTGCTACACAGGCACGTCCCCCGTCCTGTATTCTCCTGTTCATTTTCACATGCTTGCATGGGAAAGCTGTAGAGCCTAGCCGGTCTCTTCCTATGGACCCTATGGCACTTAACATACACACTCATATCCCCACCCCCTGGTGCACTTACACAAGTTGTGCTCTATGAACCTACACACTGTGTCCCAAGGATCAGCTTACAGTCATTTGTCTCTGAAGAGAGCACAGGCCAAGTCTTATCAATGCTTTGTCCTTTTCCAGATGCTGGAGAGCATGATCAAGAAGCCCCGCCCCACCCGGGCTGAGGGCAGTGATGTGGCCAACGCAGTCCTTGATGGAGCTGACTGCATCATGCTGTCTGGAGAAACAGCCAAAGGGGACTACCCTCTGGAGGCTGTTCGCATGCAGCACCTGGTGAGTAATTAGGGCCCACCCTGTGCCCTAGGCTTCCAGCTGGTATGGAGGCAAGCTCTAGCACAGAGCTTTTTAGGCTTCTGCATCCTCTTAACCAGGGTCTTTCATGGTCCTCCAAGTCACTGCAACAAGAGTGAGGGGGTGGGGGTGCAGGGTGCCTCCTGGTTTGTTTGTTTGTTTGTTTGTTTTGTCTTCCCTTCACACACCCTCTCCTATTTCCGGAGGCATCCTCCATCAGACATCACAGTGTTTCTGTGGCTCCTTTCCTTGATTTAAGTCCTGGGGTACTGATTTAGTACTTTTAAACTCTGGACAGTCCAGAGGGCCTGAGTGCCTCTGCCCTATTCTGAAAAAGGCCATGCTCCCAGCTGTGCTTACTGTTTGCCTTCTGATTTGATTCCCCACCTGTGGGCCTGCACTGGTGGGTGTTGCCCACATGAGCTGCCTGAGCTGGCCTTGCATGGTGCCTTCAGCATGGGATCTACTTTGATGTGCCAGACCAAAAAGTGACATCAAGTGACTAGTGGAAGGGCACTGCGCCTTGCGGGCTTTGGACTGAGAACCTTTGGGGAGATATGGGTGTTCTTTCTCCCTGAGAAGGAGTTCTTAGAGATTTCCAGCTTGGTTGTGTCCTTCTGCTGCTCTTGCTTTTCAGAGATAAGAGTTCCAGTTCCTTTGTCCTGCTTGATCCCTCCCTGGAACCTTCCAAAGAATTAACTTGGGGATTAGTTTTTACGGCTGCTTGTGCCTGATAATATAAGTGTTATGAATTAACTTTTTCCTGGTAGTTCTAGGTCAGTCTCTATAACATACACCTCAGTGAAATTTCCCTGTATCTGTTCCCTTTCTAGCCAGCAAAGGAACCTTGCCCTTTGTGTTATCCCCCTTTTCTTCAGGTCCTCAAATAACTGAAAAAACAAACCAACTCTGTACTAAGTATCTCTTTTACTTTATATATATCCTGTTACTGGGCTTAAGTAGCCTTCTGGTAGTGAACTGAGTTCCTACCCAAGATTCTAGTCCTTAAGGCATCCTGGTGAATTTCCCCATGTCGAAATGGGTAGAAACCTCATCCCTTTTCCCAGGGATGTTTCTATAGCCTGGCCCTGGGCCATCCATACATCACCCCATTTGTGTGATATGATTGCTGTTCCAGTGGTCAGATACTCTTGGCATATTCTCAAAGCTGCCCTATGGAAGGGTGCTCCTAAGTCTGTCCCAGGTGAAAGTGCCCCTCAGCCTATCACCTCTGGAGTAGCCACCTTTCTGCATCTCTACATGTCCCCCCTCTATGTCTTGCTTAGTTATGTGACTTTCTGGCCTCTGACCTTGACTTGATTTATTGAACTTTGAAACCAGATTGTGAGTACTGTTATGTCTTTGGACAAGTCACTTAATATCTCAAGACCTTGTCCTAAAATGGATTAGCTGAAATATTTAATTATAACCTAAACATTAAATATTCCCTGCCATTATTAGTAAATATCATGTCAAATCCTGTGTCCACATAATCTTCATATCTCCCATTACTTCAGTTTGTAGTTGCAGGTTACATGAATATAAAGCCTGGGTTTGAGAACAGGTCTGCTGACTTCAAAACCAGTCTTGTCTCCTGCAGCATTGTACTCTAACAGCAGATAAGGAGAAGTCTTTATTTGGGGACTGTAGTGAGGTCAGAGACTAAGATTCAGCTCTGGGTTCTGAATTCCATGTCATTTCTTCCATACCCTGGTCTTTCTGTGAATGGACAGGCATCTTAGAGCTGCAAGGCTTGGATTGCATGGCACTTCTCAGAAGATAAGTTATGAGGTCTGGGCCAGGTAGTAGCTGCTCCTCCAGGTGGTACAGGCCTCTCCTTTCTATTATCAGTTAACACTGGCCGCCACAGCCTCCCTTAACAATTCATGGCTTTCTCCTATGTCTAACTGATGCAATTCATGACCCATATTAAGAGCTAGGCAGTACCAGGTATGGTCCTGTTTCCTGTTCATGTCCGCTATCCTTTGGGCTGCATGCACTCCATTCTTATAAAAAGAACACTTTTAACCTGGTATACCCTGGCACGCATCTGCTTATACTGCTGAATTAATAAGATGGTATTAGTCTTATCTACCGTTCACTAAGGTACTGATAATGGCATTATAATCCTCTAAAGCTTAAATTTTCTTTCTTAGTCTTATCTGAGCAGGCAGTCTATAAATAACTTACTGGCTTTCTTATGACCATTTTAATCATTAGATTTTAATCAAATGTCTTGTTAAACATGTCTGCATGCTCCCACAGGCCTCCATATCTTCACATGGCTGTGCAAAGTGCCCCTCGCAAGTTAGCCAGTTTCCCTTCTCCTAATTTGAGAATTCAGCCGTGTAGCTCTGGCTTTATGTTGACCCCAGCTTTGCAGCGTTGTTCAGTCTGTTTCCATGGCAGGCCTTGGAAAATATACTTTATCCATGAGGCAACCCTGCCTCATCCAGACAGCCATGTGAGGAAGGAGGCCCTGTTTCTTGCTATAAGCTGTGTCATGAGGCAGCGTGGTCAAGTCCTCTGCCAGGGAGTAGTGTGGGTTCAGTCTAGGCATGTCTTTATGCCCAGCTGCTAGAGCCTACCCACCATATTACTATGGCTCTAACAACAAAAAAAAAATCCTTCTAGGATGGAAGTCCCAGTTTCCCCTATATCAGAGGGGAAGAAACATAAGTTGAAGCACAAAATTCTCCATACCTCCTAAAGCAGGTGGACTTCCACCGTTCTGCCTCTGTGTCTGCCTGAACGACAGATTTAACCTAAGGTTATCTTACCTTCCTCTCTTATTAATTCCCCGTTCTATCTTTCCATGTGTTGTCTCTTGTTTTGTTTGGTTTGTTTTTTTTTTTTTTTTTTCCTTCTTTATCTCTTTTCCTTGCCCTTCCTTCTCCTAAACCTTACAGATAGCTCGGGAGGCTGAGGCTGCCATGTACCACAGCAAGCTGTTTGAAGAACTTGCACGAGCCTCCTGTCTCTCCACAGACCCTATGGAGGCCATGGCTATGGGCAGCGTGGAGGCTTCTTATAAGTGTTTAGCAGCAGCTTTGATAGTTCTGACGGAGTCTGGCAGGTAGGGCCCCAAGGGCAGGTACCACTGTAGGATAACCAACTTCTTGCTTGCTCCAGCCAGCCCTGCACTTGGCCCTGGCACACAGCCTCTTCTCATCTGCAGGAAGGCAGCCAGGGAGGTCATGACAGGGCAGGATCAAAGGGTCCTTTGTCTCAATAGGCATGGTAGAAGTCACAGGCACCTGGTGAAGGACTGCTTCCTGTGGAGTTTTGCTCTTGCTCATCTCCAAACCTCCAGTGACTATGCTCCTCTTGGCCTTTGTGCCCAGGGATATGTTCCTTGCCAGTTGTCTGTAACTTTTTCTCCGTCCTTTCCCTTTGTGACAAAGCTCTGTCCCCCTCTTGTCCCTCTGGACGGATATTGCTCCCCTAGATTGCCCGTGAGGCAGAGGCTGCCATCTACCACTTGCAATTATTTGAGGAGCTCCGCCGCCTGGCGCCCATTACCAGCGACCCCACAGAAGCCGCCGCCGTGGGTGCTGTGGAGGCATCCTTCAAGTGCTGCAGTGGGGCCATTATCGTGCTCACCAAGTCTGGCAGGTAGGAGGTGGCAGTGGCTCCCTGAGGATACCCTGGTCTGTGGCACCTCTCCTTGGGGGTCCTGGGAGTTGTGCATTGAACAGTGTTCAGATGATGCTGAGTCAAGGTAAGGACTGTCTAGCTGCCACCTTCCCAGCTCCCTCAGTCCAGGATCCCAGCATGGGCAGAGTTCCTTCCTCGCGCCTGGAGGACTATAGTATAGGCAGCATTCAACAAATATGTTAAATCATTTGGATGCAAAGCAAATGATTCTGGGGCTGGGGTTGTGGCTCAGTGGCAGAGCGCTTGCCTTGCACGTGTGAGGCACTGGGTTCGATCCTCAGCACCACATAAAAAAAAAAAATGGATAAACAAAGCAAATGATTCACAGTGAACTATTAAAAATTGCATAATGATGGATAAGCTCTAAGTACCAACTGCAAATGGTTATTTGATATTTAAAAGCTGGTCTTCTAGCTTTTAAATGGTGTACACCAATAATCTCAGCAATTTAGTGAAACCATAAAGAACTTAGCAAGATCCTGTTTTAGAATTTAAAAAAAAAAAAGTGTGGGTGTAGTTCAGTGGTAAAGGGCCCCTGGGTTCAATCTCCAGTATTCTCCCTACAAAAATTGGTCTTTAAAATAGCATAAGATAGGGGCTGGGGTTGTGGCTCAGTGGTAGCGTGCTCGCCTACCATGTGCGGGGCCCTGGGTTCTATCCTCACCACCACATATAAAGATATTGTGTCTAATATAACTAAAAAATTAAAAAATAATAGCATAAGACAACCAGTTTTGTTTGTAGTAGTTACTGTGTACTTTTTAAAAAATCATTTGGAAAATTAATGCTGTTCACTATGCCCCTATTTGGTACACTGGTTCCTGTTTGCACCCCAAAGATGAGTCTGTCCAGTCTAGGAAAGGTTGCTATGCCATTTTGCTGGTATTCTTTGGAGCTAAGGTATTCAGGCCTGTGGTTGGTCTTGGGTTTGAGGTTCCTTCCTAGCCTGGGACATTGTCTTACTGTCTCTCAATCTTCTAGTCTGGGGAGTGTCCCCCTTGACCTCCACAGCAGGATGGGGGAGGTCAGGGTAAAGAGGAGAGACAGGCAGTGCCCATGCACTGAGGAGTGGCAAGTGGGCTTCCCAAAGCACCAGGTTACAGGGTCTGTGTGGATTCCCTCAGCAGAGGCTCCACGCTCTTGCCTAAACAACCATTAGGATTGACCTTTGTGGAAAGGGCCAACCCTTGCTATTTGGCTATTTTTAGCTCTAGTCTTCTGGGATTTCACTCAGCTGGACTGGACTTCAAGAGCTATTTCTCCATGAAGGATGTGTATGGAGGCCAAACTTGAAGCAGTGTTCTGCTGTGATCATCTTAAATTTCCCTGACACCTGTTGTGTATCCTCAGAGCTTGCCTTCTAGGGCCCAGTTCTTTCTGCAAGGCGCTCCCCAATTTCTGAAACACATCTGCATCTCTAAATGTATAGTGTCAGTGTTCAAGGAAGCAGTTGGCAGAGGGATTTCAGAGTTCCTGGACATGCTTCCACACCACCATTCTGTTTTTGCCTTTTGTGTAGCACCCAGAGTTCTACCTGCTCACCTGGGTTCTATATTATATCATAGAACTTCTAAGATTTCTTTTGTTACTCAGGTTTGATCTTGAGACTCTAAAGTTCAGTTGCTGAGACTACTTGGGGGACCTGGGAACCATGTGGGGTAGGGAAGGGGATATAACAGTTGAAGTGTCATGTTGATTCCCTGAGGGCTGGTCACTGTGCTGTGGGTTTTTTTTTTTTTTTTTAATATTTGTTGGACACGATATCTTTTATTTATATATTTTTATTGGTGCTGAGTATCAAACCCAGGTCCTCACACGTGATAGGCAAGCTGAGCCACGATCCCAGCCGTGTGCTGCAGTTCTTTGCCCCTTTCAAGAATTAGGTGCTTTTCACATGGTGCTTGGCTTGTAGCTGTTGGCTGGCAGCAAGAGCAATGGGTGCTGATGAGGTTGGGCCAGGGCTGCCTTTCTGGCCAAATGGAAGAATTTAGAGGTTCTTGCAACCAGTGGGCCATGTGGGGATGATCAGCCAATGGGAGGGGATGGAATGGAGGGCAAATGGCAACGTAGCCTTTTGGAGGGGAAGGTACAAAATTAGGAGCTCCCCAGCCTTGGGAGGCAGTTCCCTACATTCCAAGGGAAGCCCGGGAATAGCTCTTTCAGGCTGGCGAAGTGAGTTGGATTAGAGTGAGCTACTGCCGAAGGCCATGTTGTGCTTCCTGGGAGGCTTCTGGGACACTATTTAATGGTCTCTTCCTGTTCCCATTGCATCTCAGGTCTGCTCACCAGGTAGCCAGATACCGCCCACGTGCTCCCATCATTGCCGTGACACGGAATCCCCAGACAGCTCGCCAGGCCCACCTGTACCGTGGCATCTTCCCTGTGGTGTGTAAGGATCCAGTCCAGGATGCCTGGGCTGAGGATGTGGACCTCCGAGTGAACTTGGCCATGAATGTTGGTGCGTAGCTGGGAGCAAGGGCTGGAGCTTAGAAGGGAAGGAGTGATTGAGCTCTGGTTTTTCTGAGATGCTGTAGGTTTGGGGAATACAAACGGAGGCATGCAAACTCCATCCATTCTGGGACAAGAGGCCCAGCTGACTGCTCTTCATACTCAATGGAAATGTTTTTTCAGAATCCTCTCCCATTCTATAAAGAGAGAATGTAAGGGAAGAGGGGTCTTTGAGTGGTGGGGCTAAGCATCTTACTCCTTTTCTTTAGTCTCTCTCTCTGGGGCACCAGGTGAAATTAATTGTCCATTACTTGGCATCTGCTTATTTATTACTGAGGTTTTCTTTATATAAAATTGACTAGGGCTACTGTATGGTGGAGTGGCGCACACAAAGATTTATGTGCTGATTTGGTCTTTGTACCCAAAAGCTAGGAGGTCATGGGATGAGATGAAGCAGCTAGCTCTGACCTTCTAGAGTATAAACCAGACTTTACTCTCTTCCCCTTTCCCTGTGGCACCACCTTGTGGTGTGAGGGAGTAATTGTTAGCCAGTTTTGACTAGTGGCTGCTGATTGCTTTTTTTTTTTTTTTGTAATACCAGAGATTGAACCCAGAGGTGCTTAACCACTGAGCCACTTCCCTGGTCCCTTTATATATTTTATTTAGAGACCCAGAGCCTTTCTAAGTTGCTGAGGCTGGCTTTGAAACCATGATCCTCCTGCCTCAGCTTCCTGAGTTGTTAGGATTACAGGCGTGTGCCACCAAGCAGGGCTTCTTGATGTGGGCATTTGCCTCAGGTTCATACCTGCTTGGCTTGGTTTTTATTCACCAATCTTTTTTCTTCAGGCAAGGCTCGAGGCTTCTTCAAGAAGGGAGATGTGGTCATTGTGCTGACTGGATGGCGCCCTGGCTCTGGCTTCACCAACACCATGCGTGTAGTACCTGTGCCATGATGATCCCTGGATCCCCTTCTACCCCTGCCCTATCCCCTTCCCCAACCCATCCATTAGGCCAGCAATGCTTCTAGTGCTCACTCTAGGCTGTAGTGTGGCACTGGTGGGCTGGGACACCAGGGAAGATTAAGTCTGTTTTTAGACCCTGCTCGAGTGGGATAGCCAGAGCCTGGCTGCATCATGTGGTCCCACCCAAAAAGGGGCAAAAGAGGAACGTAAGACTGGAGGCTTCCAGAGCTATGGAAAGAAGGTGACATTCCTTCTCCTCTAGTTAGTTCCTGTAGAAAGTGGATGCCCAGAGAACTCCTAGCCCTGGCCTGGGGTCAGGAGACAGCCAGCTGGGGTAGGAGCTTAGGGTGTAGGGCAGTGATTCCAGTGTATGCAAACGGACCCTGACGCTTATTTGCTTCCCCAACTGCCTCAGCCTCCCTCACTCCACCTTGTTGTGTACTGTGTTGTTCTCCTGCACTCCACTGGACTGACGTTCATGCTGCAGAAAAACACTCCACCCCCTGCCTTCCATTTTCCCCACACTGCAGCCACCTCCAGGCCTGTTGCTATAGAGCCTACCTGTATGTCAATAAACAACAGCTGAAGCACCTGTTTCTTTCTTCTGCTTGGTGGGGGCTGGGGGGAGGCTGAACCCTGCCCCCTGAGCAGGTGGAAATGGCAACAGCCCTGTGCCCTGTGGTGGGAGTTTTAGATCACTTGCCCATCTGCAGGGTGCAGAGGCAGCTAGGAAGGCAGTAGCTTACTACCTTGAGTTGCAGATTACTCCCAGCATACTGGGCTGGTTTTGTCTAAAACTTCCCACCCCTGGGTAATGCCTTTTTTGGGCCAAAGATGGGAGAAGGCAGGCACGAAGTTTCTCCTGAGACTACACTGGTGTGTAATCCTAGAGTGAAGTAGCCCTTGCACTAGTTGGTCTTCCACTTTAGGCTGCCTGTAGTAGAAAGCTATTTTCTTTACTTATTAGTGGAATTTTATGAATTTATTTATATGTGGTGCTGAGAATCGAACCCAGTACCTCACACGCTAGGCAAGCACTCTACCACTGAGCCATAACCCCAGCCCCAGTAGAAGGCTATTAAGGGAACTGAGGTTGAGTCCCTGCTCTCCGATTCTGCCCTGAGGTGCAGAAAGTTTGTGGACAGTTTCCCCCTTTGGGTCTCTGTATGTTGATGGCTCTCTTCATGATAACAGCAGGATCAAGGTGGGTGGGTGGGTAGAGTAAGAATGGGATTGAGTCTGTCCCTCTCCTGAAACTCAAGGACCAAATAACCTGGTGGGGAAAGGGGCCTGCAGGCAAGCAATATTAAAAACTAAAACTTCTGGGTCCATTCGTAATTGCACGGCTCAGCCCAGTTTATTGTCAGTTACACCAATCACTGACCTCTTGATACCTGCTTCCCAACTCAGATTCCTTATAAAAATAATGCTGGGGTTGTGGCTCAGTGGTAGAGCACTTTCCTAGCATGTGTGAGGCACTGGGTACAATTCTCAGCACCACATGTAAAGGTCCATCCACTAGTAAAAAATTAAAGAAATGTTGGGCCTTGCATTCTTGGTGACCTGGATTTTTGACTGTCATGTTAAAAATTTTCCCTGTTGTCCCAAATTGGAACACCCTGGATCTCAACGTTGGGAGGGGTTGTAGGAGTGCAGGATTGCGTTCCTGTAGAGGGCACCGCGCTCCAAGACTAGGAGGACAAAATTTAAAAGGGGCTCTATGTGAGGACCCGTAGGTATGTAGACCTGGGCGCTATCTGCCAGGACCTCGCATTCTGGGAATCCAGAATGCGGATCTGTGTAGAGATAGGGGCCTCACCTGGGCGGTCAGGAGAGGGGAAGTCTTGGCCAATGGGCTGGCCCGGCCCACAGAGCAGCCAATTGGCGGGTGAAGGCGGGCTCTGCCCGGGGCGGGCGGGGTTCTCGGGCTCTGGGTCCCGAGCGCGGTGCTGGGTCTGGAGTAGGCGCCGGGATGACCGCTCTGAACCGGAGCGAGGCCACAGAGGAGGACAGGTAAGGAAGCTGCGGCCCTGGGACTGGGTCTGCGACTCCAGAAGCCACTTCGAGGGGCTCAATGTCTCGTGGAGCAGAGCAGCTCCGGGGCCCCACACCACCTCAGTGCATTCTACCCCCAGGGCAGGCACTTTCTGACTGCGGGGAAAGCGGCTTCGGGTCCAGAGCGGCACCGCGCGGGCTGGGCGCCTACGGAGCTGTTAGGTGTTCGTGTGGGGACGGGATGTTTCTAAGGGTGCCGAACCTGGGGGCTGAAGTTCGGTCCCGGCGGCATTAGAGCAATGGAGGGCACAGTATGAATCCATCGCTGCCCGCCACCATCGCTGCAGTTCGTTCATTCATTCATTCATTCATTCATATATTTATTTATTCATTACCCTCCATATCGACCAGTCCCGAATGCCCTCCACTCAAAGTCTGTGGCTTCCCTGCTGGCCCCTGCAGGGTCTTGCCGTTTCCTCTCTGCCGGATCTACACTTGTAGCGGCTCGTAGCTGCCCGGGAGTCAGCGCGGAGCTGTCCCAGCACGACTCGGCCGCGCCCGTGCGCCAGGCTGGGCGGGCTGGGGCCGGTCTTCAAGCCTGGAAAGCTGGTCAAAGTCGACCTGGGAGGAAGGAAAGTTCTTGCAAATGGGGGAGAGTAAGGGGCTAGAGCAGACAGCAGGTGGCATTGCAGAGGACATTAAGAATTGTGGGTTTTGCTCCATGAAGTTTTGGGGACCTGGGAATGGGATTATATAGGGAAAAATAGAGTCAGTGAATGAAGCTGTAAATTCCTGCCCCTGCCCAGGTCCCAACACCAGTCTGAGCTCTGGTGGACAGCCCTGCACCCCTGGCCAGGTAGCCTGAAGCCAAGTAGTGTGAATGTGAGCCTGTGCCCAAATCAGCCCTAGATCCACACTTGTTCCTGGGTGTGGATCTAGGGCTCTCCCTCTGCTCTGTCCCTAAAAGGCTTTGGAGGGCTTCTAGCCAGCTTCATTTGTTCTTGCTTTGCTTGTCCCCTTCCTCACCATACATGATTGTTCAAAGATGCCTGTCCTTGCAGAGGTCAGTCTCCTACGGAATGATAGAAAGTAGTCTGACAATTTGTGCTGTCTCCCTACCCCTGTACACCTCTCGCTGGCACTGAATTCAGTTCTTTTCAGAATAAAGACAAGGCAGGGTGGAAGAGGTGGAGAGGAAAGTGTCCCTCCCATTCTATAGTGAGGGGACCAATTTGTCCCTTCCATGGTCTTCTGGTCAGGTTTGCCAGAGTCCCATCCATTCCATGCTGCAGTCACTCTTAGGTTTGAGGTAATAGATGGCAGGCATCTCTGAGACAAATGGGCAGATCCAGAGAGCAAGGCTGACAAGGGCTGCCCTGAGCTTCCAGGAGAGTTTCTGTCGGGGCCAAATGGGAGTACTTCTCAACTTCTAGTTGAGATGATTTTCTAAATAAGCTAGAGAGATCAGCCTGGGCCCCATCTATTCCTTGATGTTGCTGGTTGCTTTCAAATTTCTGAGTTTAGGTTGAATCCTCAAAGCTAAAATTTAACACAGATTAGAAAGACCTGTATTCTAATTCATGCACCTAGGATGCTGCCTCACTTGCTAGGGTTAAGGTCACCGCATCTAAAAATGATTTACGCTGCTTCCCTGCCCCTCCATCCCTTCTTGAGCTGCTAGTGCCCGCTGTGTTGGCTCCCCCCAGTCCTTAAGCTGGTTAAGCTTTTGCTTGGCCCTTGAATGCCACGTTCCATATTTATAGATTGGCATGAGGAGCCTCACTCTGGAAATCAGTCGTAAACCTCACACTGTTCCTGTTTTGCTGTGACTTGGAGCAAATTGCTTCCCTCTCTGGCCTGTTTTACCATAAGGTAAGGATATGGGACTCCTTGATGGCATTCTCCATGCAGTTGTTCAGGGATTCTGCCAACTAGTGTGTTTCCTCCTCTATTTCTGAAGGTGTTTCATTTCTTCCCATAATTTCCCCTTTGCCCTGATTGCCCATGTCATCAAGAAGTGCAGAATTCTACTTTGGTATCTAGTGTCTGAGTCTGAACATGATTTGTTTTTCTTTTTCTTTTTCTTTTTTTCCGAGAAACGAAAATAAACTCTCCTGATCCTTCAGCCATCTCTGATGCAAATTTGACATAAAGTCCATCTTGGCCACTGTGCCACTGCTCACCTGAGCTGCAGGGCATCAGTTTGTCACCGTCTGTTATCACCAACTTTTGAACCTTTGATTAACTCCCCAGCTATTTACTAGTGGAGGAGAGGAAGGATGAGAGGGAGAACAGAAACCCCTGGGAATGGAGCTTCCTGGGTAATTAAGAAGTATCAGCCTCCCTGAGGTGTACCTGTCTGCTATGGCATAGATTCCAAAGGAAGGCATTGTTCTCCAGAACATAGCCTCTAAGAGACAAAGTGTTTCCTCTTCCCTCCTCCCACGACTACACATTTTTATTAGTTGGGGAAATGCTTGATTAGAATTTAGGACTGGAATGTTTTAATAATCTGTGGCAGTTGAACCAATCTTGAAATCCTTGTCCTAAATTATTGTTTCCTCAGTGATGTTTAAAATTATATCATTAATTTTTATCTATTTATTTGTTGGCTTATTTTACACTGTTAATTTTTTAAGCAGACATGAGTTTTTGGTTGGCACTATTTTTTAAACCTGAAAACCAAAGTACTTAAAGAATTAGTTTAAATCAAACACGAATTACTTTTCTCCTTCAAGTATTGACATAGCCTGTCAAAGATATATTTAGTAATTGTCAATATCCTTCTGGCATTTTTTTTCTCTGACTGAGGGTCAGAGCCTCAGTGTAGATGGTTTGCCTGAGCCAACGGTTGTTCCTGGTTATAACAATTTCTCTCTCTCTCTCTCTCTTTTAAATTTGTTTTAATTAGTTACACATGACAGTTCAATGACCTTGACATATCATACATTTGAAATAGATGGGATATAATACCTCATTTTTCTGCTTATACAGGTTGCAGAATCACATTGATCATGCATTCACATATATACACACAGTAATAATAATGTCTGTTTCAAACAACTAAGTATTTCTAATAATGTTCCATTTAACCAAATTACTTAAAACTTGCTGATGATCATTTATACCACACAAAACAATTCAATTTTTTTTTTTTTGGTAGTGCTGGGGATCTAATCGAGGACTTTGTACATGCTAAGCATTTGCTCTACCACCGAGATACATTCCCAGCCCCTAAAAGAATTTTTGAATTTTTTAATAAGGTCATTTTTATAGATACATTATAATTATACATTATAGTACTATTTGTTGTTACATATTGATACATGCACATAACATAATTTGGTATAATTTTTGAATTTTTAAGAACCTCTTCAGAAATTTTATTTTAAAATAGCCCAGTGATATGATCTCAGAAATGATGTTCATACAGGGCTTCCTTCATTACCAAATTGAAAAATGTTAATATTTTTAATTGCTAACTGTTTTTGCTGTGGAAAGTCTCAAACATACACAGAAAAGGAGAGAAAATAGTGTAATAAGTGGCATGTGTCCATCACCAGCTTCAACAATGATCAAGTCACAGGCCAAGTTGTTTCACATGTACCTCTCTTCTCCCTCCTTCTTTTCTGGATTGTTTTGAAGCATACCTAAGCTATTATATTATTTCATCCGTACATATTTCAGGTGATCTATAAGAGGTAAGATCTTTAAAAAATATTATGACAATATCATTATTATTCCTTAAAAAATGTCAGTAACTCCTTAAAGTCAGCATTTGAATTTCCCCAGTGTCTCCTAAATGTCTTTGTACTATTTGTTTATTTTAATAGGAATTTAAATGAGGTTTACATAATTAGTTGACACTGTGAATATCTGTATCTCTATAATCCTTACACTATAGGTTCCCCTTCCATTTCTTCCTTTTTTCTTGCAAAAACTCTAGGTTATTTGTCCTGTACCATTTCCCAGGTTGTTGATATTGTTTTAAATGTTCCCTGACTCCTGAATTTCATATAAATTGGGAGTTGGATCTAGATTCCTGGTCCAATTTCGGGAACATTGTGCACTTCAGGAAGCTTACAAAGTTTGTTTCTTTCTGTTTGGGGGATGTGAGTAGCCATTGATGATTATTTAATTAGACCCATTATTTAATTAGAGATTGAAAATGGTATTAATCTAATTCTGTCATCTTTATTCATTTATTACCCATAATCTTTCTATAAAAAGAAGTGTTGCCTCTTCAACTATGTGTTTACTCTAAAGTATAGCTAGTACTAGATAGGCAGAATAAATGCTTGACTTTTTTCTCATATTTACTGGTTTTCAAAATCATGAAATGGGTCCCTTGTATACACCAAAGGTAACCAATGAGTAATTTTATATTACTATGGTATCATGGTTTTAAACATGTTTGAATATTTAATGCATATTTTTGATATATATTTGATATGTATGTTTCAGATCCTTGTAGACATCATTTTTATTGATGCTCAAGTTGACCTTTTTTTTTTTTTTTCCATTTAGTGCTGGGGGATAATACCCAGGGCTTTATGCATGCTAAGTGTGTATCAATTTTTTTTTTGGCTGGGGGTGGGGAGGGTAGGGGGGATGGGGGGGTGGAGTACCAGGAATTGAACCCAGGTGCACTCAACCACTGAGCCACATACCCAGCCCTATTTTGTATTTTATTTAGAGACAGGGTCTCAACTGTGTTGCTTAATGCCTCACTTTTGCTGAGGCTGGTTTTGAATTCATGATCCTCCTACCTCAGCCTTCTGAGACTCTAGGATTACAGGCCACCACGACTGGCTCGATTTTCCCATCTTTAAATTGGCTCCTAAGTCTTTGTGCCACAAGGCCGGACTTTGATGGCTTCCTTTCTTTGTGGTATGTTTAGAGGTTTTAGGCTCATTTGTGCATTTCCTACCTCTATCTGGAATCAGCTTTATCTCCAAGGATCCCAGTTCCTTTTAGCAGGAAATACTTTTCAGAGATCACAGATGAAGCACCAGGGAGGTGTTCCATGCTAGCTGTTTATTATTTTTAAGTGATTAGTTTTGAAGTTTCTATTTTAAGCCCATTTCGTTACTGATTAGACTAAACAAGTAGTTTCGATCATTTTGGAGTTATCAGGTACATTGAGAATCTAATAAAAGTGAAATGCTCTCTATTCAGAAATATGCCCCTTTATTCAGACCCAATAGGACTTCCCTTACCTGTCTCCAGGGATGTGATTTACCATAGGCTGTCAACTGGGTCCATACAGATGGGAGAAGACTTTAGAGGATTAAAAATAACCAGTTGGCTTGATATAAAAGCAGAAAGTGGGAAAGCTAATGGACCTTGCAGATAAAACCAGAGAAGAGAAAGTAGGAGTGGTCATGGCCCTGACTGCACTGATCTCACTAGGAGTGATCACTTTTTATCAAAGAAGGAACACAAAGACAAAAGTTCATTCCTCGGTGAAGGATCACTAAATAGAGCACAGTCCATTTGGGTGTTGGAAAGTACTTTTTGATAATCAGGACCACAGTGACATACCTAAGGAATGATATTCACATACATGCTCATTTTTTTTTGTTTTGTTTTGGTACAAGGTATTGAACTCCGGGGTGCTCAACCACACAGCCACATCCCCTATTTTGTATTCTATAGAGAGACAGGGTTTCACTCAGTTGCTTAGTGCCTCACTTTTGCTGAGGCTGGCTTTGAACTCATGATCCTCCTGCCTCAGCATCCCAAGCCACTGGGATTACAGACATGCACCACCATACCCGGCATATGCTCACATTTTAAAATTCCTGCTATCTAAATACAATTCCACCTTTTTAAATCACTCAAATATTTATTTCTTTATACCAAGTTCTTTGATACAGGTAACACTGAAATAGGTTTTTGTTATGTTTTGGTGTCTTTTAAGTCATTCCCAGATTTGTAGTCAATGTGATACAGTAGGAAGGGCCTGAGCTTTCAGACAGATCTGGCTCCAATTCTTGTTCCCTAAGTTAATGCTCTGAGTTGTTTGTTCTTCATGAATTCACATCTGGCCTCCTTCAAAGGTCCTCAGGCTATGTAATGGCCTGGTACACAGTGTGTTCTCACCAAAAGGTACTTTCACGGCAGGGCCTCCAGCTTGGAGAAACTCTGTGATGATTCTACCCCACCTGGCTCTGAAAAGACCTTCCTGTTTTTTTTTTTTGTTTTGTTTTGTTTTCCTTTTCAAGGTGCAAAATTTAATCAATACTTATTTATTTATTTATTGGTGTCTGTTGATTGATTGATTGGTGCTAGGAATCAAGCCTAGCACCTATGCATACTGGGCAAGCATTCTATCACTGAGCTATAGCCCTAGCTCAAAGTTCATCTTTAAAAGTAAATTTTTTATTTGGAGATCATTGTAGATTTATGTGAGCTTTTATGAAATAATACAGAGGGATCTCACGTAGTTTTCACCCAATTCCCCCAGTGGTAACATCTCACAACCAAAAAATTGACAGTGAGATAATTCATTGATATATAGACTTTATTCAGATTTTCCCAGTTTTACGTGTGTGTGTGTCTAATTTTGATCAATTTTATCACATAAATTTGGCCAAGTTCATTTTTTTCAAGTATTTTTTTAGTTGTTGATGTACCTTTATTTTATTCATTTATTTTTATGTGGTTTTGGGAATTGAACCCAGTGCCTCACCCACGTGAGGCAAGGGCTCTACCACTGAGCCACAACCCCAGTCCAGCCAAGTTCTTTTTTTTTTTTTTTTTTTTGGTACTGGGGATTGAACTCAGGGGCACTGGACCACTGAGCCACATCCTTAGCCCTATCTTGTATTTTTATTTAGAGGCAGGGTCTCACTGAGTTGCTTAGTGCCTTGCTTTTGCTGAAGCTGGCTTTGAACTTGGCGATCCTCCTGCCTCAGCCTCCTGAGCCACTGTGATGACAAGCATGCGCCACTACGCCTGGCCCAAGTTCATTTTAAAAATGAAGTCTCTCTATAGTTCACATTAATCTAGTACATATTTTATGAATAATTAGACAAGAGTAGCTCAAAGTCTCCAAATACAAGGTAATGAAAAGGAGATGGAAATATTAATTACCCTAACTTGATCAGCACATATTATATACATGTATCAAAATATTACAGTGTATCCCCATCAATATGTACAATTATTGCTGTTAATTAAAGTATTTTTTAAAATATTTATTTTTTAATTGTAGGTAGACACATTATCTTTATTTCATTTTTATGTGGTGGTGCTGAGGATCAAACCCATTGCCTCACATGTGCTAGGCAAGTGCTCTACCACTGGGCCACCACCCCAGCCCTAAAATTTTTTTTTAAGTTTAAGGAGATAGAAAGGTTAACTACCATGATTTAATCAGTACACTGTATATGTATCAAGTTATCACACTGTATCCCATAAATTTGTATAATTAAGATAATTTTTAAAACTTAATATAAAAAGTAACATCTAAAAACATTCTAGTTGTCTGCAAAAACGAAACTAAACCCCAAATAAAACCAAGTTTCTTTTTGTCTTTGAGTTTGAGGGTTTCCGCATAGTAAAGGGGGAGATTTTAGGAATATGGAATTTCAGAGGTGTTTTTTAATTAATATTACTTGGCTTTGAAACTATTTTTGGTTTCTACATTTTTATTCTTTTCTTTATTTTTTTCTTTCTCTTATTTTTTTCCCATAGTACTGGAGTTAAACCCAGGGATATTCTCCCACTGAGCCACACCTCCAGCCCTTATTTAGTTTTGAGACAGGATCTTGTTGAGTTGCCCCTACTGTCCTTGAATTTGCAACCCTCCTATTTCAGCTTCCCATATCACTGGGATTACAGGTGTGCACCAGCTTGGAGAACTGGCATCTTTTTTCCCATTTATTTATTTATTTTTAATTTTCTTTTTCTTATTTCTTTGTATTTTTTAAAATTATTTTTGCCAAATGAAACTTATGGGTTTATTCTGATCATAAAATATAAGCAAAGTATACAGAAGACTATAATACGAAAATAAAATGCATGTGAAATCTCAACTCATGGAGAAAAACATTGTGGATTTTAGTGATATACTCCTGTATGTGTTTTATTATACATTCTGTTCTCTATAATGTTTCCCCAATATTATATAATGCTCTCCTTCCTCATTAATAGTGACTTATTTTTAATAAATTTTAATAATAAATATTGGTAAATATTTTTGATGCTTACATACCTTTCTTTCTTTTTTTTTAGTTATTGGTGGACCATTATTTATTTCCCATTATTTATTTCTTTGTTTATATGTGGTGCTGAGGATCGAACCGTGGTGCTGAGGATCGAACCCAGTGCCTCACACATGCTAGGCAAGCGCTCTACCACTGAGCCACAATCCCAGCCCACATAGCCTTCTTTTTTAAATTCTGTTTTTTTTTTTTTTAGTTGCAGATGAACATAACACCTTTTTAAAAATTCATTTATATGTAGTGCTGAGGATCGAACCCAGTGCCTCACGCGTGCCAGGCAAGTGCCCCTTATATAACCTTCTATTCCATTGCTATTCTTTTTTTTTTAAGAGAGAGGAGAGGAGAGGAGAGGGAGAGAGAGAGAGAGAGAGAGAGAGAGATAGTTTTAATATTTGTTTTTTAGTTTGTTTGTATATGGTGCTGAGTATCGAACCTGGGCCGCACGCATGCCAGGCGAGCGCGCTACCGCTTGAGCCACATCCCCAGCCCCTCCATTGCTATTCTAAACCATAATTTGTGCCCTATCAATGGACACTTATATGATTTCCTTTTTTCTCTTCTAATTGCACTTTAGTGAACATTCTTATTATATCTTCAAATTTGTGTACAATTATTTCCTAACAATAAGTTGTTAGATGATCGAGGGCTGGGGCTTAGTGGTAGAGCGCTTGCCTCACACGTGTGAGGCACTGGGTTCCATCCTCAGCACCACATAAAAAAAATACATAAAGAATAAGTTGTGCCCCTCCCCCTGCGCCGGCAAGGTAGACGGAACTGTGACCACCCACAGAACAGGCCCAGCGGCCTGCTGAGGGGCAGAGCCTCCCCCCACCCCCCGCGCCTGCCAGGTAGGCGGAACTGTGACCACCGACAGAAAAGGCCCAGTGGCCCACGGAGGGGCAGAGCTGCCAACCACTCCTGCAAGGTAGGCGGGCCTGCGACCCACCGGCAGAAGAGGAGCAGCGGCCTGCTGAGAGGCAGAGCCGCCCCCTCCTCCCACGCCTGCAAGGTAGACGAAACTGTGACCACCAACAGAACAGGCCAGACCTGCAACTGACAGAACAGGCCCAGTGGCCTGAGGAAGGGTAGAGCCGCCCCCCTCCCCCCCGCGCCTGCAAGGTAGGCGGACCTGCGACCCACCGGCAGAACAGCCCCTGAGGCCTGCAGAGGGGCAGTGCCGCTGCCTGCGCCTGCAAAGTAGGCAGAACTGCGACCACCGACAGAACAAGCCTAGCGGCCCGGAGAGGGACAGAGCCGCCGCCCGCGCCTGCAAGGTAGGCGGACCTGCTACCGACCGGCAGAGCAGGCCCAGCGGCCTGCCGGCGTGGTAGGCACATTGCCCCAATTGGAGGAGGGGCAGAGCCGCCGCCCGTGACTGCGAGGGAGACTTTGCAACTATACAAGACCAATATAAATATATAGGGGGAAAATTCAATAGCACAACAGTTTCACCAAGTAGAAAGGAACGCGAACAGTATGAAGAGACAAGGAAAGAAAGGACCACAATTAATGCAGATCAACTCAACGTTAGAAGAGGTAATAGCTGCAGCAGATGGAATGTCAGATAAAGAATTCAGGATATACATGCTTCAGATGATCTGGAGTCTCAAGGAAGACATCAGACAGCAAAGTCAGACCATGAAAGATCACTTCAACAATGAATTACATAAACAAATCCAAGAAGCAAAAGATCAACTATACAGGGAAATAGAGGTTATAAAAAACAAACAAACAGAAATCCTAGAAATGCAGGAAGCAATAAACCAACTTAAAAACTCAATTGAGAATACTACCAGCAGAGTAGAACACTTAGAAGATAGAACATCAGACAATGAAGACAAAGTATTTCAACTTGAAAAGAACATAGACAGCTCAGCAAGACTGTTAAGAAACCATGAGCAGAACATCCAAGAAATATGGGATAACATCAAGAGACCAAATTTAAGAGTCATTGGGATACAGGAAGGGACAGAGTTTCAAACCAAAGGAATGAGCAATCTATTCAATGAAATAATACAAGAAAATTTCCCAGACTTGAAGAATGAGACAGAATCCCAAATCCTAGAAGCCTACAGGACGCTGAATGTGCAAAATCATAAGAGACCCACACCTAGACACATTATAATGAAGATGCCCAACATACAGAATAAGGAGAGAATTTTAAAAGCTACAAGAAAAAGGAAGCAGATTACATTTAGGGGTAAGCCAATCAGGATAACAGCTGATCTTTCAACACAGACTCTGAAAGCTAGAAGATCCTGGAATAACATATTTCAAACACTGAAAGAAAATGGGTTCCAACCAAGAATTGTGTTTCCAGCGAAATTAAGCTTCAGGATGGAAGATGAAATTAAAACCTTCCATGATAAACAAAAGTTAAAAGAATTTGCAGCTAGAAAACCATCTCTTCAAAACATCCTTGGCAAAACATTACAGGAAGAGGAAATGGAAAATAACAATGAAAACCAACAGTGGGAGGTAGGACAGTAAAGGGGGGAAAAATAATCAAAGAGGAAAACAAACCATGTTTAGTAACATAAATAAACAAATATGGCTGGAAGAACAACCCATATCTCAATAATAACCCTAAATGTTAATGGCTTAAACTCACCAATTAAGAGACACAGGCTAGTAGAATGGATCACAAAACAAGACCCAACAATATGCTGCCTACAGGAGATGCATTTGATAGGAAAAGACATACATAGGCTGAAGGTGAAAGGTTGGGAAAAATCATATCACTCATATGGACTTCGGAAACAAGCAGGTGTGTCCATACTCATATCAAATAAAATAGATTTTAAGCCAAAGTTAATCAAAAGGGATAAAGAGGGACACTACATACTGCTCAAGGGAACCATACACCAACAAGACATAACAATCATAAATATATATGCCCCTAACAATGGTGCAGCTATGTTCATCAAACAAACTCTTCTCAAGTTCAAGAGTCTAATAGACCACCATACAATAATCATGGGAGACTTCAACACACCTCTCTCACCAATGGACAGATCTTCCAAACAAAAGTTGAATAAGGAAACTATAGAACTCAATAACACAATTAATAACCTAGACTTAATTGACATATATAGAATATACTACCCAACATCAAGCAGTTACACTTTTTTCTCAGCAGCACATGGATCCTTCTCAAAAATAGATCATATATTATGTCACAGGGCAACTCTTAGACAATATAAAGGAGTAGAGATAATACCATGCATCTTATCTGATCATAATGGAATGAAACTGAAAATCAACGATAAAAGAAGGAAGGAAAAAGCATACATCACTTGGAGAATGAACAATAGGTTACTGAATGATCAATGGGTTATAGAAGACATCAAGGAGGAAATTAAAAAATTCTTAGAGATAAATGAAAGCACAGACACAACATATCGGAATCTATGGGACACATTGAAAGCAGTTCTAAGAGGAAAATTCATTGTGTGGAGTTCATTCCTTAAAAAAAGAAAAAACCAACAAATAAATGATCTCATACTTCATCTCAAAATCCTAGAAAAAGAAGAGCAAAACAACAGCAAAAGAAGTAGAAGGCAAGAAATAGTTGAAATCAGAGCTGAAATTAATGAAATCGAAACAAAAGAAACAATTGAAAAAATTGACAAAACTAAAAGTTGGTTCTTTGAAAAAATAAACAAAATCGACAGACCCTTAGCCATGCTAGTGAAGAGAAGAAGAGAGAGAACTCAAATTACTAGCATACAGGATGAAAAAGGCAATATCACAACAGACACTTCAGAAATACAGAAGATAATCAAAAATTATTTTGAATCCTTTTACTCCAATACATTAGAAGATAGTGAAGGCATAGATAAATTTCTTAAGTCATATGATCTGCCCAGATTGAGTCAGGAGGATATAGACAACCTAAACAGACCAATATCAATTGAGGAAATAGAAGAAACCATCAAAAGACTACCAACTAAGAAAAGCCCAGGACCGGATGGGTATACAGCAGAGTTTTACAAAACCTTTAAAGAGGAACAATACCAATACTTTTCAAGCTACTTCAGGAAATAGAAAAAGAGGGAGAACTTCCAAATTCATTCTACGAGGCCAACATCACCCTGATACCTAAACCAGACAAAGACACTTCAAAGAAAGAAAACTATAGACCAATATCTCTAATGAACCTAGATGCAAAAATCCTCAATAAAATTCTGGCGAATCGGATACAAAAACATATCAAAAAAATTGTGCACCATGATCAAGTAGGATTCATCCCTGGGATGCAAGGCTGGTTCAATATACGGAAATCAATAAATGTTATTCACCACATCAATAGACTTAAAAATAAGAACCATATGATCATCTCGATAGATGCGGAAAAAGCATTCGACAAAGTGCAGCATCCCTTTATGTTCAAAACTCTAGAAAAACTAGGGATAACAGGAACATACCTCAATATTGTAAAAGCAATCTATGCTAAGCCTCAGGCTAGCATCATTCTGAATGGAGAAAAATTGAAGGCATTCCCTCTAAAATCTGGAACAAGACAGGGATGCCCTCTCTCACCACTTCTGTTCAACATAGTTCGCGAAACATTGGCCAGAGCAATTAGACAGACGAAAGAAATTAAAGGCATCAAAATAGGAAAAGAAGAACTTAAATTATCACTATTTGCAGATGACATGATTCTATACCTAGCAGACCCAAAAGGGTCTACAAAGAAACTATTAGAGCTAATAAATGAATTCAGCAAAGTGGCAGGATATAAAATCAACACGCATAAATCAAAGGCATTCCTGTATATCAGCGACAAATCCTCTGAAATGGAAATGGGGACAACCACTCCATTGACAATATCCTCAAAAAAAATAAAATACTTGGGAATCAACCTAACAAAAGAGGTAAAAGACTTATACAATGAAAACTACAGAACCCTAAAGAGAGAAATAGAAGAAGATCTTAGAAGATGGAAAAATATACCCTGTTCATGGATAGGCAGAACTAACATCATCAAAATGGCGATATTACCAAAAGTTCTCTATAGGTTTAATGCAATGCCAATCAAAATCCCAACGGCATTTCTTGTAGAAATAGAGAAAGCAATCATGAAATTCATATGGAAAAATAAACTACCCAGAATAGCAAAAACAATGCTAAGCAGGAAGTGTGAATCAGGCGGTATAGCGATACCAGACTTCAAACTATACTACAGAGCAATAGTAACAAAAACAGCATGGTACTGGTACCAAAACAGGCAGGTGGACCAATGGTACAGAATAGAGGACACAGAAACCAATCCACAAAACTACAACTATCTTATATTTGATAAAGGAGCTAAAAGCATGCAATGGAGGAAGGATAGCATCTTCAACAAATGGTGCTGGGAAAACTGGAAATCCATATGCAACAAAATGAAACTGAATCCCTTTCTCTCGCCATGCACAAAAGTTAATTCAAAATGGATCAAGGAGCTTGATATCAAATCAGAGACACGCCGTCTGATAGAAGAAAAAGTTGGCTACGATCTACATACTGTGGGGTCGGGCTCCAAATTCCTCAATAGGACACCCATAGCACAAAAGTTAATAACTAGAATCAACAAATGGGACTTACTCAAACTAAAAAGTTTTTTCTCAGCAAAAGAAACAATAAGAGAGGTAAATAGAGAGCCTACATCCTGGGAACAAATCTTTACTCCTCACACTTCAGATAGAGCCCTAATATCCAGAGTATACAAAGAACTCAAAAAATTAAACAATAAGAAAACAAATAAACCAATCAACAAATGGGCCAAGGACCTGAACAGACACTTCTCAGAGGAGGACATACAATCAATCAACAAGTACATGAAAAAATGCTCACCATCTCTAGCAGTCAGAGAAATGCAAATCAAAACCACCCTAAGATACCATCTCACTCCAGTTAGATTGGCAGCCATTATGAAGTCAAACAACAACAAGTGCTGGCGAGGATGTGGGGAAAAGGGTACACTTGTACATTGCTGGTGGGACTGCAAATTGGTGCAGCCAATTTGGAAAGCAGTATGGAGATTTCTTGAAAGCTGGGAATGGAGCCACCATTTGACCCAGCTATTCCCCTTCTCGGTCTATTCCCTGAAGACCTAAAAAGAGCATGCTACAGGGACACTGCTACATCTATGTTCATAGCAGCACAATTCACAATAGCAAGACTGTGGAACCAACCTAGATGCCCTTCAATAGATGAATGGATAAAAAAAATGTGGCATTTATACACAATGGAGTATTACTCTGCATTAAAAAATGACAAAATCATAGAATTTACAGGGAAATGGATGGCATTAGAGCAGATTATGCTAAGTGAAGCTAGCCAATCCCTAAAAAACAAATGCCAAATGTCTTCTTTGATATAAGGAGAGTAACTAAGAACAGAGTAGGGTCGAAGAGCATGAGAAGAAGATTAACATTAAACAGGGATGAGAGGTGGGAGGGAAAGGGAGAGAGAAGGGAAATTGCATGGAAATGGAAGGAGACCCTCAGAGTTATACAAAAGTACATACAAGAGGAAGTGAGGGGAAAGGGAAAAATAATACAAGGGGAACAAATGAATGTCAGTAGAGGGGGCAGAGAGTGAAGAGGGGAGGGGAGGGGTGGGGGGATAGTAGAGGATAGGAAAGGCAGCAGAACACAACAGACACTAGTATGGCAATATGTAAATCAATGGATGTGTAACTGATGTGATTCTGCAATCTGTATATGGGGTAAAAATGGGAGCTCATAACCCACTTGAATCAAAGTGTGAAATATGATATATCAAGAACTATGTAATGTTTTGAACAACCAACAATAAAAAATTAAAAAAAAAAAGAATAAGTTGTTAGAAATGGAACTTAGGGATCAGATATGCATCTACATATAAAACTTTTTCCACACTGCCTTACCATGGACTTATGTGACTGTCCCTTTCCTATAAATCAGCATTAGATATTATTAAATGTTTATACCAAACAACAAAAGAAAAATTATTAAATGTTTAAACTTTTGAAATCTGATAATTAAAAACGTATCATTTCTACCTTTTATCTTATTTTAAAATGTCTTTATTGTTTTTTTATTTTAAAAGAATTACCCAGGCTGGGATGTGGCTCGAGATAGAGCACTTGCCTCACAAAGGCGGGACCTGATTGGATCCTTAGCACCACATAAAAATAAAGGCATTGTGTTGTGTCCATCTACACCTAAAAAATAGATATTAAAAGAAAAGGAAAGAAAAAAAAGAATTACCCATGTAAGTTCCAAAAAACAAAATAAAACAGAAAGGAAAGAGTGAATATAGCCCAGAATTCTCTCTTTTAATAATTTTTTTTAGTTATATATGGACACAGTAACTTTGTTTTATTTATTTATTTTTATGTGGTGCTGAGGATAGAACCCAGTGCCTTACACGTGCCAGGCAAGTGCTCTACCACTGAGCTATAGCCCCAACCCTTTATTTATTTATTTTTTATAGATTTTGCGACATGTTTTGTTATAACTTCATTTATTTTTTTATGTGGTGCTGAGGATCCAACCCAGTGTCTCAAACATGCTAGGCAAGTGCTCTGCCACTGAGCTACAACCCTAGCCCATAATTCTCTCTTTAGATAGTCATTATTGTTTAATATATACCCTTAATATACTAAACCCAAAATAAAACCAAGTTTCTTTTTGTCTTTGAGTTTGAGGGTTTCCACATAGTAAAAGTGTAATTTTTAATTTATAGATGACATCATACTTGCTGATTTGTACCTACTTAAGCAATACATTTTGGACTTTTTTTCATATTAGTACATGAAACCATATGCTGTTCTTTTAGTGAATTGCACAGGAATCCATCATATTAATTAAATACTATTCTGGTATTTATACATTTTCCCCATATAATCATTAACCTTATAGTATACATTTTTACCTATTCATTTATTTCCTTATGCCAAGATTCTTAAAATGGACTTAATGGATTAAAAGATTTGCATTTCTTAAGACATTTGATATATATGAGAAAGTTAACCCAATTTTTAGTCTTATTATAGGTATAAAGAATGCCTATATTGCTGGCTGTGGTGGTGCATGCCTGTAACCCCAGCAGCTCTGGAGGCTGAGTCAGGAGGATCACAAGTTCAAGGCCAGTCTCAGCAACTTAGGCCCTAAGCAACTTAGTGAATCTCAAAATAAAAAGTGTTGGGATGTAGTTCAGTGGTAAAGCACCCCTGGATTCAATCACCAGTACAAAACAAACAAACAAACAACAACAACAAAAGAAAAAGAAAACACCTAGGATTTATCTCTTTATTCAAGTCTTCTTTAATGTCATTTAAAAAATATTTACGATTTTACTTCTCATAGGTTTTTCTACGATTAATATAATAATTCCCCCATTATGTTTTATAACTGTATATTACAGGTCTACCAGGAATCTACTGAATTGTAAGTTGATCTAGTAGAATATTAATTAACTTGAGGTCTTAATTATATATCTGTCCCCGTCATAGCTCTCCCTAACCCGGTGTCCAAATATAAAAATATCTGAGCCTTGTTCTAATGTTTTATCAGTTGCTTGTGTGTCATCTAGGTTTTTTATCTTAAAATCTTCCAAAGATTCTTGTTTCATTTTAATATACAAGCCTTTTGTTAATTTTTCTGGCCTTTGTACAATGGCTAAAACCTCTAGAGCAGTATTGAAGAATGGGGGCTAGAGCGGCATTTCCCGCAGGTTTCCCCAGTTGCACAATCCTGGGTTCTCCCTGGAGGAGGAGGCCCCAGGACGCAGCAAGCTCCTTAAGATAGATCATTGGTCAGAAGTCTGAACCCTCAGCCCAAGCAAAGCCTGGGGAATTTGGAGGTCTGGAGCCTGTGGCGGCACTTGGGGCCCACCCCTTGGGTGTGCACAATCAGGGGACAGCTACCAGCTTTGGTGCCGGGTACTGCTCCAGGAGTGGGGCTTGGATGGGCGGGGGGGGGGGGGGGCCTTCCCTTCTGCAGGAGCCAGCTGGTGGTGGGCGGCTGCTGCAGGTCTCCTGGTCTGTGCAAGCTTTGGCTCTGATTCCTGGGGACCAACCAGCCCCTGACAAAGGGATCCGCGTCTCTTTGCTTCAGGCGCCGCCTTGGGAGCCACTAAGTGTGGCGCTGGAATTCTGGGTGTGGCTGCCCTAGCTGGACGAGGAACCTTGGGCTTCCCAGCTTTTTTCAAGGCAGGAGCAGAAAATAGATTTGTGATTGATGCCTGTGCGTCTGTCCGAGAGGTGGAGGTAGGGCAGGTGAGGGTGGCTTGAACAAAGGTGGAGGACAGCCCCTGCCCTCTCCCCTACTGCAAAAAACACCCTGTGGGAACCAGGAAAGACACGCACAATCCCATCGCTTGTCTGTGGTGTGTGTCGGGGATGGGGGGGGGATTGTTGTTATTGTGTGTGTGTGTGTGTGTGTGTGTGTTTTACTGCAGGTTGAACCCAGGGTTGCTGTACCACTGAAATACATCCCCAACCCTTTTTATGCTTTATTTTGAGGATCTCACTAAGTTGCTGAGGCTGGCCTCGAAATTGCAACCCTCCTGCCTCAGCCTCGTGAACATCTGGGATTATAAGTGTGTCCCACCAGGCCAGCGACTTCGGTGGTCTTTTGCTGGGAAGGAGGGAGAGGCAGGATTTGAGGTTGGTGTGGTACCGAGGTGGCTTGTGACTGGTTTCATTGTGCAGTATCCTCACTTGTGGTCAGAGGCTTGTCCTCACTGCCCATCCCCTGGAGGCAGTCCCCACCTGGGAGGAAGGAAAAAGGAGTAGTCTTTGCTAAAGTTATCCATCCACTAGCTAAATTTGGTGACTGCCTTTGGCTCCTGCTATTACTTGGCCACAGCAAACTTCTACACTGCTTTCCCACTCCTTCTTTTAAACACGCCTTTGGTTTCCATAACAACCTATACAGCTGAATTTGTTGCAACTTTTTAGGTCACTGTCTCTTAATCTCTTCCACACAATCTCTGTGTGGTTCTTCCGGTTCCAGGTTTCTCTCCTCCTCCTCCTCATTTTCATTGAGATATGATTCACAAACCATAAAATTCACATCTCTCTCTCTCTCTCTCTCTCTCTCTTATTTATTTATTTATTTAGCTGTGCTAGGAATGGAACCTAGGTCCTTGCACATGCTATTCACAAGTTCTTCCAATGAACCACACCCTCAGCTTCTCATCTTTTCAAAGTATCCATTTCAGTGGTGTTTAATATATTCACAAAGTTGTGTAACCGTGACTCCTCATTCCAGAACATTTTTGTCATCCCCAAGAAGAAACTATATGTACTATTGGAAGTCACTCCCCATGTTCCCCTTCCCGCAGTCCTCAGTAATTACCAGTCTACTTTCTGTCTGGATTTACCCATTTTCATGTTTCCTGTATATGCAACCATATGATGTGATTGGCTTCCTTCACCTTAATGTTTTTAAGGTTTGTGCATGTTGTAGCATGGGTCAGTACTTCATTTCTTTTGTGGCTGAAAAGAAATATCATATTTTGTTTATTTCTTCAGCAATTGATGAGTGTTTGAGTTGTTTCTTCTTTTTGGCTATTATATATAGGGCTGCAATGTGCATTTGGGCATAATTTTTTCTTTTCTTTCTTTTTCTTTTGGCAAAAGGGTACCGGGAGGGGTGCTGGAGTTGGTTCAGTGATAGAGCACTTGCCTGGCGTGTATGAGGCCCTGGGTTTGATCCTCAGCACCACATGTAAATAAATAAATAAATAAGAAGACTCATTGACAATTAAAAATATTTTTTTAAAAGGGGGTATTAGGGAATGAACCCATGGGGGCTCCACCACTGAGCCACATCCCCAGACTTTTTCAGTTTTATTTTGAGACAGGTCTTGCTATATTGCCCAGGCTGTCTTCAAATTTGCAATCCTCCTGCCTCAGCCTCCCAGTTCACTGGGATTACAGACCTATGCTACCATGCCTGGCTGTGCATACTACATTGTGTGGACATATGTTTTTAATTCTCTTGGGTAAATACTTGGGGGTGGAATTGCTGGGTCATGTGATAACTCTGTTTAATTATTTGAGGAACCAACAAACTGGTTTTCAAAGCAACTGTACCATTTTACATTCCCTCCATCGATGTATGAGGGTTCCAATTTCTTCACATCCTAACACCTGTTGTTGATTGTGGTCTTCAAGGAGGAGGTATGGAGAAGCATCTCCTTGTGATTTTGACTTCCTTTCCCAACATCATTAGTGATGTCAAGCATCTTTCTATGTGTTCATTGTCTATTTAATATCTTCTTTGGAGAAATTTTCATTCAAGTGTGTTCATTTTTAATTGGATTATTTGTTTTTATTGTTGAGTTGTCAGAGTTCTTTTAAAATTGTGGTTTAATAACCATATATAACAAACTTTACCATCTTAATACATTTAAGTATGCATTTTAGTGTTAAGTACATTCACATTGTTGTGTATCCAATCTCCAAAACATTTTCATATTGCAAATCTGAAATTCTATACCCATAAACAACTTCTCCTTTCCCTCCTTCCTCAGCCCTTGGCATCCAGCATTCTTTTGGTTTCTATGATTTTTTTTTTTCTTGGTGGTGCTTGGGATTAACCCAGGAACTCATGCATGTGAGGGAAACACTCTCCCAACTTGCCTATATCCCCAGCCCAGTTTCTATGAATTTGACTGCTTCAGGTACCTGGTGAAAGTGAAATCATACAGTATATGTCTTTTTTTTTTTTTTTTTTTTTTTTGTACCAAGGGTTGAACCCAGGAGTGCTTAACCACTGAGCCACATCCCCAGCCTTTTTAAATATTTTATTTAGAGACAGGGTTTCACTAAGTTCCTTAGAGCCTCACTTAGTTGCTGAGGCTGGCTTTGAACTTGCAATCCTCCTGCCTCAGCCTCCCGAGCAGCTGGGATTACAGGCATGCACTCAGCGTCTGGCTGCATTTGTCTATTTGTGGGTAGTTTATTTCATTTAGCATAAGGTCCTCAAGGTTGTAAAAGTTTTCTATATATCTTGGATATTAGTCTTTTATCAAACCTATGATTTGCAGATATTTTCTTCCATTCTTTGGTTATCTTTTCTGGTTATCTTTTCTAATGATATTAGTAGCAAAAAAAGAAATTCTGATGAAGTCCAATTTATCTGCTCTTTTTCTCCCATTTCTTGTGCTTTTGGTGTCATATCAAAGAGACCATTGCCTAATGGTTCTCGAAGACTCACACCTATGTTTTCTTCTAAGAGTTTTATAGTTTTTGCTTTGACATTTTGGTGTTAATTTTTCTATATAGTGTAAGATAAGGGTCTGCCTTCATTCTTTTTCATGTGAATGTCCAGCTGTGCCAGTACCATTTGTTGAAAGATTATTCTTTCCCCCCATTGTCTGGCATTCTTGTAGATAGCTTCTCTTCTCTGTGCCTTCTTTCCTGGAGGAATCTTACTAGCTTCTATTCCCATTGGGCCACTAACTCAGAAATCTGTCCCTCTAGCCTAGACTTTTCTTTGGAGCTCCTCAGTCATATAGGACTTGACATCCATATAAGTGATATCTTCACTTCAATATATCTCCCACTTGTTCAAAACTGAGCTTGTGGTTCTTTCCTCCAAACATGCTCCTCTTCCAGGTGTTGTCCCCTGTTGTATCTCAGCAAGATGGCCCAGTACCCTACTCCCTTAAGCCAGGCATCTTCTAGAGTCATACTTAACACTCTCTCCGTTCCGCCCCACATCCAACTGATCACTGAGTCGGGTAGATTCCATTTGGAAATAATCTCCTTAATCCATCCTGGCCCTCCATCCCCACTGCTACCCAGTCCTAGACATCATCTGTCTGCTGTTAGGCTACAGGCTCCTAACTGATTTGTCTCCATGGGAACAAAGGATGAGAGAGTTACACAGTGGATCCCACGTGTTTATCACCTGGCTACAGTAACCTGCAACGTAAGGTCATCTCTGTTTTATCAGCATTCACCACCGCCCCCCCCCCCCGCCCCCGCCCCCGCCGTCCCACTTCTGTTGGATTACTTTTATTTGTTTATTTTTGGGCTACTGAGAATCAAACCCTGGGGCACTCTATCACAGAGCTACATCCCTAGTTCTTTTGTTGTTGTTGTTTGTTTTTGGAGGACACAACATCTTTGTTTGTATGTGGTGCTGAGGATTGAACCCGAGTCGCAAGCATGCCAGGCGAGCGCGCTACCACTTGAGCCACATCCCCAGCCCTACATCCCTAATTCTTTATATTTTCTCTTGAAACAGGATCTCCCTAAGTTGCCCAGGTTGGTCTCCAACTTGTGATCCTCCTGCATCAATCTCCCAAGTTGCTATGATCACAAGCACGCACCATGGGCCTGACTTCTGTTGGATTACTTTGAAGCAAACCCGTACATCAGTGCATTTTTAACATACAATGTTGATACTACACTTCCCTGTTTAAATCCATATTTTCATTAATTCCCTGTTACTTGTAAGACAATGACCAAAACCCTTAACTGGGGCCCCAAGGGCCCTGCATGATCTGGCCCCAGCAACCTTGGCAGCCTCATTGCTCACTGCTTCACTACTCACCTGTACCCTCCAAACACAAAGGCCTTGTTTATGGACATCATACATGTCCTGCACATTTGGCCTCAGGGCCTTTGCATGTGATAACCCTCTACAGTGACCCCTCTCCAATTGTCATTTTCCATCTGGTTAGCATTCATTGGCTATCCGCTCAAATACTGTTCTTTAGAAAAGTCTTCCTGCTTCCCAGGGTTGAGTCAGGACTCTGATAGAAGCCCTTCTAAGACCCTGTGCTTTTCCTTCATTGTATATATTACACCATTATAATTATGCATTGGTTTATGTAAATATTTGCTTCATGTCTGCCTCTCCCAGCAGACATGTTGCAGAAAGTACCTTGCCTTACCTCCTAGTACACAAAACGCTTGCCCAGATCTGAGAGAAGAGCAGGCATTCAATTGCTATTTGTAGAAGGAAGGTAGAAAGGAGAGAGGCTGGCAGTTCTCTGAGGACCAAGCTCCTGCCAGCCTCTCCTGGGAGAGGAGTTTTTCTGACCACACAGGGCTGGTGGCCATATGTAGTTCAACCAGTTCCTGGTCTCTGCTTTCTTCCCCTCAGACATTTGTTTTCCCTCCTGTGCTGAGATTTTCTTCCCTCTTTGCAAAGGAGTAACTGAGGCCCAGAAAGAGAGAGTGGCTTACTCAGGGACCCTCAGCCAGTGAGATATCATTCCAAGCCTGCCCTGTCCTCCACCCCTACCCCTGGGCTCTTTCAAGACCCAAGAGCATTCATACTTGCCTGTGGTCCCGAGGACAGCCTGGTGGTCCACAGAGCCACAGTAATTCTGAGATGGGTGTCCTAGGGTGGTTGGGTGGGGTATGCTGGATGGCATCCCCAGTGGACAGAGCTGACTTGTCCCCAGAGTAGCCACACCCCCTGGCAGCCCTGAGTGGCGGTGTCGGCTGTCTGTGGAGGCTGAGCAGTGGAGGCTGTCTGTGGGTCTCCCCCCTCATCAGAGTGGACACCAGGAGCACAGGGGTGCTCTGTTTCTTACTGAATGCGAGTCTGTTTTTAGACCTGAATGACAGGCTTCTTGTGTAGAAATGGCCAGGCCCCAAGTGGCCTGCCAAGAAAAAGTGGTCTGTCACCAGGCCCGCGGGTGCCCACTCAGACAGACACTGCGATGGCAGTGGGCACTGTGAGCCAGGCCAGCCACAGGCAGGGCACTCTGCAGGCCAGCTGCCTGCTTGTCGATGTGTCTGGGCTCTGGAGGAGATCCTGGCTCTCCCCCCGAGGAAAGCCTCCCGCTTTCAGCTGTTTGTCCCTGTCTGTCTCCCTGGTGACTGTGCTCACTCTGCAGGCCTTTGAGCTACTGGCAGGAGGGAGAGGCAGCAATTGCTGGACTCAAACCTCTGGAGGCAGGAGGAGAAGGGAGGGATCCTGAGCATGGCTGGGCCTGAGCCATGCGGGTGCCTCCGGGCCCAAGGGGTGGGAAGCAGCCCCTGGTGTGACAGGTATGAAGGGCCTTCTCCCGCTGGTTGCTGCTTCCGTGGGTTGCAGTCTCCAGGGAATGCAGGGCATGTGTGGAGTTTTATAGGTACAGTTGGGACCCAGGGGGCCCTGGTCCTCGCTTCCCACAGGGAGATGCACCTCTAGGTATCTTTCCAGGAATGGGAGGCTCTTGGCTCTCAGTGGTGCTGGTGGGATGCGCAGCTAAGTGGGCAGGGTGAAGCTCATGGTCCACCCTGGACTGGACTGTGACCTCTCTCGGATCCTCACTGCAGTCCTGGAGATCTGTAGGTCAGATGTGGGAGCTCCCTCCCCAGCCCCATCTTACAGAGACACAGACTCAGAGTCAGGGGAGTTAGAAGCAAACCTGAGTGAGTCGCTCCCACTCCAGGTCTTGTGTCCGTGTCACGAGGGCCCATTGCTTCTAAACAAATGACACAGAGGAGCTTTTCAGCTGGGAGAGTTTCAGTCAATAAGTGGTTCTTGAGCACTTACTGAATGCCTGGTGCTGTGCGAGGCTGTGGGGAATGAGAGGCAAGTGGGACATAATCTGGTGGGGATACAGAGTTAGAGTAGGTAGTGTAGACCCGAGATGTGTCTGAGCAGATAGTGTGTGGACTGGGAGGGAGGGCTCAAGTCTCAGGAAAGAGGGGTCTTCTCTCTAGAGATTCAGGTCCTGCTTCAGGGAGGAGGTTTTGGGGTTGAGGACAGGGTTTCCGTCTTGGGCAAGAACAACTAGCTCTACAGAGCCTGAGCACTTCAGCACCCCACCCCCAGAATTCCATCCCCACATGGAGCTGGGCCTCTCTAGTGTGCTTTGAGAACCCGGACCTGAGTAAGGAGGTCAAGGAGCAGGGAAAAGGGGGATTGAGCCCATTATCTAGGGGTAGTCTAGTCATCCAAGTGGCAAATGTCTGGGTGGACCAGATCTGGCTCTAGCAAGAAACCCACCAAGGGTAGGAGGTGAGATCAGCTTTGCTCTCAGCTCCTCCAGCATCCACTAGACAGGAAGACCCAAAGGTTTCTGAGACACCTGTAGGGAGGAGCTCTTGTTAGCACCAAAGCTCAAAGGGATCCTTGTTTAGCCTGAATCCACTTCCACCAAGGACTGGGCCAACCCACTCCCTCTCCTGAGCCATTCTCTCTCCCAGTTTGTTTGATTCTTTGAGTAGAGAAGACTGGGAGTGCGGGGAGTTCTGATCTAGGGAACCCCAAACCCCAGAAGGGCCCCTGCATGGTCATCTCAGCCCAAGAGACATCCCTTTTGTCTGGAGTCTTTGGGGAGAGTGAGGGCTTTGCCAGGGAAAGTCACAGGAAGGGTACAATTCCAGGTCCCTCAAATCGTCCAGCCTGTGCTACAGTGGAAAGAGTACTTTCTGCCAGACTGGAATATGGATCATCGCTCCGCACGTTCCCAGGTGTGTGCTCAGGAGCAAGGTGCTTTTCCTCTTGGGGCCTGATTTTCCATCTGTATAATAGGATGATGCCATCTCCCTTCAGAATGAGAGCTGAACTGAGGATAGAGGGATTCATGAGCTACATCTCTTCACCTTCTCTCTATGGGCCACCCCAGGAAGAAACATGGCTTCCTGGGCTAATGGGGCATGTCTTGATCTGAATACTTTCCTGAGTTTTCTGCTTGTCCTGGCCCTCAAGGCTCATGGTGGGTATGAACTTTTATAATTTATTTATTTATTTGTTGCTGGGAATGGAACCCAAGGCCTTGTGCATGCCAGGCAAGTGCTTTTCTGCTAAGCCACACCCCCAGCCCTCATGATGGCTATGGCTATGGCTGTGGCCCAGGCTTGGGTGTCAGACAGACCTCCTTGGAGCCCAAGCCTGTATGGATGAGTCACAGAGCCCCTTCTGCCTCCATTTTCCACCATGGAGTGTGGGTGGTACCACTTGCTCTATGTTAGTTGCCTAAATGATGTCATCTACAGTGTGCCCTAGTTTGCAGTCTTTGGGTAAACCAGGCAAGGAGGTTTCTTGTTGGCTGCAAGTGCTGAGCACTGGAAGAAGAATTAGAAGTTAATGGGCAGCCAAGGAAAGCAGACCTCCTTTGCTGTCTCCCAGACTCTGGGCTTGGACTGTGGCCCCCTGTCTTTATCTGTACCTTTCTCATTACCTCTTGCCTCTGGGTGCTCCCAGAGGTTCTGCTCCAGATCCACAAAGCTAGGTCCCCTGCCGTGCTCTCTCCTACCTGTTAGTTCTGGCTGCACATCTCTACATCTTGTGTTTCCCAGTTAGGATTCATTAGAAAGGGAATTTGATGGGTCAGCTCCTCTCACAGGAGGCTGCTGGTCAGCATGCATATGACTTGGTTTGGGTCTGCAACACACCTGTGGTTCTGTCCACTGTGGTCAGGGTCACTTATTAGGTCTTGTGAAAAGGGGTCTCTGGCCCTCCACATACGTCCTTCAACTCAAAGCTGCTCCAGGAATGAAGGGAAACAAATTAATATTCCAGTCTAGGTGTCCTCAGGCCCCTTCCTAAGAAGTTAGGTTTGTGACTACACAAAGCACCTGCCCCTTCCTGAGCCCTTTGCAGTGGGATCTGAGCAGAATGTCTGCATTGGGACCCAGTGAGTATCCTCCTGATTCCTCCACACCTGCTTACTAGCCCAACTCCCCAACTATGGGAATTTCTCCCCTTTTTTAGTCAGTGGAAAGGGTGTAGCAGTTTTCCTAGATATGGAATGTCATCTTCGAAAAGAAAAAATGAAGTGCAACTTCTGTGTAAGTACAGAGACAGCAATTATAGGATTATTTTTGCAAAGGAAGGAAATTACTTTTTACTCTCAATTTTCAGTGTGTTGATGATAAACCTGACTCTGTCCACCTCATCCTAGCTAGCCCTCAGGGGAGGTTTATTAACTAGTTTCTGGCCTGTGTGTCAGGACTGTGATTTTTGAAAGAACATAATGTGGCTCAGAGTTGACCTCTGATATGTGGGAAAGCTGTCTTGTCACTTCCTTAGCACAACCCAGGACAAGGGCTACATGGGCTTAACAGACAAAGGAAATCTGTATTAACAAGAGGATGCCCTGCCTGAGCACAATGGAAGGCTCAGGATGATCAGGACCTGAGGTCCTGAGCCCAGGCAGATGGACTGGCCTCAGAGAGGTACAGTATGCTTCTCCCTCTGAGCCACAAAGAAGGAGGAGGCAGAACTTTTCCAGTGGTTTCATTTTTTTGTTTTGTTTTGTTTGTTTGTTTTTAGTTGTTGATAGACTTTTATTTTATTTATTATATATGGTGTTGAGAATTGAATCCAGTGCCTCACACTTGCCAGGCAATTGTGTGACCACTGAGCCCCAGCCCCAGCCCCTCCAGTGGTTTCTTAACACTGGCTCTGGGTTCACATCACTTGGGAGCCTTTAAAAGCCTCAAGCTAAACATACATCTGCCTTGTGACCCAGCAATTCCAGCCCAAAGTGTTTGCCCAGGAAAATGAACACTTGTGCTTACAAGAGTGGTACTAGAGTTTTCATTCCACTTTCATAACAGGCAAAAACTGGAAAGTGCTCATGTGCCTCAATGGCAAACACAAAAATTGTATACCCATACAAAGGAATTGTAAATCCTAGTGAAATCACCCACTTCACAATCACACAAAACTGTGATTCTTTCAAACACATAGCTGAGTCAAAGCAGCCACATAAAAGAGTGTGTAGGTATAATTCTGTTTACATAAAGTCCCCAAAGAGGCAAAGGAAATCTCTGTTGGAAATCAGGGTGATGGTTTTCCCTGGAATTTGAGGGGACAGGCAGTGAAACTAGAGAGAGGAGGAGGAGGTTCTGGGGGACTGGTCCCTGGGTATGTGTTCATTTTTGAGATGCACTTAATTATATGTGCGCTTTTCTATATTTAAATTAACTTTAATAAAACAACTTAAAAATATATAGTCACTAAATGCTACCCCCAGAGATTCTGATATAACTGTTTGGAAACAGGACTCAAGCATCTCTTTTTTTTTTTCCCCTATAAAGACTTGCAGGTGATTTTTTAGTTGTAGATGGTCATAATACCTTTATTTTATTTATTTATTTTTATGCTGTGTTGAGGATCGACCCCATTGCCTCACATGTGCTAGGCAAGTGCTCTACCACTGAGCTACAACCCCAGGCCCTTTGCTGGTGATTCTACTGTGAATCTAGCCAGCTCCACATTAGTGCTAACAGGAGAGTGGGTGGCTTTTCTCTGTGAGGAAGGAGGTGAGCTGTGTGTGCTGAGTGGGAGGTAAGGAAGGAATGAGGGGACCTGGGGAGCATTTAGACCACCCTAGAGGGAGGAACCCCAAATCTAGGCAGCTGAACCTCAGCTTTCGAAGCTCTATTCTTGTGTCTGGATGGCTGCTTCCATTGTTTGTGGGTTTGTAATCTCAGGGGTCGGTCTGTGCTAAAATGCATTTTTTGATTTTTCTGGTTTTTTTTTTTTGTACTGGAGATTGAGCCCAGGGATGTATAACCACTGAGTTGGATCCCAAGATCTTTTTATTTTTTTTTTATTTTGAGACAGGGTCTCATTAAACTGCTTAGTGCCCCACAATATCACTGAGGCTGGCCTGGAACTTGAAATTCTCCTGCCTTAGCCTCTCAAGTTGCTGGGATTGTAGACACAATTGTAGATTGTGCCTGGCTATGATGCATTTTTTTTTTTTTTTTTTTTTTTGAGAATAGTGCTGTTTTTAGATCTCACCCTGGAGATCACAGAGGCCTAATGTCCTGGCTGGCTGTGGGAGAGCTGGCTGCGGGAGAAGTGGAGCTGGCCCTGGGTATGACCTGTAAGATGCTCTTGTATTTCAGATGTCCATGAGAAGTCAACGTGGGAGAGTGTGGGCATCTCCCTGGGGGAGGAGAAGCCCCAGGGGATGACCCTGCTGCCCGTTGTAGAGAAGGCCATTCCTGTGACCACATAGGCCAAACTGAGTCAGGCTGCCAGGCCTGACTGGGGTTTTTGCTTCAGTGGTGGCCACAGGCATTGCTACTGCCAAAGGCACCCTGGGTCCTGGAGCGAGGTCTGTCGTAGGTTAGGGAGAGCTGGGTGTGGGGAGCAGGCTATGCACAGACAGCCAACAGGAAGAAAGCCACATGGACACTGCAGTGGACACCAGAGAGGTCCAAGTGGCACTTTCTTTCTTTTTTTAATATTTATTTTTCAGGACACAACACAATGCCTTTATTTCTATGTGGTGCTGAGGATCGAACCTGGGTCCTGCCCACGCTAGGTGAGCACTCTACCGCTGAGCCACAATCCCAGCCCCCAACTGGCACTTTCACCAAAACACCCCAGCCTGTCTGGATCACTTTCTCCTGCTACCTCCCACCTGAGTTTCCCCTTTGATCCATCAACCCGTGTGGGTTGATCATGGTGCAGCCCAGAGCTCCTGGAGGGAAGAGTCCAGTTGTGGTGACCCTGCCAGCTCCTGTCCATTTCTCCCTCCTTCTTTTCTTCTGGGTGTCAGCCATTCTTTGTGTCCCTTTCACTCTTACTGCCTTGCTTCTCTCTCTTTTCTCTTTGGGTGCTGTCATCTCTCTTTCTCTCTGTCCTTCCTGCCTTCATTCATTTAGCAAACACTGGCTGTGTGCTGGGGATGCAGAAATGTAGCAGACACACCCCTGCAGGAGCTCAGAGTCTGGGGGAGGCAGATGAGTAAGCAGACAAACGCAGTTGGGTCTGGTAAGTGCTGGGGCAGCAGCATGCAGGAGAGACAAGGGACCACGGAGGAGGGAGTAAGCGGCAGCTTTGCTGGAGGAAACCAAGGAAGGTTTCACAGAGGAGGTGACATTTGAACTGGGGCTTTCCATAGGACCAGGAATTTCCCAGGTAGATAAGCATGGTAAGGGATTCCAGGTAGAGCCCTGTGAAGGGTGCCTGGGGCTGCATGGGAGGGAGTGGCAAGATGTGAGGAAGTGGAGGGGAACTGCAAGGCAGTGGGCAGGAGAGGGCAGGGTCAGAGCTGGCCCAGAAGGCCCTGCTGGCAGTGTGGCTGTACCTGAGAGAGGCAGGTGTGTAAGAGCGAGGTATGTTGGGGCAGGTGTTGTTAGGGAGCTATTGCCAGCATCCAGGAAAAAGACAAGAGCGGCCTGGGCTTGCCTGGTGTAGCAGGAATGGAGAAACAAAGATGATCCTGTGGTTAAGGAGTGGCAAGCCTGTGGAGGCCAGGTGGGGGTGGGAGAAGAATGAGTAAAGACTTTGGCTGGGTATCTGTGCCGATGGTGGAGTCTTCCTTGTATATTGGGGCTCAGAGGAAGCAGGTTTTGGGGGATGAGGCTGAGTCCACTTAGATGGATGCATCTAGATGGCAGGGGATAAAGAGTCAAGTTTGGAGATGGAGATTTGGGGGTGTCTGCCAGGTGGCAGTATTTTGATCCTGGGGGAGGCACAGAGAGCAGAGTGCATAAGGCAGGTGCTCTGCGCAGTCTGATCCACGAGATCTGTGGGAGACTTGCATCTCTAGGTCCCCTACTCACTGTGCCTCTCCCTCTCCTCCTCCTTCTCTTGACATCTCCCATCAAGTGCTGGCTGCCTATCCCCACCCCTTCCTGTAGGGCGGGCCCCATACCAGGCTCCTGGTGCGATAAGCTCAATAAGTATTTGTGGAAGGAATGGAGTGGGCAGGTGGCCCGGGTCCCACATCAGCCAGTGGGGCTTGGGACAGGCAGACTCTGCCATGCCTTCCAGTAAGCTGTCCTGTGTTTGGACCAGGCTTAGCAGTGGAAAGGACCTCATATGAATTTTTCAATCTTGAGTCCTCCCTTTCATGTTAAAAAGGCTGCCATTCCCCTGCTACATCCCCTTCATGACTGTAATTACTTTTGTAGTTTTGACTGAAAAAATAAATGTAATTTCAGGATCCCGCACCCTATATTAACTCCACAGTTTAAACGTGGGGTTAGGTTGGGATGGGATGGATGGGTAGAAGCTATGGTTTATGACTCAGGAGGTATATGACCCAACTGGCTATGGGGGGAGTGTTCATAGGAGGAAGGGAAATGGACAGAGGCTGCCAGCAGTCTGGGGGCCCAGGCTAAGCTCATGCTCTTGAAGCCCCCTCCTTGGCCTTCTGTGTCACAGCCCAGTTGGTCATTGGGTACCCCTGTGTCTGACAGGTTCTTCTGGTGAGTACTGGACGACCCTTTTCCCCAACCTTTACATGCTCACATGTAAAGAGGTTGCTTTTAGTTTAAAGATATTTGAAAGTTCGTTGTCCACAAGTGACTCCAACTTACCTCCATGATTTTCTTCATGGAGATGCAGCTTTCTTCTGATGCCTCATGGTCAGGTCTGCCTCCTCCAACCTTATCATTTAGCTCCCTCCATCCATCGACACCCTGTCACCTTGCTCCTGCAACATGGGCTCAGGGGAATCAGTGATGGTTGAGGAAGAGTCCCTGATCTCCTGAAGCCCCTGAAGATGGACAGTCACAGCACACCAACTCATGTCACAGATACCAAGGGGAGACTTCCAGTTAGGGTGCCGTGAGTGCCTTCAGGCAGGGGCTCCCCGCCCAAGTTGCAGAAAGGCTAAAAGGAGGCTTTAGACCTTAGGATTTGTCATTTGGACCTCAGGATGAGTCAGGTTTAAGATCCAGCCAAAGGTATGGTTATCTATGCAAGAATATAATCCTGCCCAGTTTATGAGGTTCTGCTTCCCTTTCTCTGGGAACCCTTCTGTGACTATTTAGTCCGCAGGGATCTTGGTTCTCTGAGCGCCTGCAACCCTGAGAACTTGAATCTAACTTTCCACTTTTTCCCATGGATAACCTGTTGTGTCCCTTGGCCACCCTTTAGGCTGCAGTATGTGTTCTTTGGAGTTAAGTCCACATCCTTTTTCTTTTTTTTTTTTGGCCTGGTAGTCCAGGAGACTCACTGCACTGCAGGGGCCTACCCTATGCAAGGTACACACCAAGAGAGAAACAGAGATGAATGAGAGAGGTGGGTCTACCACACGATAATCAAATACAAGTATAGCAAAAACACCACAGAGGGGTTGGAGTTGTGGCTCGATGGTGGAGCACTTGCCTAGCATGTGTGAGGCACTGGGTTCAATCCTCAGCACCGCATAAAAATAAATAAATAAATAAAATAAAGGTATGTATAAAAAAAGAGCAATGTACCTTTAGAAAATACCACAGTCAAAAAGGCAAATGATAAACTTGGAAAAATATTTGCAAAAATGATAAATGAAGGATTAATATTCTCAATAATTTATACAAAACAAGACTCATAGATGAAATTCCAATAGCAAATATATATTTGGGAAAAAAGTACCTAGAATTAGCTTGTCAATCCACTAATTTCATTTCTGAGAATGTGTCCCACAAAAGGACAGTGACATAGGGTTTCTCATGAAATCATGTTGAGCAACAAAAATAGAGTATGTAAATTATATGCAATACAATTAATTTATATAATTATACACTTATTCATAATTTTTTTCTTTGGGTGATTTTTAGAGATTTTTATTTTTTGGTACCAGGGACTGAACCCAGTGGTATTTAACTACTGAGCAGCATTCCCCCACTCTTTTTTACTTTTTATTTTGAGACAAAGGGTTGCTAAGTTGCTTAGGCCCTTGCTAAGTTGCTGAGACTGACTTTGAACTTGCAATCTTCCTGCCTCAGCCTCCCAAGCCACTGGGATTACAGGCATAGCCACCATGCCTTGCTAGGAATTTTTAAATGGCTAATTTTGACTTTTGTCAAAATTTGATCAGTGTATTTTATATTTCTCATATTCTCTGAAATGAATGTTAAAGAAGTCAAGGGAAAAAAATCCTCTGTGAAGTGTGAAATGATAGAAACAAATAAATCTGGAAGTTAACCTTTGAGAGTCAAAGGGTCAAATCATTAGCATAATCTGTCATTTCATAAGATTCAGTAAAGACAGTCATGTGTTCCTTAATAGTGGGGAAACGTTAAGTGTTCTGAGAAATGCATTGTCGGATGATTTTATTGTCGTGCAAACATTTGTGGAGTGCTTTCACAGATTTAACACAGCGATGATGTCACAATGTTATATAATCTTATGGGATCACCAATATATATGTGGTCTTCCCGTCGTAGACCAAAATGACTTGTATATGTTGAATGTACCAAACCCTTTACAAGTTTGAGGACAGAGGCTGATTTATGGTAAGGTTTCCTGGCTCAGTATCTTAATCTCTACAATGGTATGGTGGGAGGGATCCAGACTAAATGCTTTCTGAGGGTCTCCTGGCAGATCTTGGACTAAGTAATTTTTTTTTTTTAAATACAGGGGATTGAAAACAGGGCTGCTTTGCACTGAGCTAAGTTCCTAGACTTTTTATTTTTTCTTTTGAGTCAGTCTTGCTAAGTTGCTTAGGGCCTCACTAAGTTGCTGAGGCTACCCTTGAACCTGCGATTTTTCTGCCTCAGCCTTCTCAGTTTCTGTGATTACTAGCATGTGCCACTGCACCTGCCCTGACTTAGTCATTCTAGTCTTCTTTAGTTTGCCCAATCACAGAGCTGAGTTAATGATGTATTGGGATTTTCAGGTTTCAGATTCTAGTTCCTTTATGATGGGGGAACACCACACAGGACTTGATACCTATTCTGGACCACCATTCTGCTCTGTCTTGGCCCTTCTTCCTGCTCAGTCCTTGGGGCCTCTCAGGTGGAGCTACTCTGACTGCTCAGGTTTTACTGTTGCCAAATCTGAGGGAGAAGAATGGGGGAACCCTATTCTTCACAACTGTTAGGTAGAGGCAGCAACTCAAAGGCTGCTGGGGAACCCCACCTGTTTAGGGAGAGTATCTTCGCACCTGAGACACTTAAAAATTTTTTTTTCAGTTGTGGATGGACACAATACCTTTATTTTATTTATTTATATGTGGTGCTGAGGATCGAACCCAGTGCCTCACATGTGCTAGGCAAGCACTCTACCACTAAGCTACAACCCCAGCCTTCCTGGGACATTTTTGAAATGATTTGGCTGTCATGGTCGATGTCTCCTGACTGTCTGACTGTCTGAAGGTGACTGAGGCCACTTCCTGATATGGCCTGATCTTTCCCTCCCAGCCACTCTCACCTGTGGGTTGACTGGAGTCCAGCTCCAATGTTAGCTGCATCATCAGTTCCTTAGCTTTGATAAGGCCACCCATGCTCAGCAACCTTTCCCAGAACCTGACAGTTTATAGTAATGCTGCCCAGGCACTTCAGTAAGTGGTTCTTTCAGTCATAAGTAAGTCTCAGAGTCTCCCCTGCCAAGGTGCCTCCTCTAGAGTGAGGCTGGAGATCCAACTCTGCTGCTTCTCACAACTGCCTGGTACTCAAAATGAGATGGACAGATTGATTTCCTTCTGGTCCAGGCATTGATTAAACCTCAGGCTTCCAGGAAAAACCCTATGGGAGAAGCCCCACTCTGTCATTGCTATCTCTGAATTGTGATGTCTTCAAACTCATCTTGGATATTAGGGCCAGTCTGGGGTGGTGGACAGAGGTAGCTGTCCAGGTCATGGTGTTTCCCAAATATCCCCCTTCCTGATGTGGGCCTGTTTCTCCCTAGCAACCAACAAATGCATGGAAAAATGATATCTCTGAAGAGCCCTGTGTCCTGCACGGAGACACCAGTCAGGGTTCAGGAGCCCCCAGAATACAGGTGAGTCCCCCGACCCCCAATCAGAGGCACATGCAGATTGAGGAGTGGAAAGTCCTCAGGAGGTGACCTTTTAGAAAGGGGACCTTAAGGGTGGTCAGGGCCCCTTAGCAAGTCTGTTACATTGGGCATAGGCTGCCCAGGGCCTCTTCCTGCCACCCCTCCAGCTTATCCCGATGCATTGGGACCCAGTAGAGTCTAGGCTTCTCAGGTTACCAATGGCCTCCCTGCCCACTTGTCCTCTAGCTAGCCTGGTCAGGGAAAAGGTTTGCCTTTCAATACTACCTCCTCCCTTAGACTGGTAGCCTCCATCAATCTGGATGAGCTTGTGCTGAGTCCCGAACTGCACAGCTCCAGGCCACCAGGAGGAGGCTGCAAGGAGGCCAGGCCTGCCAGATCAGGCCCATGGCCTGGCCCCAGAGCTGTGAGTCTAATGTCTCCACCTCAAGCCTCCCCCACCAGAAAATGTCACCATCCCTATACTGATGGTTCCTCTGCCTACTACCCTTTAGCCAAAGAAATGGGAGAGCTACCCATGGGTGGGTAGCTCCTGAGCATCTTGGGAGACTGAGGCTCAGGCTGAGCATACTTCTGGTGGGTGGCGCTCACACCTGCCTGGGAAGGAGGGGTCTCAGTGCCTACTCCCCGCTTCCAGGAGTGCCTTCCCCAGGGATGAGCTGTGTGCTTTCTGTACTTAGAATTTTGCTGTGTCCCCTTGAGAAGGGCTCTAGTCTCCAGTCTCTGCCCCAACCTTCTGGCTCAAAGCCAGGCAGAATTGGCTCTGAGGATGCATGGGCAGGACTCAAGGGTTCTTTGTCCCTGGAATGGAATGTCTCCTTTGCAGTCTGTACTGGTCAGAAGGCTTGAAGGGTGAAGAGATAAAGAAGTGTGGCCGGGAAGGGGTAAGTGTGGGGAGACTGACTTCCCACTGCTCACCAAGGGGGGGGGGTGCCCTGGGCTGTCTGAATTCAGTAATGACTTTTCGGCCACTAGGTTGTCAGCTGGAATCCAGGAGACCTAAGTGGGTGTCCCTGACTGGGTGGGAGTGGGGTGTCCCCCGCTCCATTTGCAGGCTGCCTGTCAGGATTCAGCGTTTCCAGGGGACAACCTGTGCTTGGAACTCAATCCTCCACACCCATTGGCTGTTTATTGGCAGCTTCATTTGAAGTCACTAGATAGGGGGCTGTGGCAGTTTTCTTGGTGACTGGAAAAGGGTCCTTTTGGTGGTTTGATCTCCCTGGGCTTCTCAGATTCAGCCCATGTGTTTGCAGACACTACTGAGTAAATACAACCAGCAATACCACAAGCTGTTTAAGGACATCCCCTTGGAGGAAATGGTTCTCAAAGGTGAGCTGTCTCCCTGGTGTGGCTGCCAGGTGCGTGCAGTGCCTGGGGCCCAGGCACTCTACTCTTGAGGCTCCAAGGCACAATTTAGATATGGGAACTGGTTGCCCTTTGGATGCAGTTGGTGCTTCTTCCTCCAAAAGTGTGAGAAGACTGGGCTGGTTTGGGATATGAAGTTGAATTTATGAAGTTTTTCTTGAAGAAATGTAGGATTCCTCATTTATTTCTGTTCTGTTTTTATCAATGACTGTTGTTTCCTGCTCATGCCCCTCACTGAGCATGTGCACAGTCAAGGCCCCAGTGGGGCCCAGCAAGAGGTTCTGCCTGGAGGTAACAGAAATCCAGGCTTAGAGACTCAGGCAGGAACCTGCTTGGACCTTGGAGCACCTGGGGGGATGTACTGATTGGGGCCTGGGATGGAGACAGGGAGTCTGAGAAGGGCAGATGCTGAGGCTGGACTCTAGACTCCTGATTGTGAAGATCCAGGCCTGGGGCTTCTTCAGCTGACTTACTCATGGCAGTCTTTTCTCCTGTGACTTCCCAGTGTGCTCCTGTGCCCTCCAGAGGGACCTCCTTCTCCAGGGCCGGCTCTACATCTCCCCCAACTGGGTCTGCTTTCATGCCAGTCTCTTTGGCAAGGATATCAAGGTAGTCATGAGTGGTAAGGTTGTTATATGTCCCAGTGAGGACCCAGCCCCAGCCCAAGGAAGAGGCAGCTCCCGCCCTGTGGGCATGTATCTAGTCATGCCTTCCCTCTGCATGCTGGGCCCTTGGTGAAGCCTCTCACTTTGATGAGAAGCATCAAAGTATCTCATCTGGTATCCAGGGAAGTAGTCCTGCCCCTACTAACAGGGTCCCCAATCTTGAATCCACATGTGGCTTAAACAGTTCATAGCCAAAGTCTCTGGGTATCTCAGAAATGCCTTCGGAATCAGAGAGGGATGTCACATTTACGTGGACCCTATTTTGGCAAAGAGAGAGTGCAGGGAACTCCAGGAAACTCCACAACCTAAGTGTGGGATCTACCAGAGATCTGCCGACCAAGTTGGTTGTATTCTTGGTCTATTGGATAAAGGTTCATATCTAGATGAGAATCCAGAGTGGCATGTGCTATCATCAAGGTGGGACAAGGTGTTGGGGATATCTGGAAGAGAAGCCTGGATGACAGGGTGGAAATTTTAAATGCTCCTCCATATGAGGTCAGCCTTCTGCAAGGTGTCCATGCTGAGATCATTGCCAGCTATGGCTGGGGCCCTATGTAGGGAGCAAAGGGACTGTGTCCTTGGGACTGAGTCCTAAGAGAAGTATGCCTCTCTGTTTCAGGTGGTCATTCCTGTGGTATCTGTGCAAATGATAAAGAAACACAAGATGGCACGGCTCCTTCCCAATGGACTGGCCATCACTACCAACACCAGTCAGAAGGTCAGTGGGTATCTGGTCCAGCACTTCCTTGTCAGTTTTTCCACACCCCAGACCCAGGAACCCACTGCCTGGCTCTGGCCCACCCCCAGGCCTTTATTTCTTCCCACACTGCCACTTTCCAGTGGATATTTTAGGCCATATAATAAGCTATAAGAGACAGCCCTGTGTGCAGGGTGGGGTGGGGGGAGGTGTTCTTATTATTGAGTCTCAGTCCATATCCCTATGGGCCTGACCCCAACTCATGGAGGTGGCCTGCTGGCACAGCAATCTCACTACTTCTTTCTATTTTTTCTCCATGTCTCAGTATGTCTTTGTGTCACTTCTTTCCCGGGACAGTGTGTATGACATGCTGAGGAGGGTCTGCACCCACCTACAGGTATGGAGCTCAGGGACAGAAGTTGGGTCAGGGGGACTGTTCAGGACTGGACCCCAGTCTTGGGACTAGGCTGTTATGGGAGGTCAGCCTATCTTTCCAGCACAGGGAACAGGAGACGGGAGAGTGAATAAATGCTCCGGCTAAGTGTACTGTGAGCATATCTGTTTGAGGCCAGTGGGCCCTCGAGTGCCCTCATGTACATATACGCACTCACTTATGTACAAATAGACAGGAGCATGTGGCAGCTTCCAAATACGGCCTACAATCCTCTCTGGCCTGTGGTGAGGAATGGCAGTGGGGAGGGGTTGGCAGAATGGGAGGTTAAGTTGCCTTGCCCTCTGCTCTAGTATGGAATGGGGGGACCTGCAAACTCTGGGAGCTGAGCTTCACCAGAGACAATATGGCATATTTGGAGGTAAAGTTATCTTGGAGAATATCGAGGCCTCGGCATGTCTAACCTTGCCTGTTTCTTTTCCTCCTCAGCCTTCCAGCAAGAAGAGTCTGAGTGTAAGAAAATTTCCAGAGGAACCGGAGTGTGAGTCTCTGGTGAGAGCTGAGGCTGGGAGCAAAGACAGCTGAGAGTACTGTGGCTCCGAGGCTTCAGGGTCTCCTAGGACCCTAGAAACCAGGTTCAAAATCCAGTGGCCATGCTGTGCCAGAGGTCCCCTAGACTCCATGCCACACTGAGCTGCTTAGTTCCTTTGCAGACTTCTGAACAGAACAAAAGTCTAGGCCCTGGAACAGCATTTAGGTTGAGTCCCACACCTGTATGGATGCAGGGCCCGGTGATCCATCCTCTTTCCTTTGACAGTCAAGAGGAACTCCAAAGACTATCAATTTACAACCCACACTGAATTTAGGTTTGCTGAGGTCCCAGCTGTTTGCTTTGGTATCTGGGGACCTGGATAGTCAGAGCCAAGTTTTTAGTGAAGAGGTAGATGTAGAAATGATCCCAGGGTGTTTGAAGCCTGCTCAGTAACTATTAAGCATTCAGCCAAGCATGCAATATGCATAACATGGTTCAGGGGACAGAAGGTGATGTTCCCATTTCTATTGATAGAGACCTTAAGTCTCCCCTGTCAATGTCAGTGATTTGTTCAGAGTTAGAGACCAGAAAAGAGGAGCCATAATGTACGGAATATAAGGCCTACTGTGCCGATCTTTTTTAGACTCAGATCTGAGCATGTACCAGGATTGACTTATCTAAGAATCTGCTGTAATTCTAACTAGTGGCCCTCAAAGACATTGTTTCCTGGCAGAGGGACTATTGTCACAGCAAGGAGAACAGATAGGAGAGATATATGATTGGGCTATGACAATTGTCCCCACCTGTGAATTTGCTTCCATTCCTGGCTAAGCATCAAGGATGAAGGTCCCTAAGGGTCTGAAGGTCCCATGACTCCCATATTGGTAATATCTGGAGAAAGCCTTGATAAACTCTTAGGGCAAGAGGGATCCCAAGGGCAGTGTTGAGACAATTTCTCCTGTCTTTTCTACAGGAAGTCCTCATTCCTGAGATGAAGTGGAGAAAAGTGTGCCCTGCCTCCAGATCCCTGTCACTCCCTGACAACATCCCTTGTATCCCTCAGGCAAACATGGACTGCACAGACAGCTTCTTCCCCTCCAGGAAGCCTCCAGGTTCTGGTAATTCAGGGGACTTATCTGTGGCAAACACTTGCAGAGGCCAGACTTTCTTTGAGTTCTGTGAATAAGGCTTGACAGAGTCAGCAGGGCTTCTGAGAGCTGTTTCTTTCTTTCTCCAAATCAATATAGAAAAGTCAGGAGCCCAAGTAGCTTCAGCAAATGAGGGGAGGAGGCATATCCCAGGCTGGCTGGGGTCCTGCCTGCCTAGGAAGATGCCTAATTGCCCTCCCATTGCAGAGAGTGCAGCCTGTGAGGACAGGGAGCTGGAGGAGCCCACAAGCAACCGGGAGCTAAGGCTCTGGGATTCCTGCCTCCTCAAAGTCGTCTTCATGCTGTAAGTGACTGTACTGGGGGAGGAGGACGGACTCACCTGGGGAGTGTGGATATTTGGAACAGGGGTCTTGGAGAGCGGAGAGGTCACTATCTAGATCCAGGAGAAGATTTAAAGCAAATGTCAAGCTTTTGGGTAGTGTCTGAAGGCTCCATGACTCGCCCTTCTATGGCAAGAGAAAGTTTTATTCCTGAAACCCTATAATTTAGGTGTAAGGCTGTGCAATGGGGAGGGAAACTGTTGAGGAAAGGAAAAGCTGCTGCCCAGGATTGGGGAGGGCAGATGGTTGGCAGAATTGGAGACAGCCATCAGATAGCTTTTGAGAAGTACTGACCAGGGGAAAAGCATGCTTATCCCACTGCCCACTAGGGAAGATTCTAGACCCCCTGACTTGTTTGTATCTCAGTTTCTAAGGACCAGTAAAGTAGTGGTGGGAAGTTACATGCACAGCCAGCCCCTGGTTTTCCCTCATCTGCCTCTTCTGACTCTGTGGGCTGGGTGATTGTCAACCTCAGCACCTGCAGGGGCAGTGGGCCTGCTACCTTAGGAAATCTTAATGGCCTTTTAGAGGAGACCCAAAAAGGACCAAGGTGACTGGTCAGAGGGAAGGTGGGACAACAGCTTTGGCTGTCTGGCCAGGGCTCACCTGAAGGGCCCAGAATTCCTGCCAGGCTGTGAGGACATTTCCATAGGGATGATCTCAGGACTCCATGCAGCCTCTGGGAAGAATAATGCCCAGGCCTGAGGATGGCTGCTGGGCAAAGAGTTCATTAATTGCTCCAATTGCAGGAGTAGCTTAGTTCACATACCTATTTCCAGTGAGCCTCCCCAAATGCATTTTCAACTCCATTTTGCCCATTTCTCAAGGATCTGCTTCTTGGTCATGTCCTCATCCTATCTGGCATTCCGCATCTCTCAATTGGAACAACAGTTATGCTCCTTGAATTGGGATGCTCCGGTCCCTGGGCACAGGTGAGACTCTCTTTCTCCCTAATACCTTTGGGATTGAGGGTTAAGAGTCCAGTCTTCCCATTACCTTGGGTGGACTTGGCAATGCTATCTGCTGATTTGATGGCCCTAAGCAAGATTGGGTAGTGTATGCAATGTATTTAGATTCTATTGTGGACTACTCTCAAGGGGGAAAAAAGGCTTCACTGGCCCTTCTGCTCATATCTGTCTTCATTCTGGGCCCTTTCTCTGGTTTAACCATTCATCTCTCCTATGTGCAGGTAACAGCCACTTGGCCTTTGTCCTCCTTGTACCTTCTCCAAGAAGAATGCTATGGGTGCTAAGTCTCCAACGATACCTTTGATTTATGCTGCTGCTGTGCTGAGACTGAATATGAAGGAAAATATTCTAGATTCCTCTCCTCCCCCAAGTCTTCTTCCTCCCTCAACATGTGATCTGAAGTACCTGTTTACAAGTTAATTGGAGCCTACAAATTTTGGACTCAAACTAAAAGCTAGATTTTTGGAACTAGCAGAGGAATTCTGTACACTAAGTTTTAGCAAGCACATAAATGAAACAAAAAATTAAACTTGCTCCTTGAAAACAGTTCTGGCACATAGCCAGAGCCCTGGGGGCCACTTCAAGGGCCAAAGGCCATGCTCTGATGCTTGGAATGTGGTTCTCTATCACATGGCCCACTCCAGTGTAGGCGGGGAGGCAGAGACCAGTACATAAATCCTGTGTGTGTGTGTGTGTGTGTGTATGTGTGTGTTCTGCTCTCTCCTAATACACGGCTCTTGCTTGGGACACTGAGAGTCTCTGCTCTGGAGATTCCAGAAGGAGATGAATTTTCTTGCTCCAATTAAAGCTCTGTGCTGGCCCGTCATGAGAAGTCTAGCCAAACCTGAAAAAATGTTATCCACAGCAAGGGATGGTGGCAGGGGCTATGAAGGAGAATGGAGGTTCCAGAATTCCATGTCCCCAGCTATTATTTTCTGATGAGACAGGTAGACTAGGGCCTCTGATTACCTGTGGTCACCTACCAGGTATTAGGTCTATCCCTGGTATGCTCAAACATTTCCAAGGTATCCCAGGCCCTAGAAGCAAGTGAGGGGAAGGGTAAAGGCTTTGATTTGAGCTTTGCTGGGTATTCCCTGCCTGACTGCCCAGATCTCAGGCATGCTGGGGACACTTGCCTGGGCAGCCAAGTATTATGGTGTTGGGCCACCACAGGGCAGGGTTCATTCATGTCACCTGCAGACAGCAGGCCATGAGGGAAGGTCATTTACTCCATGGGGTCTGTTCCCCATGAATAAGGTGCAGGTGCACTGGTTCAGTGCATGGACTAGGTGAAGGGGGTCTGTCTGATACATTTGGGGATAAGAGACATAGGGGACAAGAAGAGTGGATATAATGATACAGACAGAGACAGTCTTCCTCTGTCTGCCCTCTCTGTTCTGAAAAGAACTCTGGCCTGATCTCCCTAGGACTCTCATCTGCTAAGACAGTACCTGTGGAGCTTCCAGAAAGGACTTGTAAGGAGACCAGAGATGTGAGGGAAAGGCACTGGTGATGGGTGGGCAGCGTCAGAAACAGCTACTGTGTTCCCGTCTCTGATCCCAAGAGGTTAATCAGGAGAGGAAGTCCACATGGAAACTGTTGATCACAGACTAGAGATCTTCTTTCCTGTTCATGACAAATCCAAATAAGGAGTGGAGGAACTGACAGTAGGTGACAAATCCTTGAGCTCAGACCAGAGAGCTCTTCATCCTCACCATGTACCACTTTCCAGGATTGAGTGTAGAGCCTGGCCTTGTGTGTCGTTTGCACCAAATCTGTGTGTCTCAGGTGAAACTCGCTGCTAGTCCTCCTCACAGTGCCACACTGGATGAATGCCTGTCTTTTTTTTTTTTTTTTTTATTTACTTTTGGATATGACCCCCTTCATTGCTCTTTTTCACCATATGTTTGGGGAAACAATGCTTCTTGCTCCAGTGCTTTCCCTCCCTGGTCCTTGCTGAAAGGCAGAGAGAACAAATCCATTCTCTGAGCCTTGCTAGGTTGAACTAGAGGCCATGAGAGGTGCCAAGTCATGGTTGGATGTGCCAAGAGGCTGGTGAACTTGGTCTCCTGCCAGACTCCAGCCTCAGAAAGGGCTGGAGATGTACTATAGGGTAGGTGGCTTTGGAGACACGCTTGTGGTCCAGGGTTTTGAGTGGCTTGGGTTTGCCTGTTCCTCCTGAGGGTCCTTTCTCCATTTCTCTCTTTGTCCCCTACCCTGGTCTCTGGGGCTACTCTATGTTCTGTTGGGCTCATTTATAAACTATAAGTATTTATACATTGCATTGGCTAATGCTCCTCTAATTGAGAGTTTGGGATCAACCACCCTAAGGTTGTTCCACTATGGCATTAGCCTTTGAAAATTGTTTAATAAAAAAAAAAAACAGATTTTTTCTAGTGTTCTGTGATGTGGAAAGTTCATTTTGTCCTTTGAGTACTCATTAGAGATCCTCTTACTGACATACTCAGTACAAAGGAGACTGATGGAGCTCAAGTCAATTCCCAGAATCCTAAATATTCTGCAAATCTCAAATGACTTAGCTGAGCTGACTTAGACCTCAGGCATATAGGGAAGGATGAGGATGACCACAGCAAACCACTACAGCCTTTCCCTTCTGTTGGGTGGACACAGGGAATACTTCCTCATTTCTCCAGAGCACTCCAAAGCAACGTCCCTGGCTCAAATAGTATTTGATTCAGGAAAATCTGTGGCATTCAAAGCCAGACAATTCTTGCAGTCTTTTCTACAACTTATAGCTTAGGGAGGCTAAATTCCATGTCACCCTTTTCTTTCTCCCAGCATTGCCCCTTTCTGGTAGTATATTCATTCAATAAATAATATTGAGCCCAAATTCTGTACCAGCTGTGATGCTGGGCATGCGAACATAACAGGTGGTGTCTGTTTCTCAGAGGCACTTAACTTATATCCCATGTGCAGGTAAGTGTCAAGTAGATATGTAGACAAACAAGAGAACTGCAGATTGTGATGGGGTTCCATGAAGGAAAAAAAATGATATGAGCTGGGCATGGTGGCACATTCCTATAATTCCAGCCACTCAGGAGGTTGAGGCAGGAAGATTGCAGGTTTGAGGCCAGCCTTAGCAATTTAGCAAAGCCCTAAGCAACTTAGTTTTAATATTGTCTTAAAATCCAAAATAATAAGGATTGGGGATGTGACTCAGTGATAAAAGCACCCCTGGGTTCAATCCCCATTCCAAAGATAGAGTGAGAGAGAGAATAGTAAAGCAGGCAGGATAACAAAGTTTATATACTCCCTGGGTATCGTAGTTCATAGATGAACATTTGAGTCTACTAAGTTGTTTTAGTGGTTGCTGAAACCAAAAGTTCTTTCCCTGGATAAAGGAAATAGACACCTGATGGAAAATATGGCTGGAGACCCACATACTTCTGAAGGACACAAAGAAACCAATTCAATACAATTATTTTAAAACATGTCCCCTCCTCACTTTTTTCAGGAACTGCTTCATAATGACACCATCACAGAGAGGGCATATAACCACATATTTATAATTTTTAAGTTGAATGAGCTGATTTTATAAGGGATAAATAACTACCTTAAATTTGGAGAAGTGGAGATAACGACATACACATGGGCAAAGCCTCAGTTCTGCAATGTGAGCCCTACTCAGAGGGGAGGGGTCACAGGGAGCAGGAGTTTTGGTGAAAAGGGCATTTGGGAATGAAGGGAGCCCAGGGAGGACTTCAGTCCAGGAGAACCGTGCTGGGAACAAAAATTGCCCTATCCCAGAGGCCTGACCAGCCCACCATGGCCTTCCCACCTGGTTCCATGTCATTAGAAGACCCACTGGTGAGGCCTTGAAGCCCTTGGCTGGTCCTTTCTCTTAGCTGCTGGGCCACAGAGTCAGGGAATCCTAGGCCAGACACCTGTATCCGGGAAGGATCTCTGGTTTGTCTTAAGACTAGACTGAGGCCAGATCCCCAGCTCAATGCAAGGCTGGTTGTTTCTTTCTGAGCAGGAAGAGAGGAAAACTGACCCACTAGGTGGCAGCAAAGTCCAGCAGGAAGACCTGGAGCCAAAGAGGTAACAGACTTGATTCTCCTTTCTCAGAGCAAGATCCCTGCTGTCTCCTTGCTGGATGAAAAAGGGCCCAGGCTTCTTCCAAGTCCAGCGCGCCCCCTGTGCAATGGAAGAAGGGACTCTCCAGGCCAGCTCCTGTGGCCATTTAGCCCTCAAGGAATAGTTCTATCCCTTTCCCCTTTGCTCCTCCCGCTCCCCAAGCCTGAGGAAAGGCCAGCAGTGATTCTGAAAGGAAAGCATTTCCAAGGGCTCTCCAGACTTTCTGAAGGTCTGTCAGGTATGAAGAACACGTGTGTGTGTGTCTGGGCTGTAAGGGTGGAGGGGCAAGGGTGAAGAGCTCAGCTTCTAGGGCACAAAATCCCTGGCTGTTCTCACTCAGGGAACAGAATTAAAGAAATCTGGCTCCCCCCGCCCCCATACAGTGTGATTTCAGGATGGTAGTGACACTATCTCCTTCTACTTTACTTAGAGAGCATGAGTTGGACCCCAAAGCATAGAGGTTTGAAATTTAACGGTTGCTTACGCTTCATCCACTGGAGGCAAGAGGGAGGGAGGCAGTTAAAGCCTCTGAAACCATAATCCATAGAAACTAGAGTTCATCCCTCTGCGTGCCTGACCTCCACAGAGACAAGGAGCACCTGGCGCCCAGCAGGGCTCTGCATGCTGGGCTGCCTTCGTGTTGGCAGGGTTCCTTGCCTTCCCGGAATGTGTTCCTTCTTGTTTGCCACTCAGTGCCTGGCCAAAAGCCAAACCTAGGCTGCTGGGAAATGTGATGCCCCCACTCACTTCTCCTCTCACAGGATCTGAAACGAGGCTCTCTTCCGTCTGGGGGAAGGCCAAGGCCACATTACAGCCTCACCCCCATTGATATGACTTCCCTAGGGACATCAGACCCTCTAGTGGCTTAAAGCAGAAGTATCTGGGGGGAACAGAGCTGGGTCCCCAGCAATGTAGAAAATTTGGAATGTTGACATCCTATTGGCAGCCTTCTAAATTGGGCCAGAGTGGGGTGGGAAAAGAATTACTCACAAGCTGTTCATTAACTTGCTAAATGCAGAAAGGTTGGCTTAGGCACCACTTTGGGAAAATGTGACACCCACTGCTCCTGGATTCAGTCTAGCACGAAGGCGTGTTAATTGGTGTAGGATTTCTGATGGAAGTTTTTCTTTGTTGCTAGTTCCAAATACCAGGCTAATCTGAATGGTGTTTTATCTTTAGCACATAACTATATTTAAGCAATTTATTAAGCACTTTCTATGGACTGCTGAATATATGCTTCTATAGATACCATGACACTATCATTTTCTGAGTACCTGTATACCAGGGAGTTCTTATGCTTGTTATATCATTTAACTTTCAATAATACGGTTTTTATACTTTATACTGTGGAAACAGAGATCAATAGGTCAGAAATTCAGTACTGACCCCTTCAGGGAGTTTAATGAGGGGCACCTTGAAGGATTAGCTATGTATCTAAGAACCAGTGAGCCCAGGATAGGTACAGACTGACTGACTCAGTGGCACAGAGGCGTGCAGCATGTGTGGGCTTCAAAGAATGAGTAAGATTCGGATCAGAGGAGAGATGTGGGGAGGATCCTCCCAAAACTTGTGTTTAGGGGATTGTGTCAGTAAAAGGACGGTGGGCGCAGAGGGTGGTACCAGTGAAAACTTCAGAGAAGTAGAGTTCCTGCTGCAGAACAGAAGTGTAAGTGAGCAAAATCACTTAGGATCTAAATACCATGATGAAAAAAGAGACTTGGTCTTCGGGGCAGTGAGGAGCTACTGGAGCTGTTGCAGCTTAGGTGTGATGAGTATATTTGATGGTTTAGGAAGATTGGTTTGGCAGTGGAATATAAGGTGGTTTAAAAGTCCCATAGAATAATCTAGATTGTGGTTTCAACTTCAGCACTACTGACATTTTGGGCTGGGTAATTCCTTGTCATAGAAGGTTATCCTGTGTATGAACACTTATCCACATCCTTGCCTCTGCCCACCTGATGCCGGTGTAGCCCCCACCTCTGGCTGCAACAAACAAAAATATCTACAGACATTGCCAGATATTTCTGGGGTGAGGGTGGGGGTGGAAAAAGACTGTCCCTGATTGAGAATCATTAGCCTGAATGGCAGGAATTTAGGACCTGGACCTTGGAAGGTTTTTTTTTTTTGGTCATGCTAGGGATTGAACCCAGAGCCTCATGCTCCACCATTGAGATATGTCCCCACCCTTGAGCTATACCTCTGGCACAACAAGTATTTTCTTAATATACTGCATCAGTCTATTGACTTTTAGAATAGCTGATACAAGTAAAAATGGTTTACTTGTCCAAGGAAATTTATCATCAATACCAAAGAATTTAATGGCATTTAAAAAAAAAAAAAGCCTTCAGAAGTAGATTATTTTGCACATTAGAAACCTCTAGAGGATGATCCAGAGCCACAGATAATGTGCTCTGGACTCATTAGCAAGAAAGCCGCCAATGCCAGGATTTCTTTTCCTGCCCAACCCCCTAAGTCACATCTTACTGAAGGGCCACTTTGAGTAAGGAACGCCTAATCCCAATCTGTCTGCAGACAGAGAAGCTACTAATCTGTAATTTTCCTACATTGGCATTCAACTTTCTAGAATTTTGTTTTTGTCAATTGGTAGAGCCTGGCCTGTCAGTGAAAAAACTTGATTTACAAAGATGTGTCTTGTCTAAAGCAGGACTCAGTGAAGGACAGTCTACTGGCCAGATTATTTTTGTAAACAGTTTTATTGAAACACAGCCTCACCTATTTGTTTCTGTGTTGTCTCTAGATATTTGGGAGCTCCAAGGGCAGAAATTAGTAGTTAGAATAAAGACTGTATGACCTATAAGCCTAAAATGTTTACCATTTGACCTTTTAAAGAAAAGTTTTTCAATTTCTGGACTAAAGGAAAGTACCTGTGTTTTACAAAATTGTGGACTCCGATTCTCATTCTGTTGGCAGGGGGACAGATTTTCATTCAAAAATTATAATTGAGTGCCTATCACAGGCTAGGCACGGTGCTAAGTGCTTGGGATCTATTATTGAAAAAGGCAAATAAAGATGTTCCCTTCATGGAGCTTATATATTCTCGTGGCCAGGGGAGGGAGAAAGACAATCATCAATGAAGATAATAAATTATATATTATGTCAGAAGGAGATAAATGCTAAAGGGAAAAGAGAAAAAAATAGAATAAGAAAAGGAGGTACTGGAGAAGTTGGTAGGAGATTGCCATTTGAAGAGGGTGGTCATTGAGGGTCTATTTGAGAAGCTGATATTTAAGCAAAGATTTAAAGGAAGTGAGATAAGAAGCTTTTTGGAATTTTCCAGGGAGAGTGAATAGCAAATGCACAAGGTCTAAGGTGGGAGGATGGGGCTGGGGATGTGGCTCAAGCGGTAGCGTGCTCGCCTGGCATGCGTGCGGCCCAGGTTCGATCCTCAATACCACATACAAACAAAGATGTTGTGTCCCCCGAAAACTAAAAAATAAATATTAAAAATTTCTCTCTCTCTCTCTCCTTTAAAAAAAAAATAAAGTGGGAGGATGCCTGGCTTGTTCAGGAAGAGCGAGGGTACAGGCACAGCTGGAAGAGAGAACAAGAGAGACAGGATTTGATGAGCTCAAAGTGGGGGAGGGGAGGGAGGTCATCTAAGACCACTATACAAATTCTGGCTTTGACTCCAGATGAAATAGGGAGATGAATGAGTAGTAATCTTTTATAATATAGGTCTTAAAATGATAATCCTTGGCTGCTAGAGAAGAAAAGATAGAAGCAGGGAGATAAGTTAGGAGATTTCTGTAATAATTTAAGTAAGTGATGATGGTAGTTCTGACTAGGATAGTAGAAGTGGAGATGGTAGAAATGGGTAGATTCTGGATACATTCTGAAGGTAAAAGCAATAGGATTGCCTGTGAACCTAGAGATGACATGATTACAGAAAAAGTGTATTAAGGAAGACTCCATGATTTGGGGCCAGAAAGGATGGAGATGAAGAAAGCCAGGAGTGGTACAGCTTTGGGGAGGAGGATCAGAAATGTAGTATTGTATGTTAAGTTTGAGATTAATTTTAGACATTCAAGTGAGGATAGCAGATGGTCAATGGGTTATAGGAGTCTGGAGTTCAGGAGAGAGACTGGGAGATAGAAATTTGGAAGCTGTCAACATATGGATGGCATTTTAAAACATAAAACTGGATGAGATCACCAGGGGACTGAGTGTCTGTTGAAAGAGGAGAGGCTGGAAGACTCAGTCCTGAGGTACACCATATATGAGAGATGGGAAGAGGGAAAAAGAAGCAACTGGCAAAGGAAACAGAGTAGAGCCTGATGAGGAAGGAGAAAATCCAGAAGCGTTCAGAGTCCTGAAAGCTAATTACCATACATCAGGGCAGCGTCTGTGACAAATGTTGCTAATAAATCAAATTTATTTTACTGTGGCTCAATAAATGCTTTCTCACTTGAATGTAACCCAGAAGTTTCTGACCTGGATAATCTCAAATAATTTAATGTTTACAGTCATTCTTTCAGCATAAAAATGGCCCAACGGCCATTTCCAACCACTATGGGAAGTTCTGAGACCTCAAGTTCTCCAAAGATTTCTGAGGTTGCTTCTGTATCTCCTGGGTCAGAACATGATGCAGCCTGCTTGTCCATGGTCCCCTGTTCCTTTGGCTGTTGCCTTTTTGCCTTATGATGTACCATTCGTTATCCTTCATTTCTCCAAATGACTTGCCACAAAGATGTTTGGATGTCTTCGAATTGTCTGAAAGGTCTAGAGTTAATGAAGGCTATACTACAAAGTAGAAAACTTCAAATTTGACATATAAATATTTGGTTGTAGAAATTTAATAGCTATTCTTTACAGTGGTAGGAGACTTCTCAATGGCCCTGACTTCCAGTAGGCTCCCATCTTTTGCCCTGTTTCTAGGATGCGTCTCATCTCAGTTCTCTTTACTGATCCTCATTCCACTTCTTTCTTTCTTTTTTTTGTTAAATAATTTTTAGTTGTTGATAGACCTTTATTTTATTTATTTATATGAGGTGCTGAGAATCAAACCCAGTGCCTCACATATGCCAGGCAAGTGCGCTACCGCTGAGCCACAGCCTCAGCCCCCCACTTCTTTCTTTTTTAGGCCCCATTCTTTTTCTCTAGGGTTTCCAATGAAAAATCCAGATTTTTCCCATATTATTATTTGGAATAATTGACATCTCTTGAATCCTCCTTAGGTAGATTAAACCCAAGGAGCCTAATTTTCTTAATCATACAGATCCATCTAGATGTTTACCTCAACAAAACAACAAGCTCTCTCAAGAAAAAGCCTGTCATACTTGAGGAAATCAGTAAGGCTATTTTTAAGTTTTTTATTTTTTTAAATTTATTTTAAAAAATTAATTTATTTATTTGTTCTAATCAGTTACACATGGCAGCAGAATTCTCTTCAAATCTAAAATTTTATTTTTATATAAATTTAAAAAAAATTTTTTTATTTATTTATTTTTTAAAGTGAGAGAGAGAATTTTAATATTTATTTTTTTTGTTTTCGGCGGACACAACATTTTTTGTTTGTATGTGGTGCTGAGGATCGAACCCGGGCCGCACACATGCAAGGCGAGCGCGCTACCGCTTGAGCCACATGCCCAGCCCCTAAATTTTTTTTTAGTTGTAGATGGACACAACACCTTAATTTTATTTGTTTATTTTATGTGGTGCCAGGGATCAAAGTCAGTGCCTCATGCATGCCTGGCAAGCACTCTACCACTGAGTCACAACCCCAGTCCTAAATTTTTATATTTAATAGCATTTTATTTATTTATTTATTTTTTAGATGTAGATGGACACAACACAATGCCTTTATTTTTATGTGGTGCTGAGGATTGAACCCGGGTCCCAACCGTGCAAGGCGAGCGCTCTACCGCTGAGCCACAATCCCAGCCCCTTTAATAGCATTTTTTATGTTTATGAAATAAAACAGGAAAAATACTACCACTAAAAATCAAGATAGAGGGCTGGGGTTTGGCTCAGTGGTAGAGCACTTGCCTAGCACGTGTGAGGCACCACATAAAAATAAAATAAAGGTATTATGTCCATCTACTATAAAAACATTTTAAAGAATCAAGATAGAGCATAGCATGTTGGTTAGGAGTTCAGGTTCTAGAAAAAAATATATATATAATTTTTTAAGATAACTCCCTAGCTATATGTGAAAGGGATATAAATCATTCATATGATATGTTTGGGTGTCTTTTAAAAAATTGAGCCAGGCATGGTTGTTCACATCTGTATTTCCAGCAACTAGGAGGCTGAGGCAGGAGGATCACAAATTCAAAGTTCAGCAACTTAGCAAGACCCTATCTCAAAAAAATCAATCCATAAATAAAGGGCTGGAGATATTATTCAGTGGTTAAAGTGCTCCTGGGTTCAATCTCTGCCACCGCCCACCCACCAAATTGACACATTTTACCTACTTATGGAATACTGATTTCACATTTTAATCCCTGTTTTGCATTCCTCAAGGAGAAAATTTGAAATAAAAAAGATATTAATGGCTGGGCGTGGTGTGCAATCCCAATGGCTCTGGGAGGCTGAGGCAGGAGGATTGGGAGTTCAAAGCCAGCTTCAGCAACAGGGAGGCACTAAGTAAAACACTGTCTCTAAATAAAATGCACAATAGGGCCGAGGAGTTCAATCCCTGGTACCAAAAAAAAAAAAAAAAAAAAAAAGAATAGTTATTAACGAAGAGTGTTTGTAGTGCCACTATTCATAACAACCTCAAATAAGAGCTAACTAAAAAGCCCGACACTGTGGGCATGGCTAAGAAAATCACAGTCTACTAACTTGTAATGTTACCTTTAAGATAGTGCTTGCTATGTGAAAATCTCTAAGAAATTAGCACATCAATTAAAGAGCTGTTCATGGCTAGATTTACATAGTGAATTCCTAATTTTCTGTGAAGTGGTGTAAGTTCATCAACCCTCTCCCCCATAGCTTGCTGTTACACAATCTTGAAAAGTTACACTGATTATGACATTTTGTTTTTTGCTGCTATGCCATGGAAGGAATTTGACTGTTTTTCTTTAATAAATAGCTTTTATATCATTTATCCATTCAACAAATAATAATGAGTTTCTATATGCTAGACACTGTATTAAGCAGCAGGGTAAAGATGTGAGACCTGGGGTGGGGGCTGTAGCTCAGTGGCAGAGCGCTGGCCTAGCACATGTGAGGTACTGGGTTCGATCACTAGCACCACTGAAGCAAAGTGTGAAAGATGATATATCAAGACCTATGTAATGTTTTGAACAACCAACAATAAAAAAAAATGAACAAATAAAATAAAGGTATTATCCATCTACAACTACAAAAAAAATTTAAAAAGAAAAAAAAAAAGATGTGAGACCTGGTCCCTGGCCTCCTTGGCTCTTAACAGTGTAGCTGGAAAGAGACACAACACCATTGAGAGGATTGAGAGGATTCATGATGCCAGGCAATCAACAAGAAAGTAAACTGATCTGGTACATCAAGCAAGATTTCCCTTAGGGTTGGGTGCAGTGGCATACACCTGTAATCCCAGTGGCTCTGGAGGCCAAAGCAGGAAGATTGCAAATTGAAAGACAGCTGCAGCAATTTAGCGAGGCCTAAAGCAACTTAGACCCTGTCCCAACATAAAAAATAAAAATGGCTGAGGATGTGGCTCAGTGGTTAAGCACCCCTGGGTTCAATCCCTGGTACAAAAAAAAAAAAAAAAAACCTAAACAAAACACCCCCCCCAAAAAAAAAACAAAAAACAAAAACAAAAGATTTCCCTAGGGAGAGACTATATCAGTTCCCTTTTGAGGAGTATGGAAAAAAGAGAGGGACAGAATAGCAAATAGGAAAAAGGAAAAAGGGCACCCATCGAAAATAAGAGTGAGCTGGCATTCGAAGAAGCAAAAGAAGGGAAGTACCAGATTATGCTTTATTGAAGGTACTGGCAGAATGTAGAGTGGGTGGGGAGAGTGAACCCTGGGAGACCAATTTGAAGTTGTTGCTGCAGTCCAGAAGAGAGAGAATAGTTGGGTTCAAGTGGTGGCACTGTAGAGAAATACATGGATTTAAAGGATACTTGTGCTGGGTGTGGTAGCACAGGCCTGAGACTGGGGAGGCTGAGGCAGGAGGATCAAAAGTTCAAAGACAGCCTCAGTAATCTGGCAAAGCCCTAGGCAACTTAATGAGACCCTATCTTAAAATAAAAAATAAAAAGGGCTGGGGATGTGGCTCAGTGGTAAAGTACCAATGGGCTCAATCCTCAGTACCACATAAACAAATAAATAAAGGATACTTGTGATGTAGAATCAACAGGATTAGAAGGTTGATAGATGTGAAGTCTGTGAGAGAAATAGTGAAGGACGGCTTCTAGATTTCTACCTAGAACTGGGTGGAGCGGTAGGTAGGTTTGACGGGGGAAGATGAGTTTGGGGGATTTGTTGTGTTTGAGAATCTTATGAAATACCCAAGTGAGGGTGTCCAGTATATAGATAAATGGATGTACAGGTTGAAGTTGGGGAGAGTTCAGGAGAGAAGGTCTGAAGTACCTAATCTGTCATACCATGGGAGTGAATGGGAGAGCCTAGAAATCGGGTACAGTGAGAAGAGAACTATATGATGTAGAGAAGAAAATGAAGCTGGCAAATAGTGATCAGAGAAGGAAGACAAAACAAGGTTTCACATCAGTTAAAGGAAGAGTGGTTTGAAAAGGAGGGTTTAATGTTGCTAGGAGGCCTAATAAAATAAGGACTAGTGATCTTAGAATATTTTTGTGTGGAGTAATGGGGGCAGAATCCAGGCTAAAGTGGGTTGAGAAGTGGGAGGGAGGTGAGGCATTGTAATACTGATTATAGACACTGTAGATCTGACCATGAAGGGAAGGAAGCCAAAGGTCAGTAGAGGAGACATGGGGAAAGATGGGGAGATTTTACACATTTAAATGCTGGTGGAAAGGAGCCAGTAGAGGATGCTGACAGATGTGTGAAGGAATTGTTTGCACAAGATCCCTGTGCACAGATGGAGGAATTAGCCTTAACTCTGAGGGTCTCTGGAAGAGAAGTGAAGGCTTCAAGACCAGTATAGAGGGGCTGGGGCTGTAGCTCAGTGGCAGAGTGCTTGCCTATCATGTGTGAAACACTGGGTTCGATCCTTAGCACCACATTAAAAAAAAAAAAAGGCATGCTGTTCTAATGTATAAAACAAAGCCACAACTACAAAATAAATAATAAGAAAAGATCAGTATAGACACAGTTAAGTTTGTAGATCTGTTGTCAGGAAAGTTTGAGGAGTTCATCTCTGGTGCCTTCTTTTTCTCTTTAAAGTAGGAGAGTGAGGGTGGGGTGAGGACTTTGCAGATTTGAGGAGGAAGTCTTTGACTTCCTTTGACACTCTGGAATGCTAGTTTTCCCCTGCATTAGAACATTTCATTTAAGTGGGTTTTCCTTAGTGGAATTTCAACCTCATTTTGGTACTTATTGATCAATTTTTCCACTTTTGTGCAGTGCACTCCATCTTTGCTTAGTCCTGATTTTTTTATGCAATGCAATTCCTAAAGGCTTTTTTTTTTTTAATGGGGTTCTCCACACTGCTTTTGTTTCACTTTCCATCTTTTATGTATATGGAATATGAAAGGTGATTTAATACAGGAAATACAATGTAGGGCTTTTAAAGTGCCTTGGATCAATAGGTTGATACAAGGATCTGATCCAAATATGACCTAATGTATAAAACAAAGTCAGTTATTATATAGGTCCTGCTGCCTAGCAGTTGAAATAATTTCTCATTATTGGTTTCTGCAATATACCAGAATACATGAAATATAGAAAGTGAAGCAAGATTACATTTAAAATGTTCAAGCGAGGGATTCTTGCCACTATATTCTTAGAGGAGAAAGGAGCAGGTGGAAAGTGTGAGAAGGCGAGATGGAAGCAATGTGACTGAGTTTCTCATTCATAAACTGAGAACACAAACAATTAGAAAAAAAGAGAATTAAATGAGATTTTGTTTGTGTATAACCTTTATAATGTTCAAGGGACTTTATATACCTTAAGATGCATTTATGTGCGTATGCATGTGTACACATGTATAAAGTACCCTGCACATTATAGTGATATAAAGGTTACTTGATGCTATTTACTATCCTTGAATAAATTTCTTTTTTGTACCTAATAATATTTTTATCAGGCCCTTTTTTCTAATAGCTGTTTAGTTGCATGGTAACATAAAACTACGTTTTCAAACTTGCTATAGTCTTAAAATAAAATTGGAGAGTAGGATAAAAGGGAAATAAGGCTTGAGTATCTATCATATGCTTTACATATGATAGTACCTGCCTAGACAGACTGTCTTTATTTTGTAGATAAGGCTCTTAATCTCAAACTTGCCTGAGGTTTTAAGTTTATAAGGCAGGGCTTAGAGTTGATTAAAACATTTACTGTTCTAATACTACACCATGTAAATTCTGTAATTATTTTCTCCTTTTCTGTGAAAGAAAAAAATGCATTTTCAGTTATGAGTAAATAACCATGAGACCGAGAATTCTTCTTTGCCATTTCAATGGGATGCCTATTACTAAAACATAAGGTCAATATGGATATACTAAAAATTATAGTATAGTCAAAATAATAAGGTACCTGTCAGAAATATAATCCACTTGTAATTTTTAAATTATTCTGAGCTAGTTAGGACCAATGCTTGTGAACTTCAACAGATACCTAGCCAAGGGCAGAGATATTTGTGTTTTAGACAGTAATAATTAGAAAACACAGTGATGTACATATTTGAAATAAGTAAAAAATATTTTTAACCATTGTCTACAGCTAAATTTACATATGGTGACTGTTCTTAATTTTACACTGAAATCTACACTTGGACAAATGTGAATATATTCATGGTATAATACAAAAGAATATTTGAAAGCTTAACTCAGTTTTGAATAACCTACTTTCCTTTTGAGAATTTTGAAGCTGAATTTTGCATTGTGTATCATTTTGATTCTAAAAATGGAGTAAAATACCAGCCAAAAATATATTTTGTATCATGTAACATTTATTAGTGTATGGTCAAGCTGGTGCATAATTTCAGGGCTTTTTATAGTTACCTAGTGAAATACAAGTCAATTCTTAAATTTTCCTATGATTTATAATGCCAATATTTACAAAAGACATACTCCAAAGTTTTATAGGTTCATTGCTAGGTATTTATAAAGGAGACCTTAGATTTAAAAAGTCTTATTGGTATAGTTCAAAAATAATTTATTTCTGTGATGAATCAGAGAATTAGGAAGACTGCTCCCATTATACATTAACTCTCAAATGGGAGACAGTCTGGCATTTAAACAAACATATTTTGCATTATCAGAAAGACAAGTTTTCTCAGAGATTTAACTCTTTCATAGTCTAGACTAGCTTCCTAACTCAAAATTTTTGAGTCACCAAAATAAATTGCTTTCTTATCTTTAGCCACAATTACAAATGTTGCCTATCAGCAACTTACATTATTTATTCTTCTTGCTGTCCCCCACTATTTCACTCTATGGTTGACAGCCAATTCCTAATCTTTTTGTTGTCTCCCTCTTTTATTAGGTCTCTCTTTTATCTAAAACATAATGATCTAAAGTGGAAACTTTTGTAGTTTTCTCTTTGACTTTTGGTTTCAACTCCCATTCACTCAGGCCAGCTATATAACCTCTGTATGTTTACACTTACTGTGTTTTCCCCTTCTTGGCTAAAAGGAACTGAGTTACTGCCTCTGTGGTCACTGGGTGGTGAGGTTATTTGGGGCCATTAAGAGTTGGGGGCAGGGTTAGGTAGTTGAAAGAAGTTTCATAGCTGAAGCTAATCTTTAGTTTGAGTCCCCTAGGTACTGCAATCTAATTCTCATGAGGAACAGAATTAATATGTGTATTCAACTCATCATCTGATAGTTAATTATTTGAAACAACTGAAAAAAAACACATCAGTGGTTTTGGGTGAATAGTATTTTTGTTTTTGGCTCCCCATTTTAAAAATTACATTGTCTGCATTTTGAATGAAGTGTGTGGGTTGAGAAAGATCACTCTTCTTCCTATTTAGAAAACAAACCAACTTTAAATTTCAGACATGATAATAGTCCTGAAATCACCATGATATAACTGAAGACAGTTCTGTGAAATTAAGGATAGAGTAAAAACCATAGCTATCAAAAATCAAAAGTATTTATCTGAAATAACTGGTATCTTGGGGAGTTATCAGCTATAGTTTTAGAACCAAAGACCTTTGGACATAAGGAGAGAATGTGTGTATGACTAACAAGGCAAAGAAAAGCTGTTATCAATCTAGAGTGGCAAGTCTACTGAGCAAACTAAGAGATCCACCACAGCCATTTATTTTAACAAAGATACTCAAGATTTCCCTTCTTAGAGCATTCCAGGTATCAGATGGAGCAAGATGGGCTAACATCATTTTTATCAAATATTTGCAAAGATTATGCTGATAGTCAGGAAAGTCTTTGCACAGTGAATGGAAGATATCACTGAGATGAAAAACTGATTCTCATACTATTAATTAAGTTAGGCCTTGATCTGTTTCCAACAAATGGAACTCTTTAATTATGTAGGCCATGCAACAAGTTTTTGGTTCTTCTATGATTCTCTTGCATTCCTCTATGTTTCATATATACTTGATTTGTTTTACAGATGACTGTTTTTCCTTTGGAATAAGCCTATGTGGATAAGAGAGACCAAGTGAATTAATTTTACACCAATAAAAACACAAGTCTTATTTGAACCTCGTGTATATTAAATGTTAAGATTGTTTTAAGGTTTTGGTGCATAACTTCAAGACATTTTCACAGAATATATTGCTCTCAAGTCAGGGTTAACGTGAAACTTTCCACTAGGATAATGCAGAAGATGACATTCTTAAAAAAAAAAAATTAAGCTTCCTCTACCAGGCATCTTCCCTCAGGCACTGAGACTGGGGTCATTCAATAAATGGGGAAGGGTAGAAAGAGGAGACTTCAAAAGTCACAGATATTCTTCAATAGCTAATTTTTAGCAAGTCTGGCAATGAGATCTTTCCATTCTTTCCTCTTCTTTGTGATGTATGTAGGGGTAAGTAGCTGCAGTAGTGATTCTGGCTGTTGCCTAAAGAAGTTCTGACACAAAGCCTCAGTGTTACATATCACGTACATCCCACAGTCATAGCTGTTTTGTTGAGCAGGGGCTTTCTCTTCCACAAAGACCAGTTTGTCTCCTTTTCTGCCTAAGAAAGCCTCCAGTTTCTCTGCTACCTGCTTTGCATGAAATGAGTTGCTTCTGCTATGGGAATCATAATGAAAAAAGCTATTTTTATCTTGAAGATAAACTAACAAACTCCAGTGGGTTCCCCCTGCTGCCTCATTAGAGTTATCATTGATGGCTAAAAATACAACTTTCTTGTGGGGAAGGTCCAGGGGATGAAGGAACATGGCAATTTCTGATGGGCTGCTAGTGCATTTGATGAACTGGGTGACTTCAGGGCTGATGAAGCAGACGTGGTCAGAGCAGTCACAAAACTGACTGTTGGCAAAGTACTCAAAGGCAAATCCAATAATATGGTCATTGAGCCAGCTTGGAGGATCTAATAGTGAGACATCTGATTGCCGCAGAAGACTGTCCATATAACTCAAGACTACAGGGTCCATTTTGTACTGACCAGTGCTGCTCAGAAATTCCAGGAGCTGAAGGAGAGACAGAAGACAATATTTACTGTTGAAAATAAAGCCAGGATGTAAATAGTAGCTACTTTTATAGGGTTACGGTAAACATAAAGTGTTTAGCAATAATGCCTGGCTAAGAGTAAACACTCAAGAAACTTTAGCTTATGTGTTGTATATGAACAATTAGAATTAAAACTTTGGCATTTTTCCATGCAGACAGAAAGTATGAAATTTTAATTTTCTATTTTAATGCAAATATTGGCAAACATTGGTTAAAATCATAGCTAATCTTTTACCAAATACCAGAGCAGTGGCTCTTCAGTAAATATGCATGATACGAACAACAAATTAGTTGTTATATTAGTTATTATTTTTATGTGGTACTGAAGATCAAACCCAGCACCTCACATGTGTGAGGCAGGCGCTTTACCACTGAACTACAGCCCCAACTCCTTCTTTTAACTTTAGTTTTCTAAAGATGACTTTAGGGGCTGGGGTTATGGCTCAGTGGTGGAGTACCTGCCTAGCATGTGTGAGGCACTAGGTTTGATACTCAGCACCACATAAAAATAAATAAAGTGAAGATATTGTGTCCATCTATAACTAAAAAATTATTTTAAAAAAGATAACTTTAAAGGGCCTGAAGGAAAAATCACTAATTATCAAGGGAAACAGTTTTTATTTCAACATTACTTTTCAAGAGGTAAAATATTGCTTCTTCTTTCCATAATGGAAAGTAACAGTGGTTAGAGTTGTAGTTAAAAGGAACTGTAATTTCAAGAACAGAAAATAATGAGAGTAATGAAATTTATCCCTGATTCTGCCCAGCTATGAGCATAAATGATATGTCTTTGCTCATTTCTCATCTTTAACCTCAGAGTCAGGATAAAGACTATGTAACACTTATAATGTAAGTTAGAAATTCTTTATTTAAAATATATTTTTTACTTGTAGATGGACACAATATCTTTATTTTATTTATTTTTATGTGGTGCTGAGGATCAAAACCAGTGCCTCACATTGTGAAGCAGGTGCTCTACCACTGAGCCACAATACCAACCCCTTCTTTTAACTTTTTGAAAGGTAAATACAACATAGGAATCAGGAGAACTGAGTCTAGCCCTAGTTTTACCATTGATTTCCTAGTATTATTTTGAGCAATTAAATGATTTTGTCCTTGTTTCTGTCATCAGTAAAAAGGGCATCTATTTGCCTTACACACCTCAGAGAGTTGTAGAAAAGGACAAATAATTTACTTGATAGTACCAAAAGAGTTTAAAAAGTCATACAAATAATATTTATATTATCAATTGGATGATATTAGTAAGGTACTCAGAAAATCCAGAGAGAAGTCCAAGTCAATCAAAGCAAATGAGATTTGGGAATAAACATTTTTACATATCATCTTGTACAAATGATAGAAAGACTAACCTACAGCAAAAGCAAAAAGTCTGGTGGGATAAATATGCTTGACTCAAGCCAGGGAGAAAAAAAAAGGCAACAGGTCTGGTGAATGTAGAAGATGACATAACAGTTGAACCTACAGACTCAACAGAATTAACAGTTAACTGCTATGCATTGACCTGGCAACACAATATCTTCCCCAGCCCCACATTTATTGGGGCATTTCAGTTGTACATTTTTTGGGGGGTACTGGAGTTGGAACTCAGAGGCAGTTGCTTAGTGCCTCGCTTTTGCTGAGGCTGGCTTTGAACTCATGATCCTCTTGCCTCAGCTTCCCCAGCCACCATGCCAGGCCAGTCGTACATATTGATGGGATTTACTATTACATCATCACATCATCATATATGTATACAATATAACAATATAATCTGGCCAATTTCACTTCCCAACACATCCTCCCTTCCTCCCACCTTCCAGTTTTTGGTCTCTCTCCTTTATGGATCTCCTTTTGACTTTTAAGGAGATCTGCCCCACCTTTATTTTCGTTTTTCCTCTCTAAATTTCCACATGAGAGAAAACATATGACCATTAACCTTCTGAGTCTGACTCATTTTTCTTAACATGATGGTCTCTAGATCCGTCCATTTTCCTGCAAATGCAGTAATTTCATTTTTTGAAATGGCTGTGTATATATAACACATTCCTGCCCCCCATTCATCTGTTGATAAGACACCTAGACTGGGTTCCATAGTTTGGCTGTTGTGAATTGTGCTGCTATAAACATGTGTATGCATGTATCACTGTAGTATGATGATCTTAATTCCTCAGGATAAATACTGAGGAGAGGTACAGCTGGGTCATATGGTGGTTCCATGCCAAGTCTTTTGAGGAACCTTCATACTGATTCCCATAATGGTTGTACTAATTTACAATCCCACCAAAAGTGTCACAGTGTTTCTTTTTCTCCACATCCTCTTCAGCACTTATTATTTTTGTATTCTTGATGACTGCCATTCTAACTGGAGTGAGTTGAAATCTCAGTTTAGATTTGATTTTCATTTCCATAACTGTTAATGACAATGAACATTTTTTCATATATTTGTTGGTCATTTGTATTTCTTTTTTTGAGAAGTGTCTTTAATTATTTTCCCCATTTATTAATTGGGTTATTTGATTTTTTTGGTATAAAGTTTTTTGAGCTGTTTATATATTCTAGATATTAATCCTATCAGAAGAGTAGTAGCAAAAATTTCCTCTCATTCTGTAAGTTATCTTTTTAGATTCCTAATTGTTTCCTTTGCTATGCAGAAGCTTTTTAATTTAATGCTGTCCCATTTATTAACCCTTGGCATCATTTCCTGAGCTTTATGGGTCTGAATGAGAAAGTCATTGCCTGTGCCTAAAGGCTGGAGTGTTGACCCTATGTTTTCTTCTAGGAGTTGCATAGTTTCTGGCCTAATTCTGAAGTGCTTAATCCATTAAATTTTTTTAATATGTATTTTTTAGTTGTAGATGGACACAATACCTTTATTTCTATGTTTTTTAAAAATTTTTATGTGGTGCTGGGTATCGAACCCAGTGCCTCATGCATGCTAAGCAAGCACTCTACCACTGAGCCACAACCCTGACCCTAAGTGTTTAACCAATTTTTAGTTGATTTTTGTTCAGGGAGAGAGGTAAGGGTCTAGTTTCATTCTTATACATATTGATAACCAGTTAGTTGTCCCAGCACCATTTGTTAAAAAGGCTATTTTTACTCCTATGTATGTTTTTGGCATCTTTTGTCAAGGATCAGATAACTGCATTTTGTACCATACAAAGCATATTATAAGATAACAATAGTACTCCTGTAAAAGACAGGGCTAGAATTATGATGTCAATTTAATTAATTCTACCATTAGACCAGTTATTTTGCCATTTGGTTACACTATTAAAACATGCAATTTTGTGACAATTATTTTTATGTAATCAAAACCATGCCAAAACCTATATAAAAAATAAATATACACTTCAAGAAAAAAAATCTAGAGTAAATTAAGTAACTAAGGAGTATCAGGGCTGGGGATGTGGCTCAAGAGGTAGCGCGCTCCCCTGGCATGCGCGGGGTGCTGGGTTCAATCCTAAGCACCACATAAAGATAAAATAAAGATGTTGTGTCCACCAAAAAAATAAATTAAAAAAAGGAGTATCATGTACACATGGTATATCATGATTTGAACTACTGCAGAAATAATATATAGCTGTTAATGAAAAATATGTATTTATACATAAATAAGATGGTATGAATTAAAATTTTCTTAAGAAGGAATGAAAAAAGAATAACCAGAGCAGTGATATAAACTGGAGCCAGGAACAAAGTTAATGAGGCATAGAGCATATTTATCATGGGTGAGCCACAAATTTGGCTCTAAGGTTTTTGGCAACTAACCAGAGAGAGTTAAGTTAAACATTCACAATATTCATGAGGTAAAAACAAGGCAATTGCATAGAAGAGGTAAAAGATTTCTTTGTATTAAGATCAGACATTTTTTCTCATGGAATTTTTATAAAAGTCAACACAGTGTATCTTAACCAAAATGTCCATAAATATGGGGCATGATGGCTGCAATAGTTTGGTAAGGTTTTTCTTACAATGATCCTTAATATCTAGCCTGACAGCAAATGAGCAAATGGCAATTCAGTAAAAGCAATTTGGTGGAGATCAGGTACTCAGTTTGCTGATCTGTCTTAATCTAAGAGTATATTAATACAAAGGGAAATGTCTACATGTGGGTCAAGCAAGGCTTCTAGATACAGAACCCCACTCCCCATGCTTTCAATGAATACTGTATAGTATGAGTACCAGACTGCACAGCTTGGCAAATACCCAGGGACCTGTTCTCTATGCTGCTAGCTGAAATCAGATCTGCACCTTTACAGCCAGCTGGAGATAGGAGCTTACAAAGAGAAGAGAGCTTGAGTACAATCATCTCACCTTGGAGGGAGTGTCCATAGGCAGAGTGAATATTTTCAAAAACAATTTTTGTGGGCTGGGAGACAGCTCAATGGTAGCGTTTGCCTATTGTGTGTGAGGAGGACCGGGGTTGGACCTCCAGCACCACACACACACACACACAAAAAAAAAAAAAAAAAAAAGATAAAAGAAAAAAAAAGAGTTGTGTTTTGTCTTGAGTTTTAAAACATCTAGCACGCAAATAAAGGATTAATCAAAACTCTAATTCTATTTCATACAGCATGAATATAATAATTAAACTCCCAAAACACTAATGCAAAGAAAACTAAATTAGCCTTTGGCCAAACCCCTCTCAGCAAAGAACATGAGCTCTAAACATTTCATCTAAAGACTTGAATTTTAGATTCAGTTCTGTTACTCACTGGCTATGTGATCATGAATAAACTACTGAATTTTCTCTTCTGTAAAGTGAAACTATTAATACACAATTTTTATCATATGGTATTTGTCAATATAAAGTAAAGAAACTAGTAATTAAGGTTTTTAAAAAAATCCCAAAGTATTTTTAGATGTCTATCATGTGATCAAGAAATTTATACTCCAATACTCATAAACTATTTAATTTAACAAATATTTACTGAATGCTTCCCATGTGCTAGGGGCTAAAAGTACAGAATGAGAATGAAATAGCCACAGTTCTAAAATTCACTGGGTTTAAACCTATTTTAAGGAACACATATTGCATACACAATTCTTTTAGTCAATAAACACCTTCTGAGCACCTAATATTAGGTGTTGTGGGTGATACAAAGATGCTTACAGTCAACGATGGAGGAAACCAGTAAGAGACACAAATAAAACATATGGAAACTTGGAAGGAAAAGTTACTTCTGGCTAAGAGGGTTTTTTTTTTTAAGTGCCCAGTCTAGGAAAGGATTCAAGGAGAAAGTGGCATAAAAGTGGGCTCTTGAAGGGCAAGTGGAATTGGATGCATGGAGAAGGGCATTAAGGTGGTAGAGAACCAGGAAAGTGCCTCTAAGTGTGGAGAGAATCTTGAGTAGTCCAGTGTGGCTGGAATGAAGTGGGATTAGGTGGAATGTAGGTAAGGGTGGAGTGTAAGTGAGGGTTAGAGGAAGATTATTAGAAGCTAAGAGATGTAGCACTCAATTTCATGTGAAGGAGTTTAGAATTTATACTGGAGGAAATAGGTGCTATTAATGGCTAAGTCAATGCTTAGGGAAGATTAAGAATTCAGTTATAATATATGGAATTAATCGATAGGGAGAGAAATTGAAGGCAGAAATCAATTAGATTTTTATTGAAAGTAAATGTTTGTTGGCTGCAGTGGAATTGATGGCTATAGTCAATCCTAGCAGCTAGGGAGGCCGAGGCAGGAGAATCATAAGTTCAAAGCGAGCCTTAGCAACTAAACAAGACCCTAAGTAACTTAGTAAGACCCTGTTAAAAAGAGAAAGTAAATGTGGGAGGTAATGACCTAAAAGTGGAGAAGAGGTAGTAGGAATGGAAAGGCAAGGAGGAAAAGATGCTACAGAGAATCAGTAAGACTTAATAGGTCATAAGAAGAAGGTGGATAAGAGAATTAAGAAACAGTCTGTGGGTTTCAGCTGGGGTGACTGGGAAGCTGATGATATCATTATTAGTGGGATGGGATAGACAGGAACCTAAGAAAAGAAAATGGTTCTAAGAAAAGAACCATTTACATCCATCCCAGGAATACCTCCTTTCTATATTATGAGCATTGTTCATGGCATATCTGAGTTGCAATAAATGTAAGACATATAAATGTAACATTAGTAAAAGGGAGTCAGAATCTACAGATTAGGGGAAAAAGAGAGAAATGAGGCCTCCTAAAATTTACTTATTGTCTGTAACATTTCTACTATTACTTTGGCTTTCTGCTTTCCTGTGTTGTTCATGATGAATCTCTTTAGAATTAATAGACCTGTGTGTTTGGTATTGGTAGATGGTTAGACTGGAGGAGTAGCAAGAAAGATGACTGAATTGAGGTAGGGGGAGACAATGACTTCCTCATGAAGTTCTATTAGTAAAATCCTACAATTTTGTTTTGAGGCTAGGAAGCTTTGGGTCTAGGCTCTGACTTTGCTACTTGCTATCTATGTGACCCTGGGAAAATTTATCATTTTTCCAGGACTGTAAAATGAGGTAGTAAAAAAACTTGTATAGTATTGCCAGATGAACTAAAAATATGAGTGAAAACATTCAGCTATGTTGTCTGGTATATAATAGGCTCTTGTTTTCTTCCCTATTCCTTGTATTTGGAGTGGTAATGATGAGCCCTAAAAATCTTGAAAATAAAGCATTTGTCTCTTTATATAAAGCCACAAAGTCATCAAAGATAGATCCCTGGCATGACTGTGCTCTTGTGCTTTATCTTTGATATAAGAGTGAATGCGGGGCTGGCAGAGTAGCTCAGTGGTAGAGTGTATGCTTAACATGCAGGAGGCCCTGGATTTAATCCCCAGCACTAGAAAGGGTGTGAGAGTGTGTGTGTGTGTGTGGGGGGGGGGGGCGGCGGAGTTGGGTGAAGAGGAAGAAGAGAAATGCTAACTCCAGAGAAAATTGTTCTCTCAACCTGAGAGTAAAACAATAATATTAATATGTTATCCGTATACACAAACCCTGTGATTTACAAGGTTTAGTTTATTGTATCTTTCAACATCTGTAGCTAAATGAAGCTAATTTTAAGTTCAGAGTGTAGAACACTTCTCTAAACAGATTTAGTTTTAGTAGGAGAACTATTTCTTTCATATTAATCTTGAAATCTTTAAGATGTATACTACTTTAATATTTTGTTAAAAAAGCAAGGTAATAAAATAAAAATAAAAACTAAAAGGGAAAATTAACAATTAAATAGGAGCCTTTCTGGGCTGGGGATGTGGCTCAAGCGGTAGCACGCTCGCCTGGCATGCGTGCGGCCCGGGTTCGATCCTCAGCACCACATACAAACAAAGATGTTGTGTCTGCCGAAAACTAAAAAAAAAATAAATATTAAAATTCTCTCTCTCTCTCTCTCACACTCTCTCTCTCTCTCTCTCTCTTAAAAAAAAAATAGGAGCCATTCTGATTACCTGCTGATATAATTAAGGGAAGAAGCTGCTAGTTCAGTAGGAAAAACATTAGGCTGGGAGCTTGAAGATCTGGGATTCAGTTCATATTTGCAATTAACCAGTGTTTGACTCTGAATAAAACAATTCATCTGAGTCTCAGGTTCATAATCTGTAAACTGAGGGGTTTAGATGGAATAAATATTGGTTCTAGCCAAGGAAACAGGATAATCATCTATGGGCATTTTAAAGAGCATATATGATCTTTATCTAGGAGTAGAGGGTTTTTGTTTTTATTTTTGGTACCAGGGATTGAGCCTAGGGGTGCTTAACCACTGACTCACAACTCCAGCCCTTTTTTATATTTTATTTAGAGACAGGGTCTCATTGAGTTGCTTAGGGCCTTGCTAAGTTGCTGAGGCTGGCTTCCACAACCCTTAAGTCTAAGCTTTCATCTTTGTCAATTTTTTTTTTCCCTTTTAGCAGTACTGGGGATTGAATCAGGGGACCCTACCACTGAGCTACATCCCTAGCCCTTTTTATTTTCTTTTTGAGAAAGGGTCTTGTCGAGTTGCAGAGGCTGGCTTGAACTTGCAATCCTCCGCCTTACCCTCCTGAGTTGCTGGACTATAGGCATGTACCACCAGCATGGCCTGCTGTCTTATTTTAAAAAAATCCTGAAGAATTCTAATTTTCTAGTCCAAGGATTAACAAATATAGCCTACAGGGCAAATTTGGGTCACTGACAGTTTTTTTTAAAGAGTGAGAGAGAGAGAGAATTTTTTAATATTTATTTTTTAGTTTTCGGCGGACACAACACCTTTGTTTGTATGTGGTGCTGAGGATCGAACCCAGGCTGCACGCATGCCAGGCGAGCGTGCTACCGCTTGAGCCACATCCCCAGCCCTCACTGACAGTTTTTTTTGTAAATAAAGTTCTATTGGAAAAAAAAAAATCATCATTTGTTTACATATTGCCTTTGACTACTCTTGAGCCATCAGGACAAAGATAAGTAGCCTATAAAGTCTAAAATTTTTAGTGCTTGGCTTCTTATTCTATACTACTGTTATGCAATCTATTGTAAACTTCTAAGTTGAATTGCTTTTAAGTTACTTCAAAGAACTAATAGTGCATTGGGGGCTATTTGGGGGAGATTAAGTAACCTTTAACTAGAGAGGCTACTATTATTTCTTGCTGCTGCTACTTTTTTTTGGGGGGTGGGGTACTAGGGATAGAACCTAGGGATGCTTTACCACTGAGCTACACCCCTAGTCCTTTTTTATTTTGAGACAGGGTCTCACTAAGTTGCTTAGGGCCTCGCTAATTTGCTGAGTCTGCTCTTGAACTTGTTACTCTCTTGCCTCTGCCTCTCCAAGTTTCTGGGATTGCAGGTGTGGCTCACTGCGCTCAGCACTGTTATTTCAATCTGGAGTTTTATGAATAGAAATGTTAAAAATACTAATTACAGTGGATATAAAAAAAGAACTATTTTGTAGATATATACATAAATATTTTATAATATCAAAAATTTATCAGGGTCTTACATTAACAAGCATTTCATAAGGTCTACAACAGTTTTCATAACTTCTGGGGAAATCTGCTTGTTGGTTGTTGAATAAAGTAGTAAAATCCAGATAAGTCTATTTTACTGTAAAGCCCAACAGAAAACATACTGAGGGGTTGGGGGTATAGCTCAGTTGGTAGACTGCTTGCCTCACATGCACAAGGCCCTGAGTTCAATCCCCAGTACCAAAACAAACAAACAAACAAACAAAAACATACTGAGAACTATAACCTTCATTCATTTTTCCCCATAATTATTCTCAAATGTCCCTTAAAAACACATGGAACAGCTTCATTTGGTATATTTTAACACAGGGTGCGGTGTTTCTACTCATTTTAAGTGAAGATTATAAAGGCTTTTAGTAGTTTCTAAATGTAATTCTTTTACTTCCTTGGTTATTGTTTCAAGTTATATCAAACTGCAAATGCTCACAAATGTGGTCTGTGCTTCTCTAAGTGGATGTGTGACTATGTGCTAGCAGATATCAACAAACAAACCACCATCAAGAAATAGAATAACCACAGTGCATCTTCCTAGAGGTTAAATTTCACCAGTTTGAGGGGCCAAGGGCTAAACAACTTAATTATTGACAAAATATTTTAGTGAGTAATTTAAAACATTCTAATTATTAACATAAACATGCACCTATTGTAGAATAACATGCAAAATCAACATGAATTGAAAAAAAAAAATAAGAGATTCCCATAGAACTTCTGCACCTATGGCAGGTAATTTTCTCAATTCACTCTCTTCTGCTATCTTGGATACTTAGTGGAACAGTCCAATTTTTGTCCACAATTGATGTAATATAAACCCCTAATTCTTAGGAATCAGATTCCTAATAATTAAATCAAGGCATGAGTACAAGCTTTTGCTTCTGCAGCTTAAATGTGTATGAAATATATTTACTTAAGCAAATTTATTCAAAGTATATTTAGTGGTATCTTTTAAATTTTTTTTGTAGATGGACACAATATCTTTATTTTTTAAATTTATTTTTATATGCTGCTGAGGATCTAATCCAGGGCCTCACATGTATTAGACAAGGTGCTCTACCACTAAACTACAACTCCAGCCCTATTCAGTAGTTTCATGGTTGCAATTTTGCATGTAACAATCAGCCTGGAAACAACCTAGCAAAATATAAACATCATCCTTGAGTTTTCTATTCTCTTCATACCTTTATCCAATTGATAACAAATCCTGTTGATTCTATAGCTAAAATGTTCTGAATTTGTCCAGTATATTCCATTTTTACTACTATTGGCTTAGTCAAATTGATCATTTCTTGTCTGACCTAGCCTAACAAGTCTCATCTCTACTCATTATCCAGGAAATTCTCCATATAGCTGTCAGAACAATTGTTTAAAATTTTAAGTTAGGTCATGTTTATCTCCAGTTTAAGACCTTGTATTAGCTCCCTACAATATGGCAGGGGAAGGAGGGGGAACAAATTTCCTATTCTAGCTTACAAAACCCTATATACCCCATGTAACAAGCTACTTTCCCAGTGTCATCTACCATTACTCTTCTTTATGATCACATATAACCCTAGTTACATCCATATTTTTATTCCTTAAACATGCTGTACCATGCTTTTTCCCACCAGAGAGCTGGTATACTAGCTATGCCTGGAATTTCTAGTGTCTGGCAACTTCTATTGGGTATATCTCAGTTTATTTTATTTTGTTTTTTATTTTAGAGAGGGGGTCTCACTAAGTTGCTAAGGCTAGTCTGGAACTCACAATCTTCCTGCCTCAGCCTCCTGAGTAGCTGGGATTACAGGCACAAAGATCACTGCTCTTGGTTTTAGACCTGTTTTTTTTTTTTTTTTTTTGGTTTTAGATCTGTTTAAATGCTACTTATTCACAGAGGTCTACTCTGGAGACCACCAGTTACTTCTCTATCACTCTAATTTCAATTCCTTGTACAGTATTTGTGACTAAATAGTTTAAAAAATATGTATGTATACATATATTTGCTTGTTGAATATACTCTACCCCTTTCTCTTTTTCCCTCCCTCTCTAAAGCAAGAGTGAAAGTTCCATTAAAATAAGGGAACAAGGGACCTTGTCTGCCATTCTAACTCTAGGACCTGAATGCTTGTCAGGCACTTGTCAGTAAATAATTGTAGGATCAATGAATAAATAATGGAGTATGGATCTCAATATTATGAATCAAATTCTAACAAATGTTTACATTTACAGAAATTTAGAAGTATAACAATCTTTACTATTCCTTCAAATCTAACTTTATACTCTATGTAAGAATTCTTCGTTTCTGTTAGGAGTTTGACTCACAATTAGCTATGTGATATTGGAACAGAAAAAAGATAAATCAAGGAGCAATATAAAAACAAACCAATGTAGGAAAGAATCAAAACAAACCAATGCATATGTCAGAAATTTAAAATATATTGGTGGAGCCATTACAAATCAATGGGAGAAATTATGGATTGCTCTAGTGTTTTCAGTGAGTTCCACGGAACACTATAGCAGTGCTGTTCAAGAGGACTTCCTGTGAAAATGGAACTGTTCTTTATCTGCAATGTTCAATACTGTAGTAACTAGCCACATGTGGCTACTGAGTACTTAAAAAGGTGATCAGTGTGACTGAGGAACCTAATTATTTTATTTAATTAAAATTAAAAATTTAAATAGCCACATGTGGACAGTTGCAATGGTGCATACTTGTAATACCAGCAACTCAGGAGGCTGAGGCAGGATCACAAGTTCAAGGCCAGCTTCAGAAACTTAGTGAGATCCTGTCTCAAAAAATAAAAAACGGGGGCTGGAGATGTGGCTCAAGCGGTAGCGTGCTCCTCTGGCATGCGTGCAGTCCGGGTTCGATCCTCAGCACCACATACAAACAAAGATGTTGTGTCTGCCGAAAACTAAAAAATAAATAAATTAAAAAAAAAATAAATAAAAAACGACTAGGGACTTAGCTCAGTGGTAAAGCATCTCTGTTTTCAATTCCTAGTACCAAAACCAAACCAAACCAAACCCAAAACAAACCACATGTAACCAGTAGCTAGTATACTAGATAGCTCAGTAGCATAGATAAGAAAAAAGAAAAAAGACTATATAGTTAAAAAAGTTGGAGAAATGCTAAATCCTAAAACTCTTTTATTAGAGATTTATAATACACACAAGCACATTGGAGGCTAGAAAAGATTTGAGAATAAAAAATTCATTTAACTGTTTTTGGTTTGATTTTTCCCACTTTTTTGACCACGAAGTCGATTTAGTTGTTGTTGTTGACACCTTGTCTGTGCACTGAAGTAGAGGATATACTTGCTTGGTTTTTAAATAAATGGCACTGTGATAACTTGTTAACCATTTGACTAAAAATAGTTAGAATTGTAGAATGCTGCTTTATATCAAATTATATTCCAGAAAGATGTGTGAAGTGAGAAATATGAGAAATATGAAACATAGAAAACAGAAGCTAATACATTCATATTACTGGTCAATAAACACATGAAAAGACACTCAATACCTTACTAGTAATCAACGAAATGAAAGTTAAAAAAAAATAATAGGTAAGACATGCAAGTTAAAACTAGATTTCCTTTTTCACCTAATCATCAAATTAGCAAAGATGAGAATACTACTAATAATTAGCGTTGTTGAACCTAAGGAAAAATGAACACTCTCATTTTGACAGGAATGTAAACAAAAGCAATTTTGGGAGGGGGGGACCTGGGCATCAAACTCAGGGATGCTTTACCACTGAACTAACGATCTGTAGTCCTTTTTATTGTTTGAGATAGGGTCTTGCAAAATTGCTGAGAATGGACTTGAACTTGTGATCATCCTTCCTCAGCCTCATGAGTTTCTGGGATTACAGGTGGGTGCCATTGCAAAAGCAAGCTTTTTGAAGGGTAATTGGACATTACATTTTAATTTCTTTTTCTGCTGTCTGAAGGACTGAACACAGAGGTGCTTTGCCACTGGCTATGTCCTTGGACCTTTCTACTTCCTAATTTTAGACAGGGACTTTCTAAATTGCCAGGGATGGCCTCAAAATTGAGATCCTCTTGCCTCAGCTTCCAGAGTAATTAGGATTACAGGTATGTACTACCATGACCAGCTGACATTACATTTTAATACTTAAGAAGTGTACATAATGCAGGGATTATACTTTTAAACATTTATCTTATGGGAAATGTTATATTTGTAAAAATAGCCACACCAATATTTACATCAGAAAAATTATAAACAACATGGAGTTAAAAAGATGACTGGTATGTTTAAATAATGGGGTTCCTACATAATGAAAGTTTTTAACTATTAAAGTTGTAGATGTAAATTTATTGACACAGAAAAATGTTCATACTATGTTATGAAAAGGGCAGTTTCCATTATGAAGTCAAACAACAACAAGTGCTGGCGAGGATGTGGGGAAAAGGGTACACTTGTACATTGCTGGTGGGACTGCAAATTGGTGCAGCCAATTTGGAAAGCAGTATGGAGATTTCTTGGAAAGCTGGGAATGGAGCCACCATTTGACCCAGCTATTCCCCTTCTCGGTCTATTCCCTAAAGACCTAAAAAGAGCATGCTACAGGGACACTGCTACATCGATGTTCATAGCAGCACAATTCACAATAGCAAGACTATGGAACCAACCTAGATGCCCTTCAATAGATGAATGGATTAAAAAATGTGGCATTTATACACAATGGAGTATTACTCTGCATTAAAAAATGACAAAATCACAGAATTTGCAGGGAAATGGATGGCATTAGAGCAGATTATGCTAAGTGAAGCTAGCCAATCCCTAAAAAACAAATGCCAAATGTCTTCTTTGATATAAGGAGAGTAACTAAGAACAGAGTAGGGTTGAAGAGCATGAGAAGAAGATTAACATTAAACAGGGATGAGAGGTGGGAGGGAAAGGGAGAGAGAAGGGAAATTGCATGGAAATGGAAGGAGACCCTCAGGGTTATACAAAAGTACATACAAGAGGAAGTGAGGGGAAAGGGAAAAATAATACAAGGGGGACAAATGAATGACAGTAGAGGGGGCAGAGAGAGAAGAGGGGAGGGGAGGGGAGGGGAGGGGGGATAGTAGAGGATAGGAAAGGCAGCAGAACACAACAGACACTAGTATGGCAATATGTAAACCAATGGATGTGTAACTGATGTGATTCTGCAATCTGTATATGGGGTAAAAATGGGAGCTCATAATCCACTTGAATCAAAGGGTGAAATATGATATATCAAGAACTATGTAATGTTTTGAATAACCAACAATAAAAAATTAAAAAAAAAAAGGGCAGTTTCATAAAATTTGTATATAATAAAAATATACACAAAATAAGAACAATACCCATTAAAAACTTTCTTTAAGAAATAGGATTAGGGGCTAGGGTTGTAGCTCAGTGGTACAGCACTCGCCTAGCATGTGTGAGGGGCTGGATTTAATCCTCAGCATCACATAAAAATAAATAAATAAATAAAATAAAGGTGGTGTGCCTAACCAGAACTAAAAATAAATAGATAGGAAAAAAGAAATGAAAAAAAAAATAGAATTAATACTTTTTTGCTTCTTCCCCTTTTTCTGCAGTGCTGGGGATTGAACATCCCTTTCTTTTCCTCTTTGGTACTGGGAAATGAACCCAGGGGTGCTCCACCACTGAGCTACATCCCCAGCCCTTTTTCTTTTCTTTCTTGCTGTTTTTTTTTTTTTTTTTTTTAGTTTTAGTTGTAGATGAGCACAATACCTTTATTTTATTTATTTATTTTTATGTGGTGCTGAGGATTGAACCTAGTGCCTACACGTGCTAGGCAAGCTTTCTACCACTAAGCTACACTCCCAGCACTTCCCAGTCCTTTTTGAGATAGGATCTCATTAAGTTGCCCAGGCTGGCCTTGAATTTGCCATCCTCCTGCCTTAGCCTCCTGTGTAGCTGGGATTACAAGTGTGGGTCACCACCCCCTTTCTTTTTAAAATGAACACATAAACAACGAATACAACTATTTCCATTTGGGGGGGGGGAATTATCTCCTTGTAGGTTTATGCTGACCTAAAATATGCCTGTTTCTTTAATTTACAAGTCTTACTTCTATCCCTTGGAAAAAACAAAGTCCATCTTTTCCATAACCTGCAAACACAATTTAAATATAATTTGCTATTTACAAAACATAAAAAAAATCATGCCCAACTTTTTTGCTGTAGACGGACACAACACCTTTATTTATTTATTTTTATGTGGTGTTGAGAATAGATTCTAGTGCCTCACACATGCTAGGCAAGTACTCTACCACTGAGCTACAACCTCAGCCCTACATCCAACTATTTTTTTTTTAAATGTTTATTTAGTTGTAGATGAACACACAGTATCTTATTTTTATGTGGTGCTGAGGACTGAACCCAGTGCCTCACAAGAGGCAAGCACTTTACCACTGAGCTACAGCCTCAGCCCCCACTATGTCCAACTTTTAATGTATGATTCCATTTGCACTTTCACAAAAAGAATCACATTCAAGACCAAATGTGTTTTTCATGGCAGCATTAACAGAAATATTTCAGGAAGGAAGTTCAAGCCTTGTCTTGGGGCTTTAATTTCCCCCAATTAAATACTTCCTTTTAGTCCTAAGCCTAAACCACTGGAAATTTGTATAATGTGATATGTAAAAATTAACATCAAGATTTATATTACCCTCTTGAGTGCAGAGATTAGATTTTATTCATCCTTATATTTTCAGTGTCTGATAAACTAGAGAAGTTTTAATACGTGAATATTTTTCTTGAGCAGAATAGAGAAATGAAATTCTACTTTGAAAAAACTCCTAAAAACATGCAATTGTTACAAGCATAGGAAATGTTATTAATTTTAGGGCTTATAAATTAAAATGACATTTCTTTCTTTTTCTTTTTATACTAGGGATTGAACTCAGGGGGCACTTAACCACTGAGCCACATCCCCAGTCCTCTTTTGTATTTTATTTAGAGACAGGGTCTCAGTGAGTTGCTTAGGGCCTCACTAAGTTATTGAGGCAGACCTGGAACTTGCAGTCCTCCGGCCTCAGCCTCCTAAGGCACTGGATTTATAGGTGTGCGCCAGCTTCTAAGTAATAAAAAATTCTTAAAAAGTTTTCTAAGTTTCAAGGACTACTGCTGCTATCAGCAATAATCTTGATTTTTTTTTTTTCAGTCTGTATTGAACCACATTACTACCCAATTGCTTCCAATCACATATTGGATAGAAAGTCAAAACAGGTTAGTCGTGTTGAAGGAGGTGGCCTCTTAGGGAATCTGGTTCTGAAAGTTAAAAACTTTACTCTTTTGGATTAGTAATATTCAACCCCCAAATTCAATTTTTTTGGATAATGTGATTATCCAAATATTTTGGGTAGTAGTAGGGATCTGAGCAGTAAATTTTTAATATAGTCTAGAATTGATCAGTTTTGAAAGAGATTATCTGGGCCTTGAGGACTTTCCTTTTTGATTGTCAGTGAGGTTTACTTACCCAAAAGGTTTAAAGGATTGTTAAGGAGAGAGGAGTCCTGGACTTAAAAAATCAGAAATGATGGGCTGGGGCTATAGGTCAGTGGTAGAGCACTTGCCTAGCACCTCTGAGGCTCTGAGTTCGATCCTCAGCACCATGCAAAAATAAATAGAACAAAGGTGTTGCGCCAAAAAAAAAAGAAATTATAATTGAAAGCTTCATACAGGTATAGATGGAATTTGATCAGTGAAGACCTTACTAACATTTTTGAACCTATATGTGTGGTAAGGCCACTGCTTTACAGAAGTGCTAACAATTCACTTATGATACTAGGGTGGGCTTGCCTTGACCATATAAAATGCTAGTTGATCCCCACACTGGGATGTGTATCATCATTAAAAGGTATGTAATTTTATCCAATATATGTTTCTTTAGACTGGTCATTCCACTGGGAAATAATTCATCAGTCTCTTTAGCAATTATTTCAAGATTTGGTCTCTTACAAAATGAATTAATTTATGGGTTTAGTCTCTTCATTCCCTTCTTTTGGCAATTAACCAAGACATTATTTTATATTAATTTTTTAAACAGAACTCTAGTCACTTTATTCTTCAAAATTGTAACATTTTTCTACTATCTATCAAATTAAGTAAAACAGCCTGACATTCAGTGATTTCCACAAAAAATTGCCTGATTTTTTTTTCTGATATTTTTCCTATATACTATATACTTGTTTCTATATACTATAGGAACAAGATCATTTCTCCTGTAGGTTCTGGTTATTAGGCAATAGTGGGTTAGTACTAAGTGGGTTGTTGTCCAAGAAGAAGGAACAAAAGAAAACCAGCTCCCCATCCTCACTCCAACAGAGATGATGGGATGGGAAGTAAACACCGCACTACCATCTTTCTGAAACAGATCTGTCATGCTGTTGTCATGTAAAATCATTACACTTGGTTATTTTAAAACCTGGATCTATAGACCAGGATGTGCTAGAATTTCAGACTTCTAAGAACTTGGACTGGGGGAAAAAAAAGGCATATTCATTTTTAATTTTCTTCAATAAGTACAGGCAATAAATTAGAGTAGTATTAACAGTTTCTATGTCTTTGTCACCAAAATTTAATTTATATTCATCACTACTTTGAATTATATAATTAGGCCTGCTGCTGGATGATATTTAATGCACAGATGTGTAACTATACCACACATTTAAAAAATATTTTGAAGACTTTCAAAAACATTGATTTCCTCTTTATGTCTATGTATTTTACTTTATACACCTAAAAGAATTTTTAAAAAAATATTTATTTTTTGGTTGTAGTGGACACAAAACCTTTATTTTATTTATTTATTTTTATGTGGTGCTGAGGATCAAACCCAGGGCCTTGCATGTGCAAGGCAAGTACTCTACCGCTGAGCTACAACCCCAGCCCCTTAAAAGCATTTTTGAGGTCTGTTCCCAGATCAGATGGCCAGAGAGACCCAGACTGTAAAAGAGGTTAGGCACCTTTGTATTTACAACTATTAATTGCTTATATTATCTAAACTCTTGGGCATGGAATTCACAGCTCATAATCTGTTATACCCACTTTACCATTCTCGTCTCTTCCCTACCTCTACTTTCTATACTATGCTCTAGCCATATTAGACAACATCAATGCTTCTTAGCTGGTGGCAGATAGACAAGTTTTTGGGTTAATACTAGCTAATAGAGAGCCACCATGCTGTTTTGGGCTTTACCTTATATAACTCTTCTTTGCCAAGTGCATTCTTCTTTGTCAAACGGTCTGTTTCCCCTAATACTTGGTGATCCTAATAGAATTATATTTTAAATATCAAATCTTGTTCCTAACTTAAACGATTAATAATAGTAGACACCCCTCTAAATTTGCAAGGCACCAGGTGAGTGGATGTTGGTCAACCCCAGAATCTCATAAATTGGCTTAACTCTGATGCAAGAAAGGGAAAGAAAAGACAGCAGTAACTGAGGCAGACTTCATTTAAGATTGAGGGATGGAACTCTGCTGAAAGGAAAGGCAGGCAGAGATCCGCTCAGTTCCCAGAGCAGTTATTCAAAACTTTCAGCACTCTGCTCAATCCTCTCATTCTATTCTCAACTCTGTTGTCAAATGACCCCCATCTTCATGTTACAGAGCCAACTCCCCCAATTTCCTACCCTTCCCTACCTCTCATTTTCTCTTCTCTATTTTGATGGATGGCAATTCTCAATATTAGTCATCTGGGGAGGGTTAAAAAAATTCTGATTGCTGGCCCTTACAGTTTAATTGGTCTAGGGTGAGGCAACTAAAAAAAAAAATGCTTTCCAGGTGATTCTAAAGAGTACACAAGGTTTTTGGCTGGGGTTGTGGCTCAGAGGTAGAGCGCTTGCCTCACATGTGTGTGTGACACACTGGGTTCCATTCTCAGCACCGCATATAAATAAGTGAATAAAATAAACGTTCATCAGCAACTAAAAAAATACATAAAAGAAAAAAGTACCAAGGTTTAGTTCACTAGGTTTCTTGATACATTAGTCTTCTTCATCCTTTGTTTATGGTTCAATGGTACAATTTAATTCTTAAAAAAAAAAAATCCCATCTTTAAAGAAAACATTATTGGGGCCCACATTATGGTTCCTAATTTGTCTCCTTTAAGATAAACCTTATAAAAGGGGTAGTTTAAAAGGAAGTCTACACCAATATGGTTTTCGCCAATTATATCCTAATCCCCTTTTACTCTTCCAGGCCTGTCACATGTTTTGTAACAAACTTTCCACTTGTACCAACCCCCCCCCCCCCCATTTCTTTTACAAGCTACTGCTCACTAGTCTTTTAACACAGTTCTTTGAGTCACCCAAAGGTCACCTGGGAAAAGTCATCCTCTATAAACAGGGGTCCATCGTCTGTGCTCAGACACCATCCTGTATAATTTTACTATGCTACCATTGTGGAATCATCGTCTGCAGTTCGAAAAGCTGAGTATTTCTTTCGCGTCCGAATTTGAACTTAAAGCATGGAAAACACTGCAAGAAAAGTCTGAGGAATGAATGGAAAGGAACGGCAGGAAAGGGAGGCTGGAGGCGGGGACAAATGGGGAGGGGGCGTGCCTGTGTTGGGGGCGGAGGCTATGACGGGCGGCGTTGAGAATCTAGCGGGAGCACAGGAGCACACTAGTTTGGGTGGAGGACAAAGCGATCCACAACCGGGACAAACTGAGACAAACCGAAGTGGGGAGCAGGCTTCTTACCTGCCTCAGGCCTCACCACCCCAACCAGCCTTCAAGCACCTCAGTATTGGCCGGAAAGCGAGAGCTAAGGTCGCAAACCCAGAGTTTCTTTCCCCACCCTTGCGACATTCCTCTCTAGTGGAGGCAGAATGTAACTGAGTTCCTAGTCCTGCCGTAAGGTGAGGAAGAAAAATCTAGGCGGGGCTGCCCGGGGCGGAGGACATAGGGCGTGTCTGCGCAAGCGCAGTTGTGCGTTCTGGCGTCGTCACGTGCGGGGGCGGGGCCGGGCGGAGCCGGCCCAGGCTGGCAGTAGGGGGCGTGAGAGTTAAGTGCGCGCGCGCCTGTTCTCCTGCAGCCGAGGAGTCGCGCGGGGCGGGGCCGCGTGCGCGGGGTCGGGGGCGCGCGGGCCGAAACGGACTAGGGACGCGGCGGCGGTTGGTGGTGGCTTTAGGAGAGTCTTGCCCGGATTGTGAGAGGCGGCGGTGGAAGCACTCTCCGCACCAGCAGAGGCGGCGACCCCGACTGAGGCGGCGGGCCAACGCGTGCTCTCTGGGCGGGGTGCGGCGGGGGATGTGCCTGCCCCGGCCGGGCGGAGTCTCTCTGACAGGGCGGGGGATGCGCGTCCGCCGCTCGCCCGGACCTTGAGGCAGTGGGCCCACCCTCGCGCTACGGTCCGACCCTCGGTAGCCTTGGCTCCTGCTGCCTTCTTTGGCCAGACCCTGGGGCAGAGGGTGGGAGGCAGCTTCCGCCCAGGAGGAGGGAGCTGTGGTGGCCACCGCGGCGCAGCCCGAGGTAAGACCCGCCCCAGCGGCCCTGCCGCCGAGCCCGGCCCACGTCCCAGTCTTGCTCTTTGGCTCCCGCTGGGCCGCCCCGCCCCAGCGGAGACGCCCCACGAACGGGTCTGCCTCGGAGCCTTATTGACTCCTGATCTGGGCCGGGATTCCCCAGAGACCCAACCCCTCGTATCTTCCATAGGCTAGACCCCGGTTGGTTTTCCAGCCTCAGCCGCAATTCTGTCACCATTCCCCATCCGCGCCTACCCGGTCAGAACCCCCTCAGACTTCCAGGACTCAATATTGAGTCTGCAGACTTCATTATGCGGGACCCGATCGTAGTGCCCGAGACACGGCCACTTCCTAACCAATTGCGATCCCCAGCTCACAGGTTTCCCAGATAGGTCGCTGCCCCCGCCTTCACTTTTTAATAGGACTCTCCCATCCCCTCCGCCCAGTTGGCATACTGTCTAGCCACCTAGCACGTCCCCTTACCCATCGGGGCTTTCGGACAGCTTGTGTCGGGATGCTCTCACCTCCAGTAGATTAGGGTCAGCCCCTCTAGACACCATCACAGCTTTGGGTCTCCTTTATCCGCTGTTATAGTGTCTCCCAAACCTTATCTTTCTTCCTGTTTGCGATCCTTTTTTTTGATTGAAAATGCTTTGCCTCCAAGTCCTGATTTAGTCTAGAATATTCCCCCAGTGAGACTAAGGGGACCGAAGTGAAACACATGTTTGGAGGGTTTGTTCTCGCCACTGAAAGTGGAGGGAGAGGAAAGATTATCTATCGAAGCACAGGACATGCCGTGTGTGCCATTATAAGGTCGTACACCCTGCTTCTCATGTTATTTCGTAGAACTAAAGAATTAGTATTGATCTGAGACTTTATGGGCTTCTATAAGGATTAAGTCTTATTACACCAATGAATATATTTTTTCCATGTATCATCTACATTACCTCCTTGTAGATTTCTACAGATATTTTATACTAGTTTTGAAAGATGTTAGGGGACTTTTTTTTTTTTAATTTTCTGTTTTTGAATTGGCTGGGGAAATATTTCTATCCGTCCTTAATCCCTGAAAACTTTAGTATCATACTAATAATAATTTTCTTCTACCTGGCATTGCTGTCTTCTCTAAGGAGCAAGTGCAAAAGTCATGCAATGGGACTGGGGATATAGCTCAGTGGTAGAGCGCTTGCCTAGTGTGTGTGAGGCACTGGGTTGGATTCTCAGCACCACATATAAATAAAGACCTATCAACAGCTAAAAAAAATTTTAAAATAAAAAAGTGTAATGTTTATTGTGTCATTACTAAAAACTTTATCAATAATAGTAAAATATTGAAGGTTCTACTCCTGAGCTGTCAAGAAGGAAATACAGTGTTGCATCAAATGATCAGTCCATAATTTTAACTTTTAAAGGGATAAAGGATAAAAAACTCTTTGTAGTCGCTACTTTAAAACTTTGTGTGTATGTGGACAGAGAGGGAGAAAATCATATTGAAATTATGGGTAATAAGTAGACCTAGTATAAATGTCAAAAGGTTCCGGAGAGTAGTGTAGTAGAATGGTTCTCTTCCTTCTTAGTTCTCTAGCCACCCACTTTTTCCTTAGAACAACCTCTTTCCGGCTTCTCGTGTATCCTTCTTGTGATATTTCCAGCATTTACAAGTTCATATGGTATATTAAGACACAACACACATAAGTGATTGCATACTATACACTTTGTATATAGCTTGTTTTTTTCCACTTAATTACTGGATCCCAGAGATAATTTGATAGACGTATGGATATCATTTACTGGCTGGATAGCATTCCATTTTGATGAACTTGAGGTCTTTTGCTTTTATAGAAAATACTGCACATTTTTAAATATATCAGTTATATGTATGTTTTAATACATGAAGTGAAAAAAATTCCTGTTTCTTTTGTGTTGAACCTACATAAAAGGATATAAGTTTCTGATTGAATCTCTGAGCTACAATAGTGTGACTACTTTTTGATATTTAATTTAAAAATCAAGGATTTAAAATTGGTGACTGAAATTATCAGATATGCATTTTTTTTTTTTTTAAGTCACTGACTTCATGGGCTGTGGTTGTAGCTCAGTGGTAGAGTGCTTGCTTCACATGTGTGAGTCACTGGGTTCAAGTCTCAGCACTGCATATAAATAAATGAATAAAGTAAAGGTCCATCAACAGCTAAAAAATATTTTTTAAAAAAAGTCACTGACTGCAGTGATTAGGGTGGACTGAAGACTAGAGTAGGCTTAAGCTTTAATATCAGGAGGGTAATCCAGACAAATGATGATAATGGGTCTGAACTTGGGACTAAACTTGGTGATTTAATTGGATTCCAGGTTGGGGAGAGTGTGTAAAGATTTCTCCCTGTGCCTTTCAGTGAGGTAGGGAGCCACATAAAGGAGTGAGATTTTTATTTTATCAAAGAGGGACAGAGGGGTTCACATTGTGGGATGTTAAGTTTGGTTGGATGTGGGTCCTTCAGGTATAGATGGTCAGTGGACAGGTGGATATGTGGCTAAAACTTGCAGTTAACAAGTGCTGAGTTGGTAGTGATAAATTTTGGAGACAGAAGCTTATAGATAAAAGGAGAAAAGGTTTAGGACAGAAAACTAACATTTAAAGTGCAATATTTTAATATATATGTTTAAAATTTTTAAAAAGCCTTATTGTAGGTTAAGCATCAGTAGTGAAATTCACTATATATGATGTTTTAACATATTTTCCTCTTAATTTAGTGGTGTGTACTTACTGAGGAAAGTAGAGAAAACTTAGTTTTTTTTTTTTTTAGTTTTTTTTTTTTTTTTAAATGGGGAAGGTTTTTGCTACGTTGTCCAGGCTAGTCTTGAACTCCTGGGCTTAAGTTGTCCTCCTGCCTCAATCACCTGTGGAACTGTGACAACCAGTGTATTCCACTGTGCCTGGTTCAACTTAGGTTTTTTTAAAAAATACAAAAACTTTAGGAGAAATTAGTAATATAAACACCTTCTTTCCTAATCATTTGGAGTATACTATGTAGTTGTTTAACTTTTAATATTTGCAAAGAAGTGCAGGAACTTTGAAAATATACTTTGCCAAGAATGTTAAGGTTTTTAATTTGAATGATGTTTTAGGTGTATTAACTTAGTTTGAAGTAAACATTGAAGACTTTTCCAACATCTTTAAAACACAACCTTGACTTAATGTATTGGTTCCCAAGTCCAGGGCTGCTGTTTAGAGCTCTTGCTTCTCTGCTCTATACCTCTGTAAATGACTGTCTACTGAATATTGAATATCTTCACCTGGTTTTACGTTTCACAGGCACTTTCAAAAAAGTGCAAAAGAAAACTCTTTTCTGCCTCTTTCTCCAAAACAGTTGTGCATGTGTGGGTGGGCAGGTACGCAGATGAAAGTGCAACAATTTTTTTTTCTTCCTCCTCATTTATTAATACCTTTATTAATACCTTCATGAAGCCTTTAAGAACTTTGTGAATCATCTTCCACTAAATTCTGAGCCTCAACACTAACATTTACTTTGTTACTAAGTCTTGAACATTTGTTCTCATATTTCTGATCATTGGTTATTATCCTTCATTACTCTTTTGTTGTCTCTACTGTTTTAACTCAAAATGCCTGTTGTGCTTCTGTAATGCTTTCTAAGTGTTCTTGTTGACTTCTGTTCTCTGCATCCTTTTGTCATACTCTCTTTTCATTCTTTGCACTACCGCTAAAGTAAGTGTTCTAATATTCTTTTATTAGGCCCTTTCAGTTGCAAGGAAGAGAGAAGTTATCTTAAGTAATGGAATGCTTTTTTGAAGGAAACATACATGCCCAAGGGAACCTAGGAAAAGCCAAATAAATTTGTTTCAAGAAGAATGGAAACCTAATAAAGTTGTAAGCAGGAGAAGACAGATTTCACTTTATTTATTTATTTTTTTGTGGTGCTGGGGGTTGAACCCAGGGCCTTATGCATGCTAGGCAAGTGCTGTATCACTGAGCCATAGAGGCAGCCCTACATGTGCTCTTTTGTTGTCTAGCCTACTCTTTCTTTTTGGCTTAATCTTTCTCTCTCCTCCAATTTCCTCCTCCTCTATTTCATTGCTTCCATTTATTCCTAGTTTCTATTCCTTAAAACTTCTTTGTTGCTCCTGTGCCAACATCTTGCTTTCTGGCTGCTGTCCCCCCCCCCCCCCCCCCCCTTTTTTTTTCCTTCCTTGCTGCTAACATTTTAACTTCAGCTCCTGAGCTAACTTCTTAGTTTTCTTAGGATTTTCTGGTTTAAATTCCCAAGAATCCATTTTTCTGGCTTAGCTCTTTTTCTCATTGGTTGCCAGCAGGCTTTCTGGACATGGATAATGTGACCACTCCTGGACACACAGTGTTGGCTGTGTGTTCATCTGTACATATGGATGTGGGGCAGATCATAATGGTGAAAAGTATAGGGCTGTAAGCAGTCAGGCACTGTAATTGACATGTATAAATTTAATCAACCTTTCCAGTTGAAAGATCTTCAATGCTTTCTTATTGCTTTTAGGATACAGTTTAAAGAAGCATGGCATGTATACAAGGTCATTTATTTTTTGGTTTTTATTTTTTGTACCAGGGATTAAACCCAGGAGGTGCTTAAACACTGATCCACATCCCCGGCCCTTTTTATGTTTTATTTTGAGATAGGGTCTTGATAAGTTGCCACAGAACCTGGCATAGGTCATTTATGATCTGACTCTTCTCTAGATTTTCTTTTCCTTTTGCCTCAAATTCTATGATGCACTTTAGATTTCCTGTCCTGTAAAGGGCTTTCTCTTGTCTTTACATTCAGTGATTCTTATCTTTTTCTTTGCTTGGCTAATGCTTGTCTGATCTTTAGGACTCAGTTCAGGTGTATGTTCTGTTTTTTGGTACCAGAAGTGCTTACCCTCTGAGCCACATCCTCAGCCCCTGCCCCACCCCCCACTTTATTTTGAGTCAGTGTCTCACTAAGTTGCTTAGGGCCTCACCCAGTTGCTGAGGTTGGCTTTGAACTTGTGATCCTCCTGCCTCAATCTCCCAGGTAGCTGGGATTTTGGGTGTGTGCCACTGCGCCTGGCTCAGGTGTATCTTCTTCTTTTTTTTTTAGAGAGAGAGAGAGAGAGAATTTTAATATTTATTTTTTAGTTTTCGGCGGTCACAACATCTTTGTATGTGGTGTAGAGGATTGAACCCCGGCTGAGCCACATCCCCAGCCTCAGGTGTATCTTCTTAAAGACACTTTCCTTTGCCCTTTCCAGATTAAGATAGGTGCCATTCCTGTGTATTTCTATTATAGCTCTCTGGTGATATTGCGCAATTATTTGTCTATTTTCTCTACTAGTCTTTAAGTTCTTTGGTAAAAGAGATAGTGTTGGTACTTTATAGTAAGTTAGGTTTTTAGATTAGGGATTTTAAAAAGTATAAGCCTTTTGGGGCTGGGGTTGTGGCTCAGAGGTAGAGCGCTCACCTACCATGCATGAGGCACCGGGTTTGATCCTTAGCACCACATAAAAAATATAGTGTCCACCTATAACTAAAAAATAAATATTAAAAAAAATAAGCCTTTTACAACCTACCATGGGGTTATGTCCTGATAAGCCCGTTGTAAGTAGAAAACACATTTAACAACACCTAATTTACTGAACATCGTGGCTTAGCAACACAGTATCCTATAGAGTATTAGTTGTTTACCCTTGTGATCCTGTGTGGCTGACTGGGAGTTGGGACTTGTTATCACAAGGTAGGATTGCAAGAGTATTGTACTGCATTTCACTAGTTTGGGAAAAGATCAAATTCAAAGTTTGAAGTACTGTATCTACTGAATACATATTACTTTTGCACCATAATAAAGTTGAAAAATCTTAAGTCGAACTATTGTAAATCAGGGACTGGCTGTATACAAGAAGAACATAGATGATGAAAATTCAGTATAACAAACATCTACATCAAAATAAAAAATATTATTAAAACTCTGTAAACTACCTCTTCTAGTCATTAATCCAGTTCGTAGATTTAATTTTGTAAGGTATAACTCTTTTAAACTGATTTTTTATTGGCACATTATAATGGCAGTAAACATTGTGACGTATTCCTACATGCACATAACATAATTTGGTCAGTGTCATTCCCTGGTACCACCCCTTTTCCTTCCCTCCTCCCTTTCCAGATCCTTTTCCTCTACTGGTTTTCTTTTTAATTTCATGAGATAACTTCCCTTTTTTCCTCCTCTTTGTTCCATGTGTGAGAAAAAACAAGACCTTTGACTTTCTGAGCCTGGCTTATATCTCAACATAATGCTTTTAAGTTTCATCCATTTTCCTATGGATGATATAATTTCTTTATGGCTGAATAAAACTCTATTATGTATATTTACCACAATTTTTTTTTTCAGTACCAGGAAATGAACCCAGGGGTGATTTACCATTGAGCTACATCTCCAACCCTTTAAAAATTTTTAAAGTAATTATGCAAGCTGGCCTTGAATTTATTATGATCCTTCTGCCTCATCCTTCCAAGTTGCCAGGATTATAGGCATGAGCCACTGTATGTGGTCACTGTATTGCATTTTCTTTATCCGTTTATCTGTTGATGGACACCTAAGTTGGTTCCCTGTCTTGGCAATTATGAGTTGTACCGCTGTAAACATGGGAATGTGTGCATTGCTATAGTATGCTTACTATCTTATTATCTTTTGGATAAATACCAAGGAGTGATATAGCTGAGTCATATAGTGGTTTCATTCCTAGTTTTTTGGGGAACCTCTATAAGGATTAACATAGTGGTTGTACTGAATTACAATCCTACCAATAGCGTGTAAATGTTCTCCATGTCTTTGTCAGTATTATTATTTGTAAATGGCAAAACTCCTAACTTGTAGGTATCTCTGCATATTTTATAAATATATCTTTAAGTATACAAGAAGGCTAGGTATTGGAATTTTGACCCCATGGAAAGAACATATATAACTTACATTATAGAAATTTTGGCATATTTTTATGTAATAGATAAAATCACATACTAGTAAATAATTGTGGGATGTTTGCATTTAGGAGAGTTTTCTTGTTTATAAGTTAAATATTTTAGAGTAGTAAAAAAGAATATGATAGATCAAAGTATATTTGCTGAAAGTGGCCTATTAATTTTGAGTAGTTAGCATGCTTAGGATTGGTATAGTAAACATGTAAAAAGCACTTTCCAAATGGTGTTTGGCCTCTGGGTTTTACTGTCAATTATGTTGCTAGCATATTTTGGCAATGGGGTCATCCAGCGGGCAACTGGAGTATAATTTTACAAGTACAGTAAGGAAAGCACTAGCTGTCCTTGTGTCATAGATAGCCGATTTCTAAAAATTGGTTCTTTTTTTTTACAACTAACAGTAATTTTATTTTATTTTATTTTTTTAATTTTTTTTATTGGTTGTTCAAAACATTATAAAGCTCTTGACATATCATATTTCATACATTAGATTCCAGTTGGTTATGAACTCCCAATTTTACCCCAAATACAGATTGCAGAATCACCGGTTACACATCCACATTTTTACATAATGCCCTATTAGTAACTGTTGTATTCTGCTACCTTTCCTATCCTCTACCATCCCCCCTCCCTCCCCTCCCATCTTCTCTCTCTACCCCATCCACTGTAATTCATATCTCTCCTTGTTTATTTTCCCATTCCCCTCACAACCTCTTATATGTAATTTTGTATAACAATGAGGGTCTCCCTCCATTACCATGCAATTTCCCTTTTCTCTCCCTTTCCATCCCACCTCATGTATCAACAACTAACAGTAATTTTAGAGTGTACTTTTTCTCAGCTTTGATTTTTAAGATTATATGGTTCTTTGAATATGAAGCTATTCTTTTAAATATGCTTTTTTTCTTAGTTAGGCTTTTCTGTCTGTTAATCTTAAATCCGTTATGCCCAGTTAAGTGGAAAGAATATGGACTTTTAAACCTAGATTTCCAACAGGTTTTGCTTGAAGTTCCAGCCTCATCACTTTTGAATTGTCATTTAAAGGAAAGTCACTTAATATTTGTGAACTTCAGAATGTTGATAGTTTTAATCTAAAAGATAATTGTTAAACATTCCCCCCCCCCCCATTTTTTTGTGACAGGGTCTTGCTGTATTGCTTGTGGTCTTGAACTTTCCTGGGCTCAAGTAACTTCCTTAGTCTCCAGAGTAGTTGGGACTACAGGTGTGCACCTTTGTACCTGGCTGGAGTTAAACGTCTTTCGTAAAGCACCAACCATGTAGTAGATACTCACAAATATTCCTTTTCCTCCTTGAATATGTCTTAATTTTTATTATGTTTAAAAATGAGATCAAGAATTTTAAGAATTTTGTTGTTGTGGCTTTTAGAATAAATGGCTAGTCAAAGTTTGTTATTAATAGAAGTAAATATTAGGCTAGTTTACTAGCTGTCTTTCAAGTATAATCATTGTTCAATTCAAAATAGTTCAAACACACTTTTGATCTTAGTAAGATTAATGAATGTTAAATATATTTGATTCAGCATGAGATATAATAAGATGTATTTTGTTTGCCAATGACAAACATTCCTTAAATCATTGACAGATTTTGGTACTATTTCTGTTTGTAGTGTGTTAAGTATTTGTTTGAAATCTGTTTACTGATCAAATGATAGTGGGTTGAGTAATCTCTGGATTTTTTTTTTTTAAATGTAAGAGAAAGTTCTTCAGGTGACTGTAGACATTTATTTGTAAATAATATTTGGTTCTTTTCCTGTCCTCCGCTTTACTTTTTTTAATAATAAAAAACTTTAAAAAATGTAGAAAGTTGAAAGAAGACAGCAAAAGAATATTAATATGCATGCAATTTGGATTTACAAGTTAGGGACTGAAGGTGTAGTTCAGTCATAGAGTGTTTGCCTAGTATATATGAAGCCCTGGGTTCAATCCCCAGCAAAAAGATGAAAATTAACACTCTGCCATCCATGTTTGCTTTATTGTTCTCTATGTGTATGTGTATTTTTGCTGAAACTTTTGAAAATAAGTTGTAAATATGACAAGTTTACTTCAAAATTCTTTGGCATATATTTAAGAACTAGATTTTTTCTTTTTAAAAATTTTTTTAGTTGTAGATGGACATAATACCTTTATTTTATTTTTATGTGGTCTGTGATTCGAACTCGGTGCCCTCCACATGCGAAACAAGCACTCTACCACTGAGCAACAATCCCAGCCCCTTAGATTTTTTTCTTAACACCAGGATACCATTACTACCTAAGAAACAATAATCCCCCAGTAACACTTAATATTGAGTCTATATTTGAATTTTCCCAGTTGCCCTTTAAAATGATTGTTTAAATTAGAATTAATTTTTTTTTTTGCATTTAATTTTTCTTTTAATCAAGAACAGCTCCTTCTCACAGTCCCTTTTCCATCACCCTGAGATTTCTTTGAAGAGAGCAGATCAGTTACCTTGTAGAATGGCCTGTTTTCTAGAGTTATCTGATTGTTTCTTTGTGCTATTGTTTAACTTGTTCTTCTGGTCTCTGTATTGCTTGTAAACTGGCAGTATGTTGTTAAGGCTTGATTATATTCATGCAAAAAAATTTTGGCAAGAATACTTTATAGGTGATGTTATATATTATATTGCATATTATGGAGGAACATATCAAGTGTCCCATTGTTAGTGATCCAAGTTTAATGAGGTTTTAGGTGGTATTTGCTACGTTTCCATTTTAAAAGTATGTTGTTTTATACTTCTACAATCAAGCATATAACTTGTGGGAGTGATATTCTTATGATTTTAGCATCCTTTGTTGATTCTTAGACATAATTGAAGGTCTCAAAATGGAGGATTTTTCTAATTCTGTAATTCTTGTACATTTGTGAGCTATCATGTTTCAATTAGCAAGAGCTTCATAACCTTGATCTATTAGAAGTGAATTATAATTACTGCTAGAAGGGAAGAGTAAATGCTTAATTCCTTCCTTAATTTTCAGAGTGAGGAGTTGTGTATTTGTCATCTACAGTGGTGGGAAATGAGTTTTTGAATCGTCTCATGGTTTTTTTTAAATTTTATTTTTCAATTTTTATTATTTTTAAATTTTCTTTTTTTTTTAATATAATACCTTTATTTTTATGTGGTGCTGAGGATTGAACCCAGTGCCTCACACATGCTAGGCGAGCGTTCTACCTCTGAGCCACAACCCCAGTCTATCTTTTATTTGTTGTGTTACTCAATTATTTTTATAGACATTGCCTTTAAAAACAACAACAACAAACCCAGGGCCTCACATATGCTCAGCATGTGCCTTACCACTTAGCTACGTCCCCAGTGTTTTTAAAAAGTGTTGAGACAAGGTCTTGCTAAGTCCGCGTGGTCTACAATTTGAGTTCCTTCTCCCTTCCAAAGAGCTGTGACTACAGGCATGCCAGCCACTGTGCTTGGAAGACAGTATTCTTTTTGAAGCTTGACTAGTCTCACATAAGGATAGTGGGACCCTTTCAAGCAGGCTTCTGGGTTCTTTTTTGCCCCAATCAATTAGTTTTTGAGTCAATCCTTACTTTTGGATTCAAGATATTTTGGTTCACTGTGGACTTTTTTTGCTTTAAAATCAACAGTTTCTTGAAGGAGCTTTGTTTCCTTATTGTGGAGGATTATATTTAGAATCCAGTATCTGGATATCAAGTATGCTTCTTCTTATTGTGCTCTTTGCTTCTAGGCCCCTTTAAAAAGGTGTGTGTGTGTGTGTGTGTGTGTGTGTGTGTGAGAGAGAGAGAGAGAGAGAGAGAGAGAGAGTGAGAGAGAAGTATATTGTCATATTGATCTAATTAAAATTTAACATTGCAGGTTTCTTTTTTGTTACATTAGTTTAAATTTCTTTTATATTGAAATCTTGGTTTTTATTAACATTAATACATTTGATTTTTTTCTAAGTATGTGGAAAATAGTTTCAAAATAAAACTACTCTGTGAAGTTCAAACTTTCTTTGCATTTCTTTTTTTCTTTCTTTTTTTGGTACTGGGGATTGAATCCAGTGGTATTTTACCACTGAGCTATATCCCCAGCCCTTTTTATTTTTTATTTTGAGACAGGGTCTCACTAAGTTGCGTAGGGCCTCACTAAGTTGCTGAGGCAGGTCTTAAATTTGTGATCGTCCTGTCTCAGCCTCCTGAGTTTTTGGCATTACAAGTGTGCACCAGCATACTCAGCTCTGCATTTCTTTTTGGCTTTAGATTATACCCTATATACTTATTGTTATGAGTATTATGTTGAGAAGTAACTTGAAAATTTTTCTTTGTGTGATTTTTTGCCAATTTGATAAGCAGCTAATTCTACTTATTTTTCATTTTAGAATTTGCTTCCCTTGTTTTTTTAATTTTTTAGAGTATGTAAAGTATTTACTTAGTTCAAAAGGAGAAACCAAATGAAAAAGTAAACTTAGGACTCTTATTTTCTTAAACCCATCTCTTTTCTGCTTTCTGTCCCCCTACAAATAACCAATTTTGAAAGTTTTTAATTAATCATTCCAAAATTTTTTTCCTTCAAAAATAAGATGTAGCATAGTCTCCATTTATACACCAGAATTAAAATATGATATATACTGTTTTGTACCTATTTAAATTTTTAAAAATTTTATTTAGTATATTCTGTACAAAAACGTCTTTTTCATTCTTTTATTTATTCATTTATTTTTTTTTAGAGAGAGAGAGAGAGAGAGAGAATTTTTTAATATTTTTTAGTTTTCGGTGGACACAACATCTTTTTATTTTTTATTTTATGTGGTGCTGAGGATCGAACCTAGTGCCCTGCGCATGCCAGGAGAGTGCGTTACCGCTTGAGCCACATCCCCAGCCCCTCATTCTTTTTTTTTAAAATGGAGACATAATATTCTATGTGAGTGTATCATTATCTATTCAACAAATTTGGTTCTGCTGCATATTTGTATTTAATCTTTTGAACTGTGTATAATATAATAACTATGTAATGCATATTGAATAAATAAAATAAAATTTCTTTCCCAAGTAATTGAGAAAGAGTTGATTTTTGTCCAGAGAGGCTCATCATCAGAGAATTTTGTTGTTGAAAGAATTTTAAAAGAAATAGATATTTTTCACATGCAGTTGTATTTTCTTGCCTTTTAATATTAGGGTATGGATGATAGTGAACGTTAACTTGCTTTGTTTTATGGTACAAGGGTTTGAAGAGATAATAGATAATTTGCTTGCCTGCTTTTACTTTCTGTGCTTCCCTGGCTTCTTGAAGCATTGGAACTAAAACTTGATGTGTTAGGTGATTTTACGTGAGAATAGTTAAATATTCTGTCCTCACTGGATTTTCCTACAACCTCCCCTTATTCTTTTTTCCTTAACTTTAACTACCCCCTTGCTCTCTTCTGCCTTAAACCTCCCAGATTATAGGGTTCTAAGCATTCTATACTTACAGTATAGTAAGGCAGATAGAATGTGTAGTCTGTTAGGAGAAAGAGATTAATTAGGAAAATTACCAAAGGGATGGGAGAGAATGCCTGTTGGATTACAAGGAATTCAAGCTTTGGAGTTTGAGGACTAGAAATTGGAAGTTGAAGAACCTAACCACTCAAATCTAAATTTTCTTTTTTCCCCCACAAAAGTAACAGAATTTATTAGCTTAACAGAAAGAAAGCAGAACTCCCAAAGGAGAGGAGTCCTAAGAGAGGGATACCATAAATTGTTTTTATTCTAGTTATTGAATGGAATTTGTTTCTTTTTTGGTACCAAGGATTGAACCCAGGAGTGCTTAACCACTGAGCCACATCCCCAGCCCCTTTAAAAATTTTTATTTAGAGACAGGGTCTCACTGAGTTGCTAAGCATCTCACTGAGTTGCTGAGGCTGGCTTTGAACTTGAGATCCTCCTGAGCCACTGGGATTATAAGCATGTGCCACCGTAACTGGCTTGTTTCATTTTTTGAACAAAATATTTGAGCACCTACCATGAGTATGTTGCTGTGCTGGGCACTGTGGAGGGTAAACAATATTATGTAATTAATAGTAGTTTTTTATTATTTTTTAAAATTGTATACACCTAGGTACCAGACTTGCTTATGTTGTCTTATATCAAATTCTCATAGCAATCATATGCAATTGTTATTTTTGTCTTTTTCACTTATATTTACATGAGTATGTGTTAACACATACAGTTTAAAGAAAATTATGAAGTAAATATTTGTATTGTCCATTGCTCAGGCCAGTATACCAGAAGTACTCCCCTCTTACCTTCCCTCCACTTGTCAACATGTCCCTTTGTGGAAGTGACTATTATCCTAATATTTGTGTCCATCATTTCTTCATAATTTTAAATGCCAAGGGTACACGCTTATATGCCTTATATCCTTATGTAGGTTTTTAAACTTTATACTGTGTATTTTATGTGATTGAAGAAATTTCGTTCAGCATTATATTTGTGAAATTAATTACATGTTGTTGTAGTTTAGTTCATCAGATTTCATTGAGGTAAAATGATCCATTGGAGTACAGGTCAGTTTATTCATTCCAGTTTTGATGAACATTTGAATAGATTTCAATTTCTTGCTCTTACTGTACCAATAGTGCATTGGTCAGTACTTTTTCATGTTTGCATGTATGCAGATGGTTCTCTAGCCTGCCTTGAAGTAGAATTTCTGGGTCTCAACATATGCACATACTCAAACTTTAATAATGGCAAAGAGGTTTTCAAAGTTTTTGATTCAGTTTATACCTCCATCAATACAGTGTGTGAGAATTTCCATTGTTCTGAATCCTCCCGAATACTTGGTGTTAGCTGGCTCTAATTTTTGCCAATCTGAAGGTTGTGATGTTATCTCATGGTGTTAATTTTCATTTCCACAATTATTAATGAAGTGGAACATCTTTTCATAGTCATTTAAATTTCTTCTTGTGAAATATATGTTCAACTTGTTTGCCCAATTTTTGCTATTAGTTTTGCTATTTTCTTACTGATTTATTAGAAATTCTGTGTATGTTTTGGATACTAGTCCTTTAGTTATATGTGTTATCAATATTTCATGTTGAAGGAGAAAGGAATATAGGGGACAGTGTCCATGTCACATTGTAAAATGGTAAATGGCATGGGATATATACTACCATGGCCGTCTTGAAAAACACCATTTGTTAAACCCACTCATTACTGATTTTTATTTAATTGCTTTTAGAGAAAAGGATCTTAGAATTTCAGAGTTTTTTCTTTTTCTGGATCTGTAATTTAAATACATGTTAGGTTGTTCAACTTTTCCTTCCTTCCTTCCTTCCTTCCTTCCTTCCTTGTTCCATTTTTTCTGTGCTGGAGATTGAGCCCAGAGTTTTCCAATACAAGCATGCACTCTTCTATTGACCTGTATCCCCAGCCTTATCACTCATTCTTATGTTTCTTTTTTTTTTTTTCTTTTTATGTGTTTTTTCTTTCACTATGGATTATTTCTTGATCTCTTTTAATTTACTCATTCTTCTCTTAAGTGATTCCATTTTTAATTTTAATTGTATAATTTTAGAAATTCTTTTCAGTTCTTTTCACATTTGCAAAGTCATTTTTTTATGATTCTTTTTAGATATATAATGCTTTCAATCTTATTTAGTTTTATTTTAGACAAATAAAATATGTATTTGGTTTCTTATGTCACACAAATAAGAAACAGCAAATGTGAACAGAAGGGTATTTATAGGTTGTTAGGCTGACAGCATGAAAAGCTTGTCTATAAACTGTAAGTAAAGCAATCTGGTGATATCGAGGATGGAAACACATAATTTTGCTCCTGTTAGTTTCTATTAATATCACTTTGTCATATAAAAATTAACATTTATTATAAGCTTCCAAATTTGTACGAAATGTATAAAACCTGTTTGGTTTATTCTGCTTAAAAGGATCTGAAGTACTCAGGGTAGTGACCTATGCCTGTGGTCTCAGCTCCTGGGGAGGCTTAGGAGAATTGCTTGAGCGCAGGAATTTGGGGCCAGCCTGGACAACATAGAGGAACCACATCTCTTTAAAAAAAATTAAAGTTAGATATTTGTTGAAGAAATAATTTAATCCAAATTATTGAAATAAAAACTTATAATATTTAGAGAGCTGCCACACTGTCTTCTAGAGTGGCTGTGATATTTTGCACTTCCACCAGTAGTGAATGAAAGTTCCTGTTTTTCAACTTCCTCATCAGCATTTGGTGTTGTCATTGTATTGGATTTTTGCCATTCTAATGGGTTTATGGTACAAACTCATTGTTTTAATTTTTAATTCCTTAGTGATGTCTGATTTTGAGTCTCTTTCATATGCTTATTTGCCATCTGTACATCTTTGGGGGGATGTCTTCAGATCTTTTTTCTTTTTTGCCCATTTTAGTTGGTTTGTTTTCTTGTTGTTGAATGTTAAGAATTTGTATATTTTGAATACCGTTTCGTTATTATATATGTATTTTGGAAAAATGTTCTTTTGTTTTGTGGCTTGCCTTTTCATTCTCTTCACAGTATCTTTTGCTGAGCAGAAGTTTTTAATTTTAATGAAGTCAAATTTTCCACTATTATGGTTTGTATTTTTAGTGTCATATTTGGAGTTATCACCAACCCTAAAATGACTTAGGTTTCCCCATGTGTTCTTATCTTCTAGGAGTTTTATAATTTTATGTTTTCACTTAGGTCTATTAATTTTTGTGAAAGATATAAAATTTGTGTCTAGATACTTTTTTAAAAATATTTTTTAGTTATCAGTGGATGCAATATCTTTATTTTTATGTGGTGCTGAGGATCGAACCCAGTGCCTCATGCATGATAGGTGAGTGCTCTCTGAGCCACATCCCCAGTCCGTGTCTAGATTCTTTATTTTAGTTTTTGCATATGACTGTCCATTTGTCTCAGCACCATTTTTTTTTTTTTTTTGTCAAAAATCAGTTGACTTGGGGCTGGGGTTGTGGCTCAGTGGCAGAGCGCTTGCCTTGCACCTGTGAGGCACTGGGTTTGATCCTCGGCACCACGTAAAAACAAATAAACAAAACAAAGATAGTTTTAAAAAATCAGTTGACTCCATTAGTATGGGTTTCTTTTTGAGCTCTTTATGTTCCATTGATCTGTTTGGGTATTACATTGTTTTTCCTATACCAGCTCCCAACATTCTATTACTGGGGATGGAACCAAGGGCCATTCAACCACTGAGCTACATCCATAGCCTTTTTTACTTTTTACTTGAGAATAGGGTCTTGCTAAATTGCCCTTGAACTGGCCTTGAACTTGAGATCCTCCTGGCTCAGCTTCCTTTGTAGTTGACATTACAGGTGTGTGCCACCACTCCTGGCTTCCAGTACCTGTTATCTTGATTATGTTAACTTTATAGTAAGTTTGATGGTCCATAGTGTTTGACCTTGTTTTTTGTTTTTTTTCTTTCAACATTGTTAGCTATTCTTGTTTTTTTTAACCTTTCCATATAAAATTTATAATAAATTTGTCAATATCATAAAGTAATTTTGCTGAAATTTGGATTGGTATTGTGTTGAATCTGTAGATCAATTTTGGGAAAGTGTGTGAGTGTGTGTGTGTGTGTGTGAGTGTTTTGCAGGGGAACAAACCAAGAACCTTGTGTGTGTGTGTGTGTGTGTTTTGCAGGGGATCAAACCAAGGACCTTGTACATACTAATCAAAGAGCTCTGCCATTGAGCCATACCCCTAGCTCAGGAAAGTTGCTTTTTTCGGGGGGCAATACCAGGGATTGAACTCAGGGGCACTGAACCACATCCCCAGCCCTATTCTATATTTTATGTAGCGACAGGGTCTCACTGAGTTGCTTAGCACCTTGCTTTTGCTGAGGCTGGCTTTGAACTCAAGATCCTCCTGTCTCAACCTCCCAAGCTGCTGGGATTATAGGTGTGAGCCACTGTTCCCGACAGAAAAGTCACTTTTGAACCATACAGATTGTCAGAAAAGTTCCTTTTTCGGTAGGTGTGAACTCCATATTTGGAACAGATCCCATGGGGCTGCAATGGACATGGCCTTTATTCCAGGACAGTCTTCTAGATATCTGAGTATTGTGGGTGTGATATATAGGCTACTGGCCTTTAAGAAAAGCCATGCCTACCTTCCAAGTCTCAGAGTCCTCCTGGGTAAGAGGTGCCCCTGGAAAGGGCTTGGTAATTACTATTGCTCTACAATAGTAATGATGCCACCTGTTTATTCATTCATGGAACAGATAAGGCCAGAGCTTTATATTCCACTTTTACAACTGTATGACCCAGCACTTGACTAGCTCTAGTTTACTAATGGAAGAGGAATATAAAGGCTTAGAGAATTTAGTCTGCCCACAGTCATATTGTGAATAAGTCATGGAGACTAATTGGAACCTAAGCAGATAATCCCTTTTTTTACAATTTGTATTTTTGTTTTTGTTTTTTTGGGCAAGGGATATAGCTCAGTGGGTTGAATGTTTGTCTCACAATTTGTATTTTAATAATACTGAATCATCTTATTCTTGAACATAGTGTATCTGTACATTTATGAAGAATTTTTTTTCAAGAAAGTTTTATAGTTTTCAGTTTAGAGGTCTTTCACTTCTTTTTTTGGTACCAGGGATTGAATTCTTGACCAGTGAGCCACATCCCCAGCCCTATTTTGTATTTTATTTAGAGATAGGGTCTTACTGAGTTGCTTAGCACTTTACTTTTGCTGAGGCTGGCTTTGAACTCAAGATCCTCCTGCCTTAGCCTCCCAGGCTGATGGGATCACAGGCGTGCGACACTGTACCTGGCAGGTCTTTGACCTTTTGTTAATTTTATTGCTAAGTATTCTGTTTTGGTTATATTATAAATATTGACGTTTAAATTCAACTTTCCATTGTTTCATGTAGTATTTAGAAATATATTCATTTTGTGTATATTGACTTTTTATCCTTTTTATGGGGGGGTTGCTGGGATTGAACCCTAGGGTGCTCTGCCACTGAACTGCATCCCTAACTCTTTTTAAAAATTGAGACAGGATTTTGCTAAGTTGCCAAGGCTGGACTCAAACTTTCCATCTTTCAGCCTGTCAACCTACTGGGTGGGGTTACAGACACACATGTGCCATCATACTGGGCTGAATTTATATTTTTTGAACTTGCTGAATTCACTTGTTAGTTTTACTTGTTTATCTATTCCTCTGGGTCCTCTTGTATCTGAAGACATGCTATCTGAGAATAAATATAATTCTTGCTTCCCATCTTTATGCCTTCAGTTTTTTTTTTTTTTTTTTTTTTTTATTACTTGCTTCATGGTACTGGCTGTTACCTCCAGTACAAAATCGAATAGAATTGATGAGAATGAACTCGGCTGTCTAGTTCCCAGTATTTTCTTGTATTCATCATTATTTCCTGCAGATTCAGACTTCCATTTGAGATTATTTTCCTTTGATCTGAAGAAACTTCTTAAATTGTATGTCTGCTGCTGAATTCTTTTAGCTTTTGTCCATCTGAAAACATACTTAACTTTCACGTATAAATGATAGTTTCTCAGGGTTTAGAATATAGGTTGTCCATCTTTTTTTCTTTCAGCGATTCAAATATATTACCTGTTATTTTCTTGCTTCTACTGTTTTAATGAAAAGTCAACTGTCATTTTTCTTGTTTCCTTAATATAATGTGTCCTATTTCTTTGGGTACTTTAAAAAGGTTTTGTTTTTGATTTCCAGCAATTTTGACTGTGATGTACTTGGGCGCAGTTTACTTTTTGATTTATTTGATTTCTGGTTTGCTGAGTTTTTTTGATCTATGGGTTTATGTGTTATCAGTTTTGGAAAAGAGTCTGCTGCCATTTCTGCTGACCCCCATTCTCTTTATCATTCAGTTTGTTTGGTATTGCCTCACAGGTGTTTTGACTCTGATCCTGATCTTTTTTTCTTTGTTTCCTTCTTTTTTTCTCTTTGCCTTAATTTGGATAATTTCTTTTGATTTTGCTGAATTCATTATCTGTTCTCTTCATTATTAGCCTGTTTGGTGAACTTTTCATTTCAAATATCATATGTTTAAGTTGAATATTTCCATTTGACTCTTTTTAAAAATTTTTTTTCATTTTTTTGCTACAATATATTAAATCATCTGTATATGTGATTGTATACATTACTCGTAAGATCTTAGTTATTTTTATAATATTTAAAAGTTTTAGATCATTTCAATTTGAGTCATCGGTGGGCTTGTTTTGACTTTTTTTCTCTTACCTATGGGTAACATTTTCATGAATCCTCAAGTATATATTATATATCCTTGTGAATATCACATATAAAACAAATAAATAGTAAGAATGAAGTTCTTAGTTGTTTCCTCCTGGAAAAAGACATGCCAATTCTTCAGACAGACCAAAGGGTTAGGAGTTTCTGTATTTATTCTTACATGAAATTGAATTATATATTGACTGGATTGCAACTATAGTTTTGGTTCCAAATTGTTTTTGCCCCCTGCTCCCCCCACCTTTGGTACTAGGGATTGAACCTAGGGTCACTCTGCCACTGAGCTGGGGCTGTAGGTCTGTGGCAGAGTGCTTGCCTAGTATGTGTAAGGCACTGGGTTTGAGCCTCAGCACCACATATAAATAAACAAATAAAATAAAGGCATTCTGTCCATCTACAACAACAACAACAACAATAAGAACAACTAACTTGGGATCTGCCTGTCTCAGCCTCCCGAGTTGCTGGGATTACAGGAATGTGTCCCTGTGCTCCTTTGAGTTTCAAGTGTTTTAAGAGTGGATTCAGTCTCCACTCTACAACAGAATTTAGGATTTAAGTATAGCTAGTTTCCAGAGATGTTTCTGCTTTTTAACCTAGCACTTGGATTTCTACTCTTGAATTTCTTATTTTGTCCTTGTAGTCTATCTCTGGATTACTGCATAAAAGCTCCAATGGGGAGAAATTTTTAGATCATGTTGAGTAGCTTTATTTCTGGGACTCCTGGATTTCATTCTATTATTGGTCTGTAGGATTATTTGCCCCTTTGCTCACTGTGACGTTAGAGTTGAAAGCAGGACCCGGGTTCGATCCTCAGCACCACATAAAAAAATAAAGGCATTGTGTTGTGTCCATTTACACTTAAAAAAAAAAAAGTAATCATTTGTCTGTTTACCTAGAAGGGGCTTGTTCCTGAATGGAATTGAGTTTTTCTAATAATACTTCTGTGTATTCTCAGTTGTCTGGGTTTTAAAATTTTGATTTTTTTTTTAAGTTTCTCTAGCTTTTTCTTATTTTAAATAATGGGAATGATTCTCTCTTGTGACCTATGTTCTGACTGGAAGCAGAACTGTCAGTATTTTATTTATTTAAAAAAAAATTTTTTAATGTAAGAACTTAATCATCCTCTAGATATAATGTCATCAACCTAGGCTAGTTGGAGCCCACCTCACAGTCTTCCTCAAGGAGTACCCTAATGGGCAGATCTGCTTTCTAAGCAGTGGGAGAGAGAGAGAGAGAGAGAGAGAGAGAGAGAAGAGAAGAGAAGAGAGAGAGAGAATATTTAATATTTATTTTTTAGTTTTCAGCGGACACAACATCTTTAATTGTATGTGGTGCTGAGGATCGAACCCAGCACTGCACGCATGCCAGGCGAGTGTGCTACCGCTTGAGCCACATCCCTAGCCCTTTATTTTTTTTTTAATAATTTGTCCAGGTTCAAAAGTATTTTTTTAAGTCTTTAATAAATATGAACAAATTTGCTGGCATACTGAGATAAGATAAGCTTTGTTTTTCTTCTCATTCCTGTTGAAAATGTATAAGGCATAGTTTTATTTATTTTTTAATTATAGTACAGTAGTGCTTTGTCAAGCCTAAATTTCCATCACTTAATTGTTTTCCCCTGGATTTTACCTTTCATGAATAAAAGGTAGGTGATGTTATGATAAGTTTTCGTTATAACTACTTTCATTCCACAAGGGTGGAGTTGAATATTTTGGACATACGACCCCATAGGACCTGCAAAGCCTACAATATTAATTGTCTTATCCCTTATAGCATTTTTTGACCCTGGCACTAGACCATGATAAAATGCCAGTGAATAATATTTCAAGTTAAGTAATTTGCCTTAGGTCACATAGCTATTTCTCTGTACTTTTTTTTCAAAATTTAGTAGAGTGTTTTACTTTTATTAAACTGTGATACCAAATTCACATATCATTTGCCATCGTTGGCATTTTCTGTTGGTTTGTTTCTGTTAGTAGACACCTCAATTTTGTGAAAGTTGTTGAAATGAGAAAGATTATATCAGTGCTTTTTTTCTTCTTTCAGCTTTTTTAAACTCTCAAGGAACTTTTGCTATAAAATTATTGCTCCTTCAGTCAGCTTTTTTACTGCTGTGACCAAAAAAGACCTGACAAGAACTATGAGAGGAGGTAAGGTTTATTTTGGGGCTTAATAGTTTTAGACAACTCAGTCCGTGGGTGGCCAACTCCATTCCTCAGGGCCTAAGATGAGGCAGAACATCATGGCCAAATTGTGTGGTACAGGAAAGCAGCTGGGTACCAGGAAGTAGAGATAATAGAATGTTCTCCTTACCACAGACAAAATATAAACCCCAAGGGTATGCCCCTGTTAACCCATTCCTTCACGCATACCTCATCTGTGTATAGTTACCATTCAGTCAGTCCCCATCAGTGGAATGATTGGCTTTTACAACCTTATCATTCCACCTCCAAACTTTCTTTCATTTCTCACACATGAACTTTTGGGGACATCTCACATCTAAACTATAACAATTGCTATGGTAAACTTTTGCTAAATAGCTAATCTCAGTTATCGTAATGTTTCAAAGTATGACTTCTAAATTTTTTTTCATTTTTTAATTTTTAAAATATTATTATTTTTTAGTTGTAGTTGGACATAATACCTTTATTTTATTTGCTTATTTTTATGTGGTGCTGAGGATTGAACCCAGGGCCTCACACATGCTAGGTGAGCACTCTACTGCCGAGCCACAACCCCAGCCCCTCATTGACTATATTTTAAGTTAGATTCCATTGAGATACCAATATGCCGCAGTCTGGCTGGGCACAATCAGGAGCCACTTGTCAAAAGAAACTAACTTTATTTTTAGAACCACACACGCCAAACAAAACAGCCTCTCAGGAAAAACCCTCAGAGCCTCAACTGCCACCACCGGCTTTCCACCAGCCTCTCTCTCCCACACAAGCTTCTCTCCCCCTCCCACAATCCTCCTGCTCTTGAGGCCGATTGGCTGGGTCACGTGGGCGGAGCCAAAAAAGTCCCCCAATGAGCAGCTCCGTGGTCTGAAAGGGCAGGGAAACAGCCCAATGAGCATCACCGCAGAGGAGCCAATCAGCTAGATGTTGCTGGGGCCGAGGAGCCAATCAGCTAGATGTTGCTGGGGCCGCTGTGAGCCAATCATCAGCCAGCAGCTGGAAGTTTGCTGGCAGCTGGAAGTTTGCTGGGGCCCCTTGGCTGTGGCTCTCAACATCTCCCCCTCTCTGTTTAAACAACAAGCATGTGGCTTAGGGACCGTGTCTGTTAGGCAGTCCAATTCAACATATGGTCCTTACCCATCATCGGATGAACTGACCTCTAGGCGTCAGCCTCCTGTCTTAGGTTGGTACCACTGCAATTGGATCATACCCGTCACTGACTACCGGTCTAGCATACAGCTATACTTGTGGATAGGCCTTTGCACCAGTGGGGGGGTGAGGTTCTTTGCCTCACCTCTGTTGGCCCCCGAATTTTAGACCATCACTAGTAGAGGAGGATGCAAAATGCCATGACATTAAGCCAATTGAGGGCTCCTTTGAAAAATTGTACCACCGGTGACATCATCAGCAAAAATACCCCAACACTACCACAAGTCGCTGCACCAACAGATAGTTCACAATGCATACAGGTGAGCTCACAATGTGTCCAGGCAAGTTCTGCAAGCAGTTCAGTGATGGCTATTGTAGAAGCTGTAGATTGGTTTTATCTTTGACTTCACCAGCACTGGGATGAAGATAGGAATTCTGGCAATAATGGCTAAAGAAAAAATTATGTAACATTCCAGAAGGCACTAAAAGAAAACAATTTTCTTAACAATTTACATTGTCTTCACCGGCACTGGGATGAAGATAGGAATTCTGGCAATAATGGCTAAAGAAAAAATTATGTAACATTACCGAAGGCACTAAAAGAAAACAATTTTCTTAACAATTTACATTGTCTTTAAGAGAATTATTAAATATAATGAAAAGGAAAGGTGAAAGTAAACAAACAGATCTGTTAACCTTCTTTTTTGTTTACATATTAAAACAATCCTCAACAGTTGTTTACCCAATTTAAATTAAACCATATAAATCACGTGAAAAAAAAATATTTGGATCCATTTTATCATGAGCGCTCATCATATATGATATATGGACATACGTACATTCAAACATATAACACAAAACACAAGTGTGCACACATAATATAATACATACAACACATAACATTATAGTAAAGGCCTTATAACTTTTTACAGGTGAAATCTCCATTGCAATGTTTAAAAACTCTATAGTCAAAAAATAGAACTGATCAGCAAAACATTAACCTAGGTCTGTATGAGCTCAAAAAACAAAATAGAACTTCATGATATGGCAAAGGGCAATAATAAAATAGATATTGAAAAAAGCATCCTGGTTCTGTTGCAGATGTAAGAATAGCCAAACTGGAGTTTTGGATATCAGTTGTTATGGATTTGAGCCAAATCATCTTCTTTTTGGTCTGTAGAAATCGCTTTAGTTAATCTTTCTGGAATCCAAATCGGCTGCTGTTCTCCCTGTGGAAACACATAAACAGACCCCCGACTCCAGACAATCACTGGGTCAGGACCTTGGTTAATCTCTCTGGAATCCAAATCGGCTGCTGTTCTCCCTGTGGAAACACACAAACAGACCCCCGACTCCAGACAATTACTGGGTCAGGACCTTTCCATTGTCCTGTTAGAATATCCTTCCAAAGTACCTTGGGCTTATGTACATTTTTTGGACACATATGCCTTTCCGCAGCACTAAGTCCTGATGAATCCAAATTTAAAAAGTTTAGAGTAAAAAGGGTTATTTTAAGTTTATCTTTGGGGAATATATACCCCTTCCCAATTCCTTCTTTTTGCTTTAATAAGTACATTTTAATAGTTTGATGAGCTCTTTCAACTATGCCTTGTCCCTGTGGATTGTATGGGATTCCTGTTATATGAGTAATGCCAAATGTTGAGCAAAATTGTTTAAAAGAGGTAGAAGTATAACCAGGGGCATTATCTGTTTTTAACTGTTTTGGAACACCCACAGTGGCAAAATTTTGTAAGCAATGAGCTATAACATCTTTAGTTTTTTCTGCGGCATGAAGGGAGCCCATCAAAAATCCAGAAGAAGTATCAACTGTAACATGCAAATATTTTAATTTTCCAAATTCTGGCAAGTGTGTGACGTCCATCTGCCAAATATGGTTAGGTATCAATCCTCTAGGATTGACTCCAAGATTAACTTGTGGTAAAAAGGTCACACAATTTTGACATTGTTTTATTATTTGTCTAGCTTGTTCCTTAGTTATTTTAAAACGCTTTTGTAAAGTATTAGCATTGACATGGAACTTTTTATGAAAATGTATAGCTTCTTCTAGTGTAGAGAAAATATGTATGTCATGTGTAGTTTTATCTGCTAAATCATTGCCCAAACTAAGGGCTCCAGGCAATCCTGTATGTGCCCTGATATGTCCTATAAAGAATGGATCTTTTCTGTCCCAGATTAGACTTTGTATAGTGGAAAGCAAAGAGAAAACAGTAGAAGAAGGGGAAATCCTACCAGCATCTTCAAGAGATACTATAGCATTAACTACATACTGACTATCAGAAAATAAATTAAATACAGAATCTTTAAACATCACAAAAGCTTGTAAAACTGCATTAAGCTCTACCTTTTGAGCTGATTGTTTGGGTACTAAAAATGTAAAAGTTTGATCAGGGGTAACTACTGCTGCTGTACCATTATTTGACCCATCAGTGAATATATTTGGAGCATTCATGATAGGTGTTTTTCTTGTCATTTTTGGAAAAATTACAGGATGCAATGACCAAAAAGACAATAAAGGATTAGATGGTAAGTGGTTATCAAATGAAACATTAGATTTGCACATGATTATTGCCCAAGTATTTAACTCATTAGCTAACTCATCAATTTGATTCATAGTATATGGAGTAATAATTTTATTGGGAGAAATTCCAAACACTCCCTTTGCTGCTTTTATTCCTTTGAGTATTAATTGTCCTACAGCCTCAGGATACCTAGTAAGAATAGTGTTAGGAGAATAAGATAAATGTATCCATAATAATGGACCTTCTTGCCAAAATACTCCTGTAGGAATATTTTTTGTTGGTAGTACAATAAATAATAAAGGCAAACTTATATCAATTCTATCCAAATGCATATTTTCCATATATGTTTCAATGATTTTTAATGCCTTTCTTGCTTCAGGCGTTAACATTCGGGGTGAATTTGGATCTGATGGACCTTTTAGGATATCAAATAAAGGTCCCAACTCTCCTGTTGGTATTCCTAAATAAGGCCTTATCCAATTTATGTCTCCTAATAACTTTTGAAAGTCATTAAGTGATTTGAGTTGATCTACTCGTATTTGAATTTTTGGTGGACGGACCATGGTTGAGGATAATTGAACTCCTAAATAATTAATTGGAAAATTTAATTGTACTTTATCTATTGCTATCTCTAGATTATAATTTTTTAATAAGTTTGTAAGTGTGGCATAACATTCTAGCAATGTGTTTTTATCTTTGTGTGCTAATAATACATCATCCATATAGTGAAATATTTGTAGTTCAGGATTTTGATTTCTAAGTGGCTGGATTACTTTGTTAACATAAATTTGACACATAGTTGGGCTGTTAGCCATCCCTTGAGGGAGTACTTTCCATTCATATCTCTGATCAGGACCTTCATGATTCAGTGCAGGGATAGTAAATGCAAAACGTGGACTATCCTCAGGATGAATTGGAATTGAAAAAAAAAAAATCTTTAATATCTATAACTAAAACATACCCAGTTTTTGGCAAAGCAGACAACTGAGGAATCCCTGATTGAGCAGGTCCCATAATAACCATCTCATTATTAATGGCTCTTAAATCTTGCAATAATCTCCATTTACCAGATTTCTTTTTGATGACAAAAATGGGAGTATTATGGGGAGATACAGAAGGTTGTATATGTCCTTCCGCTAATTGTTGTTTGACCAGGTCATGGGCTGCTTGTATCTTTTCTTTAGTCAGGGGCCACTGAGGAACCCATACTGGTCTTTCTGATTTCCAAGTAATTTTTATTGTCTCAGTGGCCCTTTCTGAAAATCCAACCCATGTCTGTCTGTTCCTTGATCTATTTGTATTGGTGCTGCTATACCTTGTTCTTGTTTTTCTAATCTTTTTCCTTTCCTAAAACCTTGTCTAGTCATAATAGTGGGTGCATTTTGGTTGATGTTATTTGTTAATGTCAAACCTAATTGATCTAGGACATCTCGTCCCCATAAATTTATAGGAAGATGATCCAATACATATGGCTGTATAGTTCCTTCACATCCTTCAGGATCCTTCCAATCTAATACCATTGCACTTCTATGGGGATTAGTTGCCACTCCTAGGCCTCGAAGCGTTTGAGTGGCTTGTTGTAATGGCCAATGTTTTGGCCATTCTTGACGAGAGATGATGCTAAGGTCTGCACCTGTATCCAGTAGCCCATTAAATTCATGTCCTTGAATATTTAGTTTTAGCATGGGGCGAGAATCTAAATTTAAAGAAAGCATAGCCCAATCTACACCTGTGGAGCCTAATCCCTTGGAACCTCTTTCTACAGTACGACTGGAAAATTTATCATGTAGGCTGGGTATTATTAGTAACTGTGCTATTCTATCTCCTGGTGAAATTACTGATATACCCTTTGGAGAACTGGCTATAATTTTTATTTCACCTTCATAATCGGGATCAATTACCCCAGGACTTATCATAAGTCCTTTTAGAGTAGAAGAGCTGCGTCCCAATAATAAGCCTACTGTTCCTTTGGGAAGAGGTCCTTTCACCCCTGTGGGAATGATTTGAACTCCCATCTCTGGAGTTAGTACTGCTCTGGCGGAGGCGCAGATGTCCAACCCTGCGATGCCTCTGGTTTGTCTGATGAGGGATCTGATGGACAATGTGTCCTGGGCACTACCCTGATGGGGTTGCTGGGTTCCTCCAGTGCTCCGTATAGTTGTGGTTTTGGGCCCCGGAGCATTGGGCCCCCCTGTCCATTTTTTGGCAATGGAGCCCGATGCCTTTCTCCACGATATCGTGGATAAACACCTGGTCCTTGTTCGTTTTTTGATAATGGAGTACCCTCTATGGTGGTTTGAGAACGGCATTCATTAGCCCAATGTCTCCCTCTACGGCATCGTGGGCAAATACCTGGTATTCTACTCCTTTGATACCTAGTTTTGTTAAACCCTCCTCCAATGGGGCAATTCCTTTTAAAATGTCCTGTTTGTTCACAATTGTAGCATGTTCTTGGCCTGGCATCTAAAGCCTGTTTTACTGCAGCTGCCACGACTTGCTCTTGTTCATTAATGTCTCTACATAATTTAATATATGTGTTTAAATCTTCATGTTTCCATGGTCTAATGATATCTCTGCACCAACGATTCGCTTGCTCATAAGCCAGGTGTTTTAGTAATGGCATTGCTTGTTCTGTATTCCCAAAAACTCTGGTAGCTGTTTGAATAAAACCTATCTACAAATTCAGCATAAGGTTCATTAGCTCCTTGTACTACCTTAGATAATTGACCTTGTAAACCTCCATGTCCTTGTAAAGTCTTCCATGCCTTAATTGCATCTGCAGCAATTTGTGCGTATACGCCAGGATCATATGCAATTTGTTGCTGCTGATCCTCATAAGGTCCCTTTCCTAACAACGTATCTAGATTTCTCTGAGGATAACCAGCTGCTGCATTTCGCCTAGCCGTCTCCTTTCAAAATTCCTCATTGGCAACCTTCCATAACAGGTATTGTCCTCCATTTAGCACAGCTTTACACATATTAGCCCAATCTGCTGGCGTCATGTTCAAGTTGTTAATGGATTCGACCATGCTTACAGTGAAGGGTGCTTGAGGACCATAGGTTGTTACAGCCTCTTTTAGCTGCTTCACTGTTTTGAAATTTAAAACTTGGTAAAATCGCTGCCCTCCTGCCTCAAATACAGGGCATGTTAATATTTGAGATCTTGTCTCAGGATCCCAACTATCAACTGCGGGGGTTGGGGGCCTCCCAGCATATGGAGGTGGCGCTGTTGGTTGGACACTTACTCCCTCTGGTGATAGAAAGGTGTTAGTAGCAGTCTCCTGTAGAGGTGGTGCTATTGGTTGGACACTTACACCCTCTGGTGATAGAAAGGTGTTAGTAGCAGTCTCCTGTTGTAACTTTCCCCCTGATGGCTTTTTCTGTTTTACACTTTCTTTCTCTGTCTGACTAGCTTGAGAGGCCTTCTCTTTTACTTGAATCTTTTCCTCTGACTAACTTGAGAGACCTTCTCTTTTACTTGAATCATTATGTCTTCTCCTTCCTCTACCATTGTCTGAACTGAAGGCTTTGGACTAAGCAAACAAGATATGAACGTCCACAATGGCAATGTGCCATCTGGCAGAGTCCCTGGGCTTTTCTTTTCTATTCTTTTTAAATCTTCACCATGATGGTTCCATTGTGATATATTTAACAACTCCTCCTTAAAAAGCCATGGGCTACATTTTTGTATTGTATCAACGTATGCCCTGATTGTTCTTGATTTTACTGAGATGCCTCCTTCCTCTAACAATTTACTTAACACTCTTTCAGTTTGTTTTTTACTAATTTCTGATCCCGTATTTCTACTATAATACAACCCAACAAGATGACGCCAAACAAAACCGAGACAGAAGGAAATAAAAAGGGAACAACAAAAAGTCATTATAGCCTTTCTATCCTCCTGACATGTGCATCCGTCCTTTCTCCCTATCTGTTCCTCAGACGTAAATAGTTTTTCCTCAGATGTGAGCGGTTTTTCTTCCGTCTCACTCATCTCCAGGGACAGGCAACTTAAAACAAAAGTGAAGCAAAATAAAAGAGGAATCTTAAAATGGCTACCCATCCTCTTGCCCTGCCCTCAGGGGCGAGCAGTTTCACTTACCCTCAGTCGCCCCCCCGTGCGGGCCACCAAATGCCGCAGTCTGGCTGGGCACAATCAGGAGCCACTTGTCAAAAGAAACTAACTTTATTTTTAGAACCACACACGCCAAACAAAACAGCCTCTCAGGAAAAACCCTCAGGGCCTCAACCTTCACCACCGGCTTTCCACCAGCCTCTCTCTCCCACACAAGCTTCTCTCCCCCTCCCACAATCCTCCTGCTCTTGAGGCCGATTGGCTGGGTCACGTGGGCGGAGCCAAAAAAGTCCCCCAATGAGCAGCTCCGTGGTCTGAAAGGGCAGGGAAACAGCCCAATGAGCATCACCGCAGAGGAGCCAATCAGCTAGATGTTGCTGGGGCCGAGGAGCCAATCAGCTAGATGTTGCTGGGGCCGCTGTGAGCCAATCATCAGCCAGCAGCTGGAAGTTTGCTGGCAGCTGGAAGTTTGCTGGGGCCCCTTCGGCTGTGGCTCTCAACACCAATAAAAGAATATGTTGGCTCTGATGAAACAAATTTACTAGAGAAGGTGGTATACTGAGATTTAATGGTGTTCTATATGTATAATATGAACTGTAATGCATTCTGCTGTCATATATAACAAAATATATTATTTGGCTGTGATTTTTTTTTTTTTGTTGTTGTTCCATGGACTTTGATAATTATTGGTGGTAGTTCATTGAGAATGAGTATACTTTCTGATTTTTCTGTTTCAGGAATCACATACATGATTTTTAAATTTCTGGGGCAAATGTAGCAAGTCGTTGACCTTCATATAGGTCTTATGATCTTGAAGTGAATCTATTAAGTCAATGGAAGGTCATATTTGAAGAGTGGTAGGAGATGGCTTAACTTCAACACGTGGGAAAAAAGTTTCTTATGTCTCCACAGTGTCCTAAATATTTGTATTATTAGAGGGTAATATTATAAGAATAGATTATTAACCATGAATGGTCTTATATTTTATTATTTATTTGCTTTGCTGGGGATCAAAATCTGGGCCTCAAACATGTTAGGGAAGTGCTGTATCACTGAGCTACACACTTAGCACTATGAATGGCTTTAAAAGGAAGGATAAGATGTCTTACACAATAGCTAAACTGTGGAACCAATCTAGATGCCCTAGATGAATGGATAAAGAAATGTGGTATATATATACACAATGGAATATTACTCAACAATTAAAAAGAATAAAATCATGGCATTTGCAGGTAAATGGATGGAGTTGGAGAATATAATGCTAAGTGAAGTTAGCCAATTCCAAAAAACCAAATGCTGAATGTTTTCTCTGATATAAGGAGGCTGATTCGAGGTGGGGTTGGGAGGAGGAATAAGGGAGGATTAGATGAACTCTAGATAGGGCAAAGGGGTGGGAGGGGACATGAGGGTAGGAAAGATGGTGGAGTGAGATGGACATCATTACCCTAAGCACATGTATGAAGACACTAATGGCATGAATGGTGTGAATATACTTTGTATACAACCAGAGATATGAAAAATTGTGTTCTGTATGTATAATATGAACTGTAATGCATTCTGCTGTCATATATAACGAATTAGAATAAAAAAAGAAAAACAAAGAAAATGAAAAGACAAGCCATATACTGAGAGAAAATGCTTATAAATCATATGTCTGATAAAAGAAATTGTACCTAGAATTTGTGAAGAACCCTTGCAATTATTAAGAATAAAGACAGCCAACTTTTGAAAAAATGGCAAAGAAAAAAACATGTCTTGTCTTATTTAGGGTAGGAAAAAATAATAACAATCATTGCTTGCCAACACTTACATGCTGCTTACTCTGTGTCAGATATTATGACTAAGTTCTTTTCATATTTTGATTTCTCTTACACTAACACACTCTACTAGAAAACTGAGGTACATACTCAATCTCTATCCATTGCAATAATAAATAAAAAAAAGATCACAAATTATTTCCGTGTTTTTAAATCCATAGTTAATTTCTGTCATCACATTTAAAAAAATATTCATTTCTTTTAGTTGTACACAATATTTTGTTTTTATTTATTTATTTTTATGTGGTGCTGAGGATCAAACCCAGGGCCTCGCATGTGCTAGGCACTCTACCACTGAGCCACAACCCCCAGCCCCCCTCATTTATTTTTTAATTAATTAATTTGATATTAGGGATTGAACCAAGGGGTGCTTAACCACTGAGTCACATCCTCAGCTTGTTTATTTTTTTATTTTATTTTATTTTATTTTGAGACAGGGTCTCTCTAAGTTGCTTAGAGCCTTGCTAAGTTGCTGAGGCTGTCTTTTTTTTTTTTGAGAGAGAGAGAGAATTTTAATATTTTATTTTTTTTTAGTTTTTGGCAAACAACATCTTTGTTTGTATGTGGTGCTGAGGATCGAACCCAGGCTGCACGCGTGCCAGGCGAGTGTCCTACCACTTGAGCCACATCCCCAGCCCCCGCTGGCTGGCTTTGAACTTGTGATCCTCTTGCCTCAGCCTCCTGAGCCTCTGGGATTATAGGTGTGCACCACTGTCCAGCCCATCCCTTCATTTATTTCTACCACCACTGCTACCACTCTCTATAACAACCATGACCTTTTTTTTTTTTTTTTTTTAAATTATTTGTGGTGTTGCGGTATGAGCCTGGGCCATGTGCAGATGAGGCAAGTGCTCTACCATTGTGCTATACCCCAGAACCCTTATTATTTTTTGCCTGGATTAACAACAAGCCACTTACTGGAGCATTTCTTCCAAGTTTACTCCTTCATTTTTGCCTTTAAAGAAATTCACTGAGTACTGTGGATAACTAGAATACCATGCCTAATCCTTATAGTATAATGACAGTTGAACTACTTACTGCTACAGGCGAAATCTAGGAGGTAGCCTGGTTTTGTACTGTGAGCTAAAAATGGTTCTGGCAGTTTTAAAGTGTTCTAAAACTAAGTATAAACAAAAAAGCCTGAATATGGGTCAGAGATTTTATGTGGTTCCAAAACCTATTATCTGGCCCTTTACAGAAAAAGTATTTGTAACTATTTTAAATTATTTTGTTCATTTGTTTCCTTGGTTGCTCACCCCCCACCTTTAGAATGCTTGCCTCTTCAAGAGTCTTGAATGTGGGTTGTTTGGAATGAAGGAATTGAGCAACAACAGTTAATAAAAAGAACATTGGAATCATTATTAAAAGGTCAGACAAGACATAAAAAATGTTAGTAGGGACAGAGACTGAAGAGTATGTAGGACTTCTCCCCAAGTGACAAAAAGAGGCCATCTGCTTGCATGACTCTAAAAGCCCCTCAAATCATATAAATTGAGGATTCACATATACATGTGAATCTCTTGAAGTGATCAGGAGTATACACATCTAAAAAAATCACTAAGTACCTTAAAGATATCACACTATGGAAGCATGTATTCCAAAGAGGGAGTAGTTAAGTTGAAGGGTATTCTTAGACCATGCTCCCGATTAAGTACTTTATTTTTGTGTATAATCTTAATGTAATAAGTGAAGCTGAGTATTTTGATGTGCATTTTATAATCTTTGAAGGTATCTGTCTTGTCATTAGTGGTCCCATTGGTAAGCTCCCCTCATCTGTGATTCTTAAAAATCAAAAGAACAGGTACTTAAGTGAAAGTACATCCTGAAGGTATAAAAATTTATGAATATGTAAATTAAGTAAAAAAGAATCACAATTTTGCCTTGATTCCATATTTACTGCTGGATATAAGTAACATATATTTTTATCATTTATCAGTATCTTTTTATTCTCTTCCTCTTTGGTGCTGGGAATTGAACCCAGGGTCTTGACAGAACCTGGAACATGTTAATAAATGTACTGTATCACTGAGCTATACTTCGGTCCCCCTATTCTTTTGTGTACTTCAACACCCAAATGTTTTACCAGAAATTATTTAATTTCTTATGAACCTCTTCGGGTACTGGATATTGAACCCAAGGACACTTTTGTCACTGAGCTACATCCATAGTCCTTTTTATTTTTTGTTTTGAAGCAGGGTCTCACTAAGTTGTTGAGGGCCTTTGTTAAGTTGCTGAGGCTGGCCTTGAACTTGCAATCCTCCTGCTTCAGCCTGCCTAGTTCACTGGAATTATGGCAGGTGCCGCTTTGCCAGTTTTATTTGGAGACTTCTTTTTTTTTTAATATTTATTTTTCAGTTGTAGTTGGACATAATACCTTTATTTTATTTGTTTGTTTTTATGTGGTGCTGAGTATTGAACCCAGAGCCTTGCACACAGTGCTAGGGGAGTTGCTCTACTGCTTAGCCACATCCCTAGCCCCTAGAGATTTCTTATTGAGTCTGTTGATAATGGAGATTCTGAAGTATATTCAACCCTTTGTAATAGTTTATGTGGTCCCACATATAAAACAATAGTTTTACATACTCATTATATATATATATATATATATATATATATATATACACACACACACACACACACACACACACATATAAATACATATATCTTATTTTTATATATATGTATGCGTGATAACTTTCCAGTCTGTGTCTTATCTTTAATAATAGGGAATGTTAATTTAAATTTAAGTTGATAGTTCTTCCTTTTTTTTTTTTTGTCTTGGTACTGCGTATTGAACCCAGAGGCACTATACCACTAAGCTAAGTTCCCAGATGTTTTTATTTTGAAACAGTATCTGTTAACTTCCTGAGGGTCTCTATAAATTTCCCAGGCTGTCCTTGAACTTGTGATCCTCCTGCCTTAGCCGCCTCAGTCAATGGGATTCAAGCATGCCCCACTGTAGTTCCTTACTTTCTCTCTCTGTCTCTCTCAAATAGTACGGGGGGGGGGGTGTTGAATTCAGGGGCACTTGATCACTGAGCCACATCCCCAGCCTTTTTTTTTTTTTTTTTGGTATTTAGAGACAGGGTCTCACTGCTTAGGGCCTGGATAAATTGCTGAGGCTGGCTTTGAACTTTCGATCATCCTGCCTTAGCCTCCCAAGCTGTTGGGATTACAGGTGTGCACCACCGTGCAGGGCTTTATTGCTTTTTTTTTTTTTTTAATTGCTTTCTGTTTTCTGGTTAAAAACTTTGCCTGCTCTAGCTAGGTTCATGAAAATATTATATGAGCTTTTCTAGAATGTTAACGTATTTCCTTTTATGTTCTGTGAATCAAATTAATTTTTGTCTGTGAATTAATTAATTAATTTTTCTAGATCTCCAATTAGTACAGGACCATCGATTTAAAAGGCTTTTCTTTTCCCAAGCTGAAGGGCAATGTCTTGTTTTAAATGAGGATATTAGTCCATAGGGGTTTTGTTTCTAGAATCTTTCTGTTTTTCTTTCTACCAAGTACCACTCCGTCTTACTTGTGGCTTATGTAAGTCTTGATTTTTGGTAGTGTAATTCTTCCAACTTTGTTCTTTAAGATTGTCTTGGCTATTCTAGATCTATCAGATTTCCAATATAGCTTGTTAGTCTGTTTCAAAAAGCCTACCAGAATTTTGTGATTACACTTAATCTATAGATCAGTTTTTCATTAAGTAGTATTCTTGAGGTTAAAGATCTGCATGAACTTGTATTTCTAAACTTGATGCTTCCATCTATATTGCTAGGTGGGTTTCCTGAATCAGTATCATCATTGATTACCTCCTTGGGAAGTAATTTTGATTACTTGCTGATTTTAAAAGCTAGACATTGTGAAATTATTGTTTAAAATAGCTCCTGCAGTAAGCAGATAAAATAGTGTGCACATATTATGCGTGAAAATAAATGAGAAGATCAGCTGGAAAAAGGGAAATAACTATAGTGAAACTGAATAAAATGATTACCTCAAGCATTAAAAATGGTTGCTAAAATACCTTAAAGTGTATATGAATTTGTTTATTCCTTCCACAAATTTTTTGAGCTGTGGATGCCCATGATAAAAAGATAACACCTTTTTCTTTTAAAAAATATTTATTTTTTAGTTGTAGTTGGACACAACACCTTTATTTATTTATTTTTATGTGGTGCTGAGGATTGAACCCAGGCCCTCACATGTGCTAGGCAAGTGCTCTACCGATGAGCCATGACCCCAGCCCCAACTTTTGCCTTTTAATGGGAATATTGTACAATAAATAAATCCCCAAATAATGATATAATTTTAGATTAGTGTTTTCTGATTAAAAATAAATCAGGATAAGGGGAATAATGTGATGGGGGACAGGGATAAGTTTTTTTTTTTTTTTTAAGATAGATCAATAAGGAAGTTCTGGGTATTGAGTAAAAAGTCCTTAGTGATATGCAAAAAGACCCAGGCAGAGGGAGCAGGAAGGAAATATAAAGGTTCTGAAGCAGGAATAAACTTAAAAATGGTAAAAAGATCAGTGAGACTGAAGTGCAGCGAAATGAAGATGAAATTTGAGGGATCCTTTTAGGTTGATGCAGGGCTTTTAGGCCACAGTAAGAGGTTTTATTTAATTGTAGTAAGAAGCCATTAAAAGCTTGAACAGGAGAGTGGTGATAGATTTATCTTTAAAAAGGGTAACTCTGCTATGTGAGAAACTTAGTTAAATGATAAAAACTAATTCAAGTAAGAGCACAGTAGTTGGCTCAAACTAGATAGTAGAGGTGGGAATGAGAGAAAAGGTTAAATTTAGGATAAATTTTAAAGGCAGACCTGTAGTACTTACTGATGGATTGACTGTAAGAGCAATTTCCTTATGGAATTCTTTACAGGAGAGGGTTTGGAAAAGATTTATAGTAGTGCATTAGTCAGGGTAACTAAACAACACCTAGGGTTTCTACACAATTAAAATTTATTTCTCATTTATATCATAATCCAGTGCAGTGGATGGGGTTACTGTTCTCCATGTAGTCATTTGGTACCCAACATCCTTCCATCCAGAGACTATTTCTCCTGGGGCTTTTTACCTGGATCCTCTTCATTCTTCCAGCAGACTAGAAAGGGCAGGTCCTATTAGAGGTTTTTATTAGCTCAGCCTGGAGGGAATGTATATCACTTTTGCCTGGCATTCCCTTGGACCAGGACTTGGTCACATGGCCACATGTAACTGCAAGTAGTTCTACTTACTAACATTCACCAGTAGATCTCTGTGGTGAAGGAACGCTAGCTGTGTGCCTAGGAAGAGGAAGAAATTGATTCGTAAACAGTATTTGTGCCCTTTTGGGGAAAAAAATCACTATTAATTACATAGTTTGCAAAGTTTAAACTTTCAAATATTTATATACATGAATTCATGTATGTTTATACATGTGATAATACATCATTTTGGTACTGTGTTTATTTGTGTAACATTTAAAATTTTTTTCAGTTGTAGACACAATATCTTTATTTTATTTTATTTATTTATTTTTATATGGTGCTGAGGATCGAACCCAGTGCCTTACCCATTATAGGCAAGTGCCCTACCACTGAGCCACAACCCTAGCCCATTTGTTTAACATTTTTATAGTAAGCCCTGAAGAATGAGGAAACACGAATATTAGGTCTTGAACGTCATTTTCTCATTAGTTACATAACTAAAATTCAAAATGTTTTATTAAAGTTTTTTTCCCCCATGGTATTTATAGCTGAAGATAAGTCAATAGTGGGTCTTGCCTTGATATTTGATACTTGATATTTTCCCTTCTATATGTATTGGTAAGGTATTTTTTCTCTTTGAGTTATTTTTTTTCAATAGTAAAGTTAGGTTTTTTTTTTTTTTTTTGCATGGAGGATTGAACCCAGGGGCACTTAACCACAGAACCACACCCCCAACCCTTTTTATTTTCTATTTTGAGACAGGATCTCACTAAGTTGCTTAGGGCCTCTTGTTGAGGCTGGCTTTGAACTTGGTATCCTTATGCCTTAGTCTCCCCAAGTTATTGGGATTGCAGGTGTATCTGTCTGGCAAGATTTTTAAAAAATATATTTATTTTTTAGGTGTAGATGGACACAACATAATGCCTTTATTTTTATGTGGTACTGAGGATCGAACCCGGGTCCCACCCGTGCTAGGTGAGCCACAATCCCAGCCCCTAGATTTTTTTTTTTTTAAATGTACATTTGCTTCATTCATTTCTACTTGTCTTGCTACTGAAATACAGTATATGATTCTACATACTAACATCAACCCTATGATAAAGCAAACATAAAAAGAAAGGCTATTTTCTTTTCCTGGGAAAATAACCTTGAGAACTTGAAAAAGAAGTAAAAACTAATATATTTTTTGAAAACTAAATTTTACTAACAGAATCACTCCATTAGAAACTTCAGTTACTTCATTTTTGTCTTTTAAACTGAACTTCTAATTTAAAGGAAACTTTGTATTCACTGTTCTCATTTTTCACCACAGTTTTCCCCTATAATTAGTCCATCCTTACTCAGTCCAGTGAATAACATCATAAACTGGCCTACTCTGAACCACACCCTACTGACCACAGCAACTGTCTCACCACATTGTTTCCCTCTGTTAACATATACTTTTGAAGTTACTTCATTGGGAGAGGGAATGAAAAGACTATTTAATAGTTTTCTTTATAAAAAATATAGTAAAATGTGATTGCTATGTAAGTGTTAGTAGTGGGCTTAATTTCTTATGTGTATTGCTTTTTTCAGTTATCCCACATCATTTTAATATTTCCTGTTGACTTGAAATGCCATATTAATTTATCATAAAGTAAATCCTCAAAGAATTTCTTTTTAATCTTCAGGCCTAAATTTTTGGATTTGGAATGTAATAATTTATTCCCTCCTAGGAAAATCAGTGTTCAACTTAAATGGGCAATGTATGTCAAACTTATTTTTGGTGAAAACAGTAAATTTTCTGTGTTTTTTGACATAAGATCCTGGTCTTAAAAATCTCATTATCCAAATCTGTTTAATTCTTCAGTTTGGGTGATGAATTGCAATGTGAGGGGTTACTGCCTTGCTTGAATCTATTTGGCTCCCCAATTTTGAATAGAAAATAGAAAGATAGTAAAGGAAATATTCAGAATTTTACTCAAGTATATTTGGTTCTTGAGTTTAAAATTGTGAGATTTTTTTGGACATCAGGAATTTGGATAACAGGATACTTATATTCTCAAAGGGTATTACATGAAATGCTACCTGTTACAGTAGGTTCTCTTTTGATTATAGAGAAATCTCTCTCACATTGGCTCAGGAAATAGAAAGGAATTAATTGGCATACTTACTAAGGAAGTTTACTGGTTGAATTTATTTAAACTACTACTGAATTCATTGGCCCAAATATATTCTTTGCCTTACTTTCATTTTCTTTTATTATAGAGAAGCTTCTATGCATTGAGGATAGATGGATGACATCATCTCTAGCCTTATCTCTCTAGCTTACTAGCCCTAGTGGAAAAATGCTGCTTTCCCAATAGTTGCAGGAGAAGTTCTAGTACAGAATTTTAGTGACTACCCACTGTGGCTGGGCAAAACAAAATAAAGTGATTGGCTCAGCCTGGGTCACAGCTAATTTCCCCTATCTGGAGGATGAGATCAGTCCATTCAAACTGTTGAAAGACTTTAAACTATGTCGTTTGACTAGGAAAGAGAGATAGTCTTTTGAAGGAAAATAGTACTTTTACTAGAAGGTTACTTACTGAGCAGGCTAACCTGATATACCTATGCTGTTGTGTCATATGATAATTAATTTCTACCATCACTTTTCTTCAGTTGAAGCCTATGAAATGTATCCTCATTCATTACCAATCTAGTTTTTACCTGGCATTCATCTACTGTTAGTAAAACTTGGGCCCCAGTATCTTATCAGTAATGAAGATCAACTGATAGGCACTCTTGTCACATCTCACAATCTGTTTCTCCTCTCATTTTGTTTCTTTTTTATTCTTTCAGTAAAAGAAATAGTCTTTTTTTCTGAGAAGCATCTATCAACCTTAATTTTTTTTAAATATTTATTTTTAGTTGTACACAATAACTTTGTTTATTAATTTTTATGTGGTGCTGAGGATTGAACCCAGGGCCTTGTACTTGCTAGCCAAGCGCTCTACTGCTGAGTTACAACCTAGCCCCTTGATCTAAATCTTATTTAATCTTAGTTACCAGAGATCATTGACTCGTCAGTTAGACCTTTTTCTTCAGTTTTCAATTTTTGCTTCTCTACTTGTTCCTGTGTGTGATCTTTCATTTTGTTCCTAAGCCTTACTAATAAATATTTCACTAAAACTGCTTCTCCTCCTTTTCTGGATAGCAAACTGCTTCTCTTCCTTTTCCTACCTCTTTCCAAGGCTACAGTGGTATCTGGAGACCTTTGTCTCAGGCCTGAACCTTGAATAATGGTATATAAGGGCCAAAAGGGATTTATGGGATAGTCAGCTCAACTTTTTTTTTTTTCCTATTTTGTTTGATATTTCAATTATACCAACTTTCTTTTGGCTAGTTTTTACATGGTATATTTCCTCATCTAGATTTTTCTGTCTTGTGCTATATATGTGTGTCTATTGGCAGTGGCATAGCTGGATTTCAAAAATTTGGTCTGATAATCTTTGTCTTTTAACAGGAACATTTGCATTTAATATAATTATGGATACATTTAGTTATTAAAAATATTTGTTTTATATTGTTTCATCTGTTGTAACCCCCTTTCTTGCTTTCTTTTGAATTATTTTTACTTAATTGTTTTCACTCTGTTGTAAATTATTATTATTGTTGTTATTATTATTATTATTATTATTTTAGTTAAGTGGCTATCCTAGCAGAGGGGCTGGCAAATTTTTTCTGTCAAGAGCCATATAGTAAAATTTTTAGCTTTGTAGACCATATGGTCTCTCTCCAAACTACTCAATTTTGCCATTGTAAATGCAAAATCATCCATAGATAATAGGTAAAGGGATGAATTACAGAAGGAAGAATAGATAAAGTCATCTAGGTAGAAAAATGCGTAGTTTCAGCTAGACTCTTGGAGAGTATTTTAACTTTCAAAATGAGTAGTGGATAAAGAGTTAAAAAAGTAAATCAGAGAAAGCCAATTAGGAAGATTACATGAAAAATAATCTTCATGTGAGAGCAGTTCAAGAATCAGAAGTTGACTGCCTTTAGACATATGCTATGTTGTGTGAAGATGAATAAAAGGCCTCTGAATTTAGCATCTCTTTGATAATTGGTGACTATTTCAAAGAGTATTGAGAAGGGGAGCAGAGTGTGGGTTCTTAAATACTTGGAAATATAGTCATTCCCATGTTCTGTTCTCTGGACTATGAATAACAGAGTTGCCTAGATTTCCCTTGGAAATGTATATTTTTTAAAAAGTTCCCCAGATGATGCTAATAAATGCTTAAGTTTGGAAATTACAAATATAGATTTTTTTTCAAGCAGCTTGAGATAAATATGGATTTGTGAGTTATATTTTTAGGCAAATTCAGACACAAAGCCATGACTTAAAATAATAACAAAAGAAAATCATATTGACATAAGTGGGAATAGAAGATTATGCTGTGGCTGTAGCTGGAAACCTGCAGTTAAAGCAGCTGAAGAGGTTTTAGCTTCTTAGAGGTAATGGGGAGATGTAATTGAAGTGGGTTTATTGTTCAAAATCACAGCTTAGGATAGCGCTCCTCTGTTGAGAAAGAAGGTTCTGAGTTTAGTTTTAGGGTTGTCATATTATATAACCTTAGGAATCAGATTGTAGTCATTTAGTGCATTTCCTGAAGTAATAGAGTCCAGCCTTCCTGCTGTAAGGAGTACTTTGCTTCCGTGAAGCCTTATTCTTAGGGATTCAGGAGAACAAAAACATAGCAGAGCAGACTCTCCTGATTCTACTTAAATAACTTTTAAAAATATTTTTTTTTGGGATAATTGGGGAACATTTAATATTGATTAATATTAAAAATCATTAATTTTAAGCTAGATGCAGCGGCACCTGCCTGTAATCTCATCTGCTTGGGAGGCTGAGACAGGAGGATTATGGGTTCACAGTCCCCTGGACAACATAGTGAGACCCTGTCTCAAAAAAAAAAAAAAAAGTTTTTAAAGGTTCAATTATGGTAGTGTCATTGATTGAAACAAAATAGTAAGTGGATTCTCAGTGTTTGTATGAAAAATGAAAGTTTCATCTGAAGTATACCTCCAAATATAAATTCTCAAACATAAGAGACCATCTCTAGTGCTAACAAAGATACAAAAATCAGCAATCAGAAGAGCAATTCAGTCTGGATGATATTAAAATGTTAGTCCTAAAAATATTAAGTTTTATATTTAGAATTTTAAAAAATGAGTGAGAGTAATAGCCCTTATATTAAAACAGTTGTGAAATTTAAGTAGGTAGAGAAAAGATCAGGTGGATATGAAAATGACAAATTTTAGAAGCGAAAGAAATCTGCAGTTAAAGCAGCTGGAGAACACCAACAACATAGTGTTCATGAGTGGGAAAAGTCAATAATGTTCTTTCCAATATTAATCTATAAAAATGCAATTTCAAAATGTCAAAATATATTTTTCATGGGAGTAAACGTACTTATGTTGAAATTATTATGGTAAATAGCCAAAGTGAAAAACACCAAATTTTGGAGATATGTTCTTCATATATGAGAATTTATTATAGAATTGTGATAATTAAGATGGGCTCAGGGATAGACAAATACAGCTGTGGAACAGAATATAAAACCCAGAACACATTGTTAGGTATATGGAATTTGCTACCTGGCAAAGGTGGCATTATATATCAGTGCACAGAGAGCTGAGTATTAGGTGCTGGTTAATTGTTAATTTGAGTTGGAGTGAAATAATTAAGAGCCCTGTCTTACAATAGCTTGAAAATAGATTATGTGAATTAAAGACCTAAGAAAAAAAACCCAAAAAAACAGAAAACCTAGGCCTTTTGTAAGAAAATATAAGATAACTTTATGTCCTCAGCATAAAGAAGTATTTAAAGAAAAACTACCAGGAGATGATAAACTTTAGAGCCAGACTGCCTGCTTTTAAGTCTTTATCATATTCTAGTTATGATTTTGGGTAAGTTCTATAATCTTTCTGCATTTGTTCTATCATTTGTAAAGTGAGGATGACAGTAATAAAAACAGTAAAGGAAGAATTGTAAAGATTTATGTGAAGTTAAATGACTAGTGAAAACAAGCATGCATTAAGAATGAAATACAACCGTTTTTTCCCCATTGTTTACTAAAAAACAACCTGGATGCAGAGTTGCATTTGTAATCTCATCTATTTGGGAGGTTGATGAAACAACTTTGAGGTTGAGGCCACCTTAGGCCTTTTAGACTCCTGTCTCAAAAAATTGTGGGTGTTTCCAGTTTGGGATCAAGGTCTGGGGTGGGGGTGACAGGCACCATGTCCAGCCGTGAATGTAGCAAGAAGAAGCCCCTGAAACAGCCTAAGAAGCAGTCCAAGGAGATGGATGAGGAAGAAAAGGCTTTTAAACAGAAACAAAAACAGGAGCAGAAGAAACTTGAGGAGCTAAAAGTGAAGGCCGCTGGGAAGGGCCCCTTGGCCACAGGTGGAATTAAGAAATCTGGCAAAAAGTAACTCGTTTCTTGTGCCTGAAATGATGGTGACCATTAATTCCATTCCTATGAAACACCAGTACCCCCACTGTAATATCTTTTGCCACCTATAGCTACAATGAAGTGTTGTGTGGAGTCTGTTGTAAATTTAAGAATAAACTTTTGTAAAAAAAAAAAAATTGTGGGTGTAACTAAATGATATTCTGTTTGCCTACCCTGAGCAAGGCCTTAGGTTCAATTTCCAGCACCACAAGGCTGGGGCGGATGGGTGGAGAGAGAAAAGATATAAAAAGGACAAGCTATAAGGGATCAATAAATTTTCTCTTTAAAAGTAAAAACTTCTAGGGGCTGGGATTGTGGCTCAGTGGTAGAGCGCTCACCTCACATGTGTGAGGCCCTGGGTTTGATCCTCAGCACCACATAAAAATACATAACAACTGAAAAATAAATAAAATAAAAAATATTAAAAAAGTAAAAACTTCTCTATAACAAAATGTGTTGTAAATAAAAGAGGTAAGTCCCTGGTTGATAGGAGATTTTGCCACACAATCAACTGAAAGCTGATTAAAATACTAAAAAAATAATATATGAAAAACTCATTTAAACTGATAAGGAGACGACAACTTATTAAAAAAGGAGATCAAAATGAATGAGCAACTTAGCCCAAATGGCAAATGAGATGATTAGAGTTGCCAATCCTCACTAATAATCAAGGAGATGCAAATTAAAGAATAATCTTTTTGTACTTTAGATTGGCAGAAACTCAATATTCTGACAATACTGACTTTTAGTAAGGAAACGGAAAAGTCTGAACTCTGCTACATTTGTTTGAAATGGACATTTGAGTAACCATTTGGAAAGCATTTTGTTAATATCTGGCAAAGTTAAGAAACTCCAAATGCAGTAATTTTACTCTTAATTATAAAGAGAAAAATCTAGCAAATAAACATGAGGAGACATGTGTGAGAATTGCAGCATTGTTTTCATAGTGTAATGTTGGAACCATCATAATATTCACTAGGAGGGCAGTGAGTGAATTGATTAACTGTGGTAGAATCATGAAATGGGATGTTATTTAGCCATTATTGAAGTTTACATCTGTTAATAGGCAAAATGATATTAAACTAAAGTGAAAAGTAGACTATACTGTGATAATATTTCTTAGAGATTAAAAACAAAACAGTATTATATATAAATTATGGAGACTCACAGGTAATACAAATACAAAAACATAGAATAATAACAACTTCTGGGTAGTGGTCATATCATAAAGCAAATGAGGGAACTTTAACTGTTTTTAATACATGTGTTTATAAAAATGAGTGAGCATAGCAGTTTTCAAACTTGTTGAATTTGAGCAGTAGATATATGGTTGCTTTTTATATGTTCCATAATCTGTATATTTGAAATATCATCTAGGAAAAAGATAACAAAGTTTCTTGATTAGAGGATTTTGACAAATATTTGGTAGTATGATATTGAAATAACTGAATATTTTTATTGTTTTTAAAAATAGCACATTATATGTTAAAGGATGAAATAACTAAAAAGAAGAAGGTTGATGACAAATGAGAATTTTTTTTGGTAGGACATAGTACTAATGGAGATAATAAGAAATAAGTTTTGTTCTGGAAAGGATGTGGAACAATTTTTCTCTATACAGGAACTGAAGAATAGAGATGAAATGAAAATAAGAATAGATTGAGGTTGAGAAACCATTTGTAGGTAATTATTTTCTGAGTGAGGTGTAAAAGAGTAGTGTTTGGGGAATATGAGAAGATTGATAGGGTATGTGGAATGGAATGAGGTTAGGTGGAAAGGTAGAATATTAACATAAAAAGACAAAAGGAGGTTGAATAAATTTATAATGGTGCCTACTTGTATAATATTTTCAATTTGTCTCAGTAAGTCCAGCAGAATCTTTTTCTTACTCTGGTCAAACTTGTCTGTCCGGACGGGCAAAGAGGAGAGTCAAAACCCAGAGTTCTTTGAAACTATGTCTATTTACATAACAGGTTTCTCTCATTGCTTTCTTGATTATAATGTTATTTTCTGATCTTTCTGTAATTAATGTATTTCACAAAGTTTTTGCACCACTGAAAGCATTCTTTCTTGTTTTTGCATCATCTTTTAAGAAATTTGGGTGCAAGGTGACTAGCTTTGTGTAATTATTCTGTCCTTTAGTCCAGTCCTTAGTGAATAAAGAATAAACTTCGTTTTAATTGCAAGTAACTTAGAATCATTTGAAATATCAGGGGATATTGTACTTTTTAAATTCTGAATTGTTGATAAAACAAAACATTGAAATGTATATATATATTTTTTGCCAGTTACTGTTTTAGAAAATACTCTTTATTTGAACAGTAGGATGTAGTCTCAATGAGACTATTTGCAGTACTTGTTCCTGTACTGAGAGTTAGAATTTTGTGTTCTAAAAGATGTATGTAATGAATGTGTTTGTTAAGTCTTTCTTTTTTGAGCGTCAGCAATGTTTAATATGACTTGTAAATGTTTCACGTCTTTTATATTACAGTTTTTTTGCCAAGAAAATGATTTGCATGATCTTGAACAACACATACTATTTATGCTGATGGGACAGGATCCAATATGAATATAAGTGATGGAGGAAGACGACGCTTTGAGGATAATGAACATACATTACGTATATATCCTGGGACAATTTCAGAAGGGACAATCTACTGTCCAGTTCCTGCCAGGAAAAACACCACAGCTGCTGAGGTGATTGACACTCTTATAAACAAACTTCATCTAGACAAAACAAAATGTTATGTTTTAGCAGAGGTAAAGGAATTTGGTGGAGAAGAATGGATACTCAATCCAACAGACTGTCCAGTTCAGCGAATGATGTTGTGGCCACGAATGGCTCTGGAAAATCGCTTAAGTGGAGAGGACTACCGCTTTCTTCTGCGGGAAAAAAACCTTGATGGATCAATCCATTATGGTAGCCTTCAGTCATGGCTACGGGTAACTGAAGAACGACGCAGGATGGTGGAACGAGGTTTTCTTCCACAGCCTCAACAGAAAGACTTTGATGATTTATGTAGCTTACCTGACTTGAATGAGAAAACTCTCTTAGAAAACCTACGAAATCGCTTTAAGCATGAAAAAATTTATACCTACGTTGGCAGTATTCTAATAGTTATTAACCCATTCAAATTTCTTCCTATTTATAACCCCAAATACGTCAAAATGTATGATAACCACCAATTGGGAAAACTTGAGCCCCACATATATGCAGTGGCTGATGTAGCTTATCATGCTATGCTTCAGCGTAAAAAGAATCAGTGCATTGTGATTTCAGGAGAGAGTGGTTCTGGGAAGACTCAAAGCACAAACTTTCTTATTCACCACCTTACTGCACTCAGTCAGAAAGGATTTGCCAGTGGAGTAGAACAGATTATTCTTGGAGCTGGACCAGTACTTGAGGTAAGTGTATAGAAATAGTTTTCTTATCCTCAAATATATCTTTAGAAAATACCTGGTAGATGTGAGAAAATGAAATAAGATGAAATATAGAATCACAAACATCACTGTTATCAAGGGAAACAGGAAGATGGCAAAGCAGAAAGGTAATGTGGAAGATTGAAGGGTGTGAGAGCAATAAAAAAAATTTTTTTTTTGAAGAGTATCCTTTGGTAAGTCATTAGTGATGCAAAGATAGAGATGACTGGAATGATATCCTTTACCTTAGATAGGTAGAAAGCAGAGCAGGACTCCTGTAATTTGGTATGGAAGTGGGTTGTTGGAGAATATATTCTTGCCAATGTATTTGTGTCTCTGTAACCTTAATGAGTGCCTGGCATTGAAATTCTTAACGATTTAAGAATATAGAGACTAGCCAGGGTTAATGGCACATACCTCTGATCCCAGCAACTTAACTCAATTGCAAGTTTGAGGCCAGTCTCAGTAACTCAGTGAAGCTGTAAGGAATTGAGTGAGACCCTATCTCAAAATAAAAATATAGAAAGGCCTGAAGATGGGCTGGGGATGTGGCTCAAGCGGTAGCGCGCTCGCCTGCCATGCGTGCGGCCTGGGTTTGATCCTCAGCACCACATACAAACAAAGATGTTGTGTCCGCCAAATACTAAAAAAAAAATAAATAAATATTAAAAAAAAAATTCTCTCTCTCTCTCTCCTTCTCTCTCTCACTCTCTCTTAAAAAAAAAAAAAAAAAAAGAAAGGGCTGAAGATGTAGCTCAGTGGTAAAGTACCCCTAAGTTCAGTTCTTGGTAACCCTCTCCCCGCAATGTAGAGATTATTGATGTGTGGGATGCCGTAGAAGTATTACTATCATGTTGAAAGAGAATAACAGAAAGACAATGCATTGATCTCACTTATATATATAATCCAAAAAAGTCAAATGCATAAAAACAGTAAAATAATGGTTATTAAGAACTAGGGGTTGAGGGGCTGGGATTGTGGCTCAACAGTAGAGCGCTCGCCTAGCATGCGCAGGGCCCCGAGTTCAATCCTCAGTACCACATAAAAATAAATGAATGGAATAAAGGTATTGTGTTCTACAACTAAAAACAAACAAACAAAAAACAACAACTAGGGATTGAAGAGATACTGATCAAAGAGCATGAAACCTCAGTTACACAAGATGAAAAAGTTCAAGAGATTGGGCTGGAGATGTGGCTCAAGCGGTAGCGCGCTTGCCTGGCATGCGCGCAGCACTGGGTTCTAGACTCAGCACCACATAAAATAAAACAAAGATGTATGCACCGAAAACTGAAAAAAAAAAGTTTAAGAGATATATTTTACATCATTGTGATTCCAATTAATATTAATGTGTACTTGAAAATTTCTTAGACAATAATTTACAGGTTCTTATAATAAATATGAGTTAATAAATATGTAAATTGCTTAGTTTGCCTATTCCACGATATGTAAATAAATGAAAACATCATGTTGTATACCATCAATATATAACTTTTACTTATCAATTAAAAAAGAAAAAGAGAATACAAATTTTCTTTTAAACCTGAAAGGAAGAGGTAATATTACTCTGTGTGTGTGTGTGTGTGTGTGTGTGTATGTATGTGTGTATATGTGTATGTGTTTTATGGAACTGAGGATTGAACCTAGTGCCTCACACATGCTAACATGCTAGGCACTGCTTTACCCCACTGAGCTACATCCCCAGCTGTTTTTAATTTTAATTGAGACAGGGTTTTGCTAAGTTGTCCAAGCTGGCCTTAAACTTGAAATCCTCCTGTTAGCTTTTTTGTCACCGTGACGAAAAGACTGGGAAAGAATAATTTCAAAGTATGAAAAGTTTATTTGGTACTAATGTTTCAGAGGTCTCAGTCCATAGATGACCAACTCCACTCTTTGGGTCTGGAGGTGAGGCAGAACATCATGGTTGGAGTGTGTGGTGGAGAAAAGCTGCTTAGGATGTGGCACCAGGAAACAAGGGGGGGAGGGGCACACTGTAGATCTGGGACAAAATATATATCCCTAAAGGCATGTCCCTAATGACCCACCTCCACCAGCCACACCTTATCTGCCTACATTTATCACCCAGTTAATCCATTCAAGTGGATTAATACAATGACCAGGTTAAGGCTCTCATAACTCAAATATTTTACCTCTAAGCTTTCTTGCATTGATTTTCACATGAGCTTTTGGAGAACATCTAATATTCTAATTAATAGCACCTCCTACTTTACCTGCTTAGTGGCTGGGATTATAGACATGTGCTACCATGCTTGACTTTGTTGTGTTTTTAAGAGATTTCATGAGGTCTAATTGAACTACAATAAACTGTACATACTTAAGGTGTACAATATGATAAATTCTTTTTTTATTGGATCTTCCTGGGAATTGAATTCAGGGGCACTTGACCATTGAGCCACATCCCCAGCCCTTTTTGTATTTTATTTAGAGACAGGGCCTCACTGAGTTGCTTAGCACCTTGCTTTTGCTGAGACTGGCTTTGAACTTGATCCTCCTACCTCAACCTCATGGGTACCTTTGAAAATGTCAAGTAGGGAGAGAGAGAAAGATGGTGGAGTATAACTAGGCAGTGATTCTGGATTCCTAAATAGCTTAGAAAGGAGATGGTGAAGGAACAGTTGACTACAGAGCTGGGTGAGAGAGTAAATGCTCTAAGACCCAATGTTGGACAGTATGAAACTTGAAGAGTTACAGAGGTTATCAGAATGGAAAATAAGGACAGAGTTCCTTAATCTTGAACCTGAACTAGGGTGGTGTGATAGGGGAAGGAAATGGAGAAAAAAGGAGAGGAAAAGCACACAGGATCACTTTCTTAACAGTTGGAATGAAAAACAGACAAAATTGATATGTGATAGAAACAGGCGGAATCAGTGAGGAGATCAGGCAGTTTAATCTAAATTGTGGACTGAAAGCCATTCTTGCTATGGCAGCCATTTTGTGGAGTCCACAGGTGGTCAACCTCTCTAAAATAAATCAAAAGAGCTTCTCCCTACCTTCAGATAGCAACAGATAAAACTAGAGGGAGTACCTCTGCATAAGCATGTCTCAGTTATTTGTCTGTAAGAAACTTGAAGGATCCCTACTTGCCCAAAGTTGCCTAAACACCTTCCTCCTCACTGAGGACAAGGGAAGTGGGGTGGAGCAGCCCCCAGAGCTGGTCATTCCCAGGAAGTGCTTACCTGACCCAGCGCTCCATACATCTTCCACAGGAATTCAGAAACCAGAATGTATGCCCATGTTTCACAGCTGTGGGCAGTGAGAGCTCATGCACAGGTGGAAAGGTTGTTTTTGTTCTGGACAGTGGAGGGGGTTGGCATCTGTGATTTTTAATCAGCTGGGGAGCTTGCGACTGGCTGAGCCTATTATTGGTGAGCAGGGACACTGGTCCACAATCTTCTGGTTTAGGGGAAACACTTCTGCACTGCAGACCAGCCACAATGACCCTAGAACTACTGGTCCAGTGCTTGCAGACAGACACCAGGACCTATGCTACTTTGAAGAGAGCATGTGGAGGTGAGCGGGTGCGCGACAGCCCTGAGCCAAGTACGGGGTGCTGTTGCATACAACAAAAACACCCAGCAGATGCAGCAAAGCAACCCTCTGAGCATCTAGCCTTAGGCCCCTGGGCTCATAAAAGGAGAACTGGGGGCTGGAGTTAGTGGCTCAATGGTAGAGTGCTTGCCTAGCATGTTTGGGGCACTGGGTTTGATCCTCAGCACCACATTAAAAAAATAAAAAATAAAAAGATATTGTATGTCTACCTACAACTAAAAAATAAATATTTCAAAAAAGAATGGAGAGCTGGGTGGTGGAAGTACACAGCAACCAGGGATATTACTCCTGTGCCCCCAGAACCTCTAGGGGGAAATCAAAAGCTGAAGAGTGTTGGGCATTTTCTAAACTGATGAAGTCCAAACCAGGATGACTCAATAAGAATTTTCTCCACCTTGGCATGTTTTATTGTAAACAGTTCTAATGTCAACTTTGATCATACATATATTATTCATTTTGATTTGAGAGTTGTTACCCTAAAATTTGATATTGTGCCCTCAATCCATTTGATTGTATTTCTTCTAGTATTTTAAAGCATTTAGTGGAATCATCCTTTTTGTTTTTTTTAGCTCAGGTTTACATTTGTTCCTCTAAGCTCCTCTTTTCTCTTCCATTACTTGCTACTATCTTAAATCCCCCTGCCCCATCTTATTCTTTTTACCTTAGTTTTTGTATGGTTCTTTTCTATCTTTTCATTACTTTTTCACTTTTCTCTTGTTTAGCCCAATTTTTTTTCCTTCCTTTTTTAGCTCCTGTATATAATAGCCATTTTACTCCTATTAGTAACTAATTTTCCAACCTATTCCAGAACAGTACTACAAGTTTATACCTGGGTCAAAGAAACTGTGGAGAATATTGTCAACAATTTTGTTTTTTTCTAAAGTTGGTTAGTATTTAGCTTTGCTCTGAAGTGTCTGTAGTAAATAGGGTTTAATGTCTTCTCTCAAAGTAGTCCTTGTAGTGGGAATAGCAGAGGACACACAGTGAGTGAAACTATCAGTTCCTGGATATTCACCCAGCCTGGGGCCCTTAAGAGATGGAAGCTCACTAAATAGTCCCTTGTATAAAAGAGAAAAACAATAATCATCCCAACGGATGGGTAAACATATAAGCAGTATGAAAAAGCAAAGAGACAAGTCACCCAGAATAGCCAACAACACTTCAACAACTGATCCCATTGACACCACATTAGAGAAAATGATGGAGAAATAATTTAGAAAATTAAGATGTTCAGTGAACTAAAAGAAGATATAAGTAATGAACTTGGAAAATACAGAAAGTAAAAGATCATTTCATAAAAGGGATTCTGAAAAAGAACCAAATGGATATTGTGGAAGTGACTTAGGAAATCAAATTAAAAATTCAGTGGAAAGTATCACCAATATATTAGACCCCTTAGAAGATATTTTCATAGACCTTGAAGATAAAAGTATATGATCTTGGAAATAAAGTTGATAATATATAAGTTGTTAAGAGACCATGACCAGAATATTCAAGATATCTGGGATAATATTAAGAGGCCAAATTTAAGAATCACTGGGGTGGAGCAGGGGTTATAATTCAGTGCTAGAGCATTTGCCTAATGTGAGGGCACTGTGTTCAATTCTCAGCATTGCATATAAATAAATAAAGGTCCATTGACAGCTTAAAAAAAAAAGGATCATTGGGGTGGAAGAAAGCTCCAAAATACAGACTAAAGGAATGCACAATCTTTTCAATGAAATAATAACAAAAATTTCCAAATATTAGGAATAAGTTGGAAATCTAATTATAAGATGCCAGCAAAACCTCAAATAGACAAGATCAAAAAAGATCCTCTCTATGACACATATAAAGAAAATGCCTAATATACAGAATAATGGTAGAATTTTAAAAACTGCAAGAGAAAAATAGCAGGTCACATTTAGAGGTAAACAAATTTGGATTTCAACTGATTTATCATCCCAGACCCTAAAGGCCAGAAGAAAACAGGTGCCTACCTAGATTGCTATATCCAGAAAAACTATCCTTCATAATTAAAGGTGAAATAAAAACCTTTTTGATAAGTAGAAACTGAAAGAATTCATAGCCACTAAGCCTGAAGTATAAAACATAATGAAATATTTCATGTAGAAGAAATGAAAAATGGTATATGGGTGAGGTGCTCTATAAGAATAGTCAGTTAAAGAGGAATCAAGTCTGAATTAAGCATTAGAAATAAAACGGCAGGACATAAAAATCATCTCTCTATAATAACATTGGATGTAAATAGTCTAAACTCTCCAATCAAAAGACACAGATTGGCAGATTGCATTAAAAAAGGAGACCCAATCATTTGGTATTTAGAAGAGACTCAATCTTATAGGCAAAGACATTCCCAGACTGAAGATGAAAGGGTGGGAAACGATTTAGTATGCAAATGGAAATTGAAAGCTGAGAGGAGTAGCTATTCTCATATCACACATATTAGACTTCTAGCCAAAATTAATCAGAAGAGACAAAGAAGGTCATTTCATAGTGGTTAAGAGAATTGTCCACGACATGACAGTAATTGTAAATATTTATTCCCTACATAGAAAAAAACAAACCCTTCTCAATATAAAAAGTAGACCAAAATACAATAATACTGGGTGATTTCAGCACCCCTCTCTCATCATTAGATAGAGGTCATCCAGACATAAACTAAGTAAAGACTCTTCAGGAACTGACAAATACTATTAATCAAATGTACCCAACAGACAGCTATAGAATGTTTCATTCATCAACAACTTTTTTTTTTTCTCAGCAGTACATGGAACTTTTTTCTAAAATAGATCATATTTTAGTGCACAAAGGAAATCTTAGCAAAAAAATTTCGAGAATTCCTTGCATTCTATTTGAGAATGAATGAAAATTAAATGAAATTAGAATTCAATGACAAGACTAACAGAAACCATTTTAACATCTGGGGATTGAATAGTAGATTTTTGATTTTTGGATACCGGGAGTTGATCTCAGGGCACTCAACCACTAAGCCACATCTCCAGTCCTATTTTGTATTTTATTTAGAGATAGTATCTCACTGAGTTGCTTAGCACCTCACTAAAGTGCTGAGTATAGCTTTGAACTTGGGATCTTCCTGCCTCTGCATCCCGAGCCACTGGGATTACAGGTGTGCATCACTGCACCTGGCCTAAATAGTATACTTTGAATGAGGAATGAATCACAGAAGAAATGAGGGGAGAAATAAAATTCTTAGAAACAAATGAGAACAGAGGTACATGTATCAGAATATCTGGGACAATATGAAGGCAGTTATATAAAAGGAAAGTTTGTAGCACTGAATTTCTACATTAAAGAGTTAGAAGTATACCAAATAATAATCTAATGTTATAGCTCAAGGCCGTAGAAAAATTCCAAAATCCATAGAAGACTGGAAATAATATCAGAGCCAAAATTAATGAAATTGAGAATAAAAACATACAAAGGATCAATGAAACCGAGAGTTGTTCCTTTGAAAAGGTAAATAAGATTGATAAAACCTCAGCCAAACTAATCAAAAGAAAGTGAAGACTCAAATCAAAATTGGAGATGAAAAAGGAAATATCACAGGCACTTCTGAAATCTAGGGCATCATTAGTAACTATTTCAAAACTCTGTATTATAATAAGCTAGAAAATCTTGAAGATATTGATAAATTCCCAGTGATATATGACCTACCCATGAACCATGAGAATATAGAAAATGTAAGCAGACTAGTATCAAGCAATGAAATTGAAGCAGCTATTAAAAACTTTCCAAGAACAACAGAAAAAAAGCCCAGGACCAGATGGATTCTCAGCTGAGTTCTACCAGACCTTTAAGGAAGATAATGTTAATTCTCCCGAAATTATCCCATGAAACAGAAGAGGAGGAAACACAAACACTGCCAGAGTCCTTCTATAAAGCCACTTTCACCCTGATACCAAAACCTGACAGACACATTGAAGAAATGAAACTTCATACCCATGGGCTGGGGTTGTGGCTCAGCGGTAGAGCGCTCGCCTAGCATGCACAAGGCCCTGGGTTCAATCCTCAGCACCACATAAAAATAAATAAACAAAGGTATTGTGTCTAACCAAAAAATAAATATTAAAAAAACCTCCAAAACTTCATACCAATATCCCTGATGAACATAGTTGCAAAAATCTTAATAAAATATTGGCAAACTGCATTAAAAATCACATTAATAATGCACCATAATCAAATGATTTCCATCCCAGTGATGCAAGGTCATTTCAACATATATGAATCAATAAATGTAGTTCACCACATAAATAGAGTTAAACAAGCATTTGACAAAGCCCAGCACCCATTCATCTTTAAAGCACTAGAGAAACTAGGGAGATAAGGAACTTATTTCAAAATTGTAAAGGCTATATACAACAGACCCAAGACCAGCATATTGAACAGAGAAAAATGGAAAGCATTTCTCTAAAAACAAAACAAAACAAGACAAGGATATCTACTCTCACTACTCCTAACTGTAGCCAGACCAATCAGGCGAGAGAAGATAATTAAAGGGATTCAAATAGGAAAAGAATTCAGATTATCTTTATTTGCTGTTACCATGATTTTATATTTAGAACACCCTCCCTCTTCCCTGGAAGAAGAAGAAAAAAATTTCACCAGAAAACTTGTATTTTTTTAAATTTATTTTTTGGTACTAGGGATTGAATTCATGGGTGCTTAAACACTAAGTCACATCCTCAGCCCTTTTTATTTCTTTTTTTTTTTTTTTTAATTTTTTATTGTGGGTTGTTCAAAACATTACAAATTTCTTGACATATCATATTCCACACTTTGATTCTAGTGGGTTATGAACTCCCACCTTCACCCCATACACAGATTGCAGATTCACATCAGTTACACATCCATTGATTTACAAATTGCCATACTAGTGTCTGTTGTGCTCCGCTGCCTTTCCCATCATCCACCCTCCCCCCTCCCCACCTCTCCCCTCCCCTCCCCTCCTCTCTCTCTACCCCCTCCACTGTATAACCCTGAGGGTCTCCTTCCATTACCGTGCAATTTACCTTCTCTCTCCCTTTCCCTCCCACCTCTCATCCCTGTTAAATGTTAATCTTCTTCTCCTGTTCTTCGTCCCTACTCTGTTCTTAGTTACTTTCCTTATATCAAAGAAGACATTTGGCATTTGTTTTTTAGGGATTGGCTAGCTTCACTTAGCATAATCTGCTCTAATGCCATCCATTTCCCTGTAAATTCTATGATTTTGTCATTTTTTAATGCAGAGTAATACTCCATTGTGTATAAATGCCACATTTTTTTTATCCATTCGTCTATTGAAGGGCATCTAGGTTGGTTCCACAGTCTTGCTATTGTGAACTGTGCTGCTATGAACATCGATGTAGCAGTGTCCCTGTAGCATGCTCTTTTTAGGTCTTTAGGGAATAGACCAAGAAGGGGAATAGCTGGGTCAAATGGTGGCTCCATTCCCAGCTTTCCAAGAAATCTCCATACTGCTTTCCAAATTGGCTGCACCAATCTGCAGTCCCACCAGCAATGTACAAGTGTACCCTTTTCCCCACATCCTCGCCAGCACTTGTTGTTGTTTGACTTCCTAATGGCTGCCAATCTTACTGGAGTGAGATGGTATCTTAGGGTGGTTTTGATTTGCATTTCTCTGACAGCTAGAGATGTTGAGCATTTTTTCATGTACTTGTTGATTGACTGTATGTCCTCCTCTGTGAAGTGTCTGTTCAGGTCCTTGGCCCATTTGTTGATTGGGTTGTTTGTTCTCTTATTGTCTAATTTTTTGAGTTCTTTGTATACTCTGGATATTAGGGCTCTATCTGAAGTGTGAGGAGTAAAGATTTGTTCCCAGGATGTAGGCTCCCTATTTACCTCTCTTATTGTTTCTTTTGCTGAGAAAAAACTTCTTAGTTTGAGTAAGTCCCATTTGTTGATTCTAGTTATTAACTTTTGTGCTATGGGTGTCCTATTGAGGAATTTGGAGCCCGACCCCACCGACTGTAGATCGTAGCCAACTTTTTCTTCTATCAGACGGCGCGTCTCTGATTTGATATCAAGTTCCTTGATCCATTTTGAATTCACTTTTGTGCATGGCGAGAGAAAGGGATTCAGTTTCATTTTGTTGCATATGGATTTCCAGTTTTCCCAGCACCATTTGTTGAAGATGCTATCCTTCCTCCATTGCATGCTTTTAGCCCCTTTATCAAATATAAGATAGTTGTAGTTTTGTGGATTGGTTTCTGTGTCCTCTATTCTGTACCATTGGTCCACACGCCTGTTTTGGTACCAGTACCATGCTGTTTTTGTTACTATTGCTCTGTAGTATAGTTTGAAGTCTGGTATCGCTATACCGCCTGATTCACACTTCTTGCTTAGCATTGTTTTTGCTATTCTGGGTCTTTTATTTTTCCATATGAATTTCATGATTGCTTTCTCTATTTCTACAAGAAATGCCATTGGGATTTTGATTGGCATTGCATTAAACCTATAGAGAACTTTTGGTAATATCGCCATTTTGATGATGTTAGTTCTGCCTATCCATGAACAGGGTATATTTTTCCATCTTCTAAGATCTTCTTCTATTTCTCTCTTTAGGGTTCTGTAGTTTTCATTGTATAAGTCTTTCACCTCTTTTGTTAGGTTGATTCCCAAGTATTTTATTTTTTTTGAAGATATTTTGAATGGAGTGGTTGTCCTCATTTCCATTTCAGAGGATTTGTCGCTGATATACAGGAATGCCTTTGATTTATGCGTGTTGATTTTAAATCCTGCCACTTTGCTGAATTCATTTATTAGCTCTAATAGTTTCTTTGTAGAGCCTTTTGGGTCTGCTAGATAAAAAATCATATCATCTGCAAATAGTGATAATTTAATTTCTTCTTTTCCTATTTTTATGCCTTTAATTTCTTTCGTCTGTCTAATTGCTCTGGCCAGTGTTTCGAGAACTATGTTGAAGAGAAGTGGAGAGAGAGGGCATCCCTGTCTTGTTCCAGATTTTAGAGGGAATGCCTTCAGTTTTTCTCCATTCAGAATAATGCTAGCCTGAGGCTTAGCATAGATTGCTTTTACAATATTGAGGTATGTTCCTGTTATCCCTAGTTTTTCTAGAGTTTTGAACATAAAGGGATGCTGTACTTTGTCAAATGCTTTTTCCGCATCTATCGAGATGATCATATGGTTCTTATTTTTAAGTCTATTGATGTGGTGAATAACATTTATTGATTTCCGTATATTGAACCAGCCTTGCATCCCAGGGATGAATCCTACTTGATCATGGTGTACAATTTTTTTTATATGTTTTTGTATCCGATTCGCCAGAATTTTATTGAGGATTTTTGCATCTAGGTTCATTAGAGATATTGGTCTGTAGTTTTCTTTCTTTGAAGTGTCTTTGTCTGGTTTAGGTATCAGGGTGATGTTGGCCTCATAGAATGAATTTGGAAGTTCTCCCTCCTTTTCTATTTCCTGAAGTAGCTTGAAAAGTATTGGTATTAGTTCTTCTTTGAAGGTTTTGAAAAATTCTGCTGTATACCCATCGGGACCTGGGCTTTTCTTAATTGGTAGTCTTTTGATGGTTTCTTCTATCTCCTCAATTGATATTGGTCTGTTTAGGTTTTCTATATCCTCCTGACTCAATCTGGGCAGATCATATGACTTAAGAAATTTATCTATGCCTTCACTATCTTCTAATTTATTGGAGTATAAGGATTCAAAATAGTTTTTGATTATCTTCTGTATTTCTGAAGTGTCTGTTATGATATTGCCTTTTTCATCCCGTATGCTAGTAATTTGAGTTCTCTCTCTTCTTCTCTTCACTAGCATCGCTAAGGGTCTGTCGATTTTGTTTATTTTTTCAAAGAACCAACTTTTAGTTTTGTCAATTTTTTCAATTGTTTCTTTTGTTTCGATTTCATTAATTTCAGCTCTGATTTTAATTATTTCTTGCCTTCTACTTCTTTTGCTGTTGTTTTGCTCTTCTTTTTCAAGGATTTTGAGATGAAGTATGAGATCATTTATTTGTTGTTTTTTTCTTTTTTTAAGGAATGAACTCCAAGCAATGAATTTTCCTCTTAGAACTGCTTTCAATGTGTCCCATAGATTCCGATATGTTGTGTCTGTGTTTTCATTTATCTCTAAGAATTTTTTAATTTCCTCCTTGATGTCTTCTATAACCCATTGATCATTCAGTAACCTATTGTTCATTCTCCAATTGATGTATGCTTTTTCCTTCCTTCTTTTATCGTTGATTTTCAGTTTCATTCCATTATGATCAGATAAGATGCATGGTAATATCTCTACTCCTTTATATTGTCTAAGAGTTGCCCTGTGACATAATATATGATCTATTTTTGAGAAGGATCCATGTGCTGCTGAGAAAAAAGTGTAACTGCTTGATGTTGGGTGGTATACTCTATATATGTCAATTAGGTCTAGGTTATTAATAGTGTTATTGAGTTCTATAGTTTCCTTATTCAACTTTTGTTTGGAAGATCTGTCCAGTGGCGAGAGAGGTGTGTTGAAGTCTCCCATGATTATGGTGTGGTGGTCTATTAGACTCTTGAACTTGAGAAGAGTTTGTTTGACGAACATAGCTGCACCATTGTTTGGGGCATAAATATTTATGATTGTTATGTCTTGTTGGTGTATGGTTCCCTTAAGCAGTATGTAGTGTCCCTCTTTATCTCTTTTGATTAACTTTGGCTTGAAATCTATTTTATTTGATATGAGTATGGACACGCCTGCTTGTTTCCGAAGTCCATATGAGTGATATGATTTTTCCCAACCTTTCACCTTCAGCCTATGTATGTCTTTTCCTATCAAATGCGTCTCCTGTAGGCAGCATATTGTTGGGTCTTGTTTTGTGATCCATTCTACTAGCCTGTGTCTCTTAATTGGTGAGTTTAAGCCATTAACATTTAGGGTTATTATTGAGATATGGGTTGTTCTTCCAGCCATATTTGTTTATTTCTGTTACTAAACATTGTTTGTTTTCCTCTTTGATTGTTTCCCCCCCCCCTTTACTGTCCTACCTCCCACTGTTGGTTTTCATTGTTATTTTCCATTTCCTCTTCCTGTAATACTTTGGCTAGGATGTTTTGAAGAGATGGTTTTCTAGCTGCGAATTCTTTAAACTTTTGTTTATCGTGGAAGGTTTTAATTTCATTCTCCATCCTGAAGCTTAATTTCGCTGGATACACAATTCTTGGTTGGAACCCATTATCTTTCAGTGTTTGAAATATGTTATTCCAGGATCTTCTAGCTTTCAGAGTCTGTGTTGAAAGATCAGCTGTTATCCTGATTGGCTTACCCCTAAATGTAATCTGCTTCCTTTCTCTTGTAGCTTTTAAAATTCTCTCCTTATTCTGTATGTTGGGCATCTTCATTATAATGTGTCTAGGTGTGGATCTCTTATGATTTTGCACATTCGGCGTCCTGTAGGCTTCTAGGATTTGGGATTCTGTCTCATTCTTCAAGTCTGGGAAGTTTTCTTGTATTATTTCATTGAATAGACTGCTCATTCCTTTGGTTTGGAGCTCTGTACCTTCCTGTATCCCAATGACTCTTAAGTTTGGTCTCTTAATGTTATCCCATATTTCTTGGATGTTCTGCTCATGGTTTCTTAACAGTCTTGCTGAGCTGTCTATGTTCTTTTCCAGTTGAAATACTTTGTCTTCATTGTCTGATGTTCTATCTTCTAAGTGTTCTACTCTGTTGGTAGTATTCTCCATTGAGTTTTTAAGTTGGTTTATTGCTTCCTGCATTTCTAGGATTTCTGATTGCTTGTTTTTTATAACCTCTATCTCCCTGTATAGTTGATCCTTTGCTTCCTGGATTTGTTTGCGTAATTCGTTGTCGAAGTGATCTTTCATTGTCTGATTTTGCTGTTTAATGTCTTCCTTGATACTCCAGATCATCTGAAGCATGTATATCCTGAATTCTTTATCTGACATTCCATCTGCTGCAGCTGTTACCTCTTCTAAAGTTGCGTTGACCTGCATTGCTTGTGGTCCTTTCTTTCCTTGTCTTTTCATACTGCTTACGTATCTTTCCTGCAGGTGCGGGCGGCGGCTCTGCTCTCTCCTTATTCCAATTGGGGTGTCGTGGCTACCACGCCGGCAGGTCACTGGGCCTGTTCTGGGAGCTGGTGGCGGCTCTGTTCTGCCCCTACTCCAATTGGGGTGACGTGTCTGTCGTACCAGCAGGCCACTGGGCCTGTCCTGCTGGTCGGTCGCAGATCTGCCCACCTTTCAGGCACGAGTGGGGGCTCTGCTTTGCCCCTACTCCAATTGGGGTGTCGTGACTACCCCGCCTGCAGGATGCTGGGTCTGTTCCTGGCAAGGGAGGCGACTCTGCTCTGTCACTACTCCAATTAGGGTGGTGTTTGTACCCCGCCGGCAGGCTCCTGGGCCTGATCCGCCGGTCTGTTGTAGGTCTGCCTACCTTGAAGGCGCGGGCGGCGGATCTGCCCTGCCCCTCCTACCACGCCTGCGGACCCCTGGGCCTGATCTGCAGGTTGATCACTGGTCTGCTCACCCTGCGGGCACGGGTGGCGGTTCCGCTCCACCCCCACTCCAATTGGGGTCACGTGACCACCACACCGGCAGGGCCTGATCCGGGCGTGGGATAAGGATCTGCTCTGCCCCTACTCGAGTTGGGGTGACGTGTGTACCACACTGGCAGGCTACTGGGCCTGACCCGCCAGGCTGTCACAGGTCTGTTTACCTTGCAAGCGCGAAGGGCGGCTCTGCCCTGCCCTGCCCCTCCTACCACGCCCATGTACTACTGGGTCGTGGGTCTGCCCACCTGGCGGGTGTGGGTGGCGGCTCCGCTCCGCCCCCTCTCCAATTGGGGTCACGCGGTCACCACGCTGGCGAGCCGCTGGGCCTGCTCCGGGGGCTGGCGGTGGCCCGGCTCCTTCCCTCTGGCTCGAGGACAAATTGAGGAGACTCGGGTGACTGAGCCTCACCCCCCTTACCAGGAGACCAACTGCTTATGTCACCGCTGGTATTGATGAAGATCTCTCCTCCACCGCTTTCTGCTGACATCAGATCTCTGCCATGTTGGTATCCTATGCGAATGGCAGCATTTCGTTCCCCTTGCCAGGCAACCCAAGCAATGGGTGAGTCCTGACCTGCCCTCAGCAGGACCCGGACCGAGACACAGTTTCCGCGGGCTCCTAGCCCCGGTCCAGGGAAGTTCCGGGAGCCGGAACTCGGCCGCTCCGTGCTCGGTGTAAGCTCCTATAAGTGTAGGCTCCAAGAAGCAGCCCCCGCGGGCTCAGTTCCGGGAGCCGGAATTCGGCCGCTTAGTGTTTGGTGTATGCTCTGATAGTAGCAGGGTCCAAGAAGCAGCCTCCGCGGGCTCCGCAGCCCTGAGCCAGGGCGGTTCCGGGACGGTTCCGGGATCCGGAACTCGGCCGCTCTGTGCTCGGTGTAAGCTCCTATAAGTGTAAGCTCCAAGAAGCAGTCCCCGCGGGCTCAGTTCCGGGAGCTGGAATTCGGCTTCTTGGTGTTTCGTGTTTGCTCTGATATTAGCAGGGTCCAAGAAGCAGCCTCCGCAGGCTCCGCAGCCCGGAGCCAGGGCGGTTCCGGGACGGTTCCGGGAGCCGGGACTCGGCCGCCCCGCGCTCCGTGTTCACTCCGATAAGATCAGATTTTAAGAAGCCCCCAGGCGCTGAACCCTAGCAATCTGTCTGCAAGCCGCAGGCGAATTGCAGCCTGAAATTACCTGTTCTATGGCTGAATGAGCTGCGGTCAGTCAAAAACAGGTGTGGTGACGTCAGTTTACCAACATGGTGGCTGCTGGCCTCCTCTGTGGTCTGACCGGTGTGGAGAACCGAGATGGACCGCTTCCTTCCCCGTCTCGAACCCAGAATTCAGCCTAGAAATTTTCTTGTCTGGACCTGTACTTCACGCTGGAGATTTAAAGATGCTCCTGACAGCAGGGCCCACCTTCAGGGTTTATAGTTTGCGGTGGGCTGAAGCATGTACGATGGTGCTAAGAAGGCAGAGAAATGTCCCCTATCCCAGGTTTGAGGCTTCCAGGGAAGGCTTCCTGGGAGGATCTTGTAGGC